>NC_140935.1:93054501-93427001 GCF_014529385.1 Adiantum capillus-veneris | reverse complement strand
TTCAACATATTCTCACTCAGTACAAGCAAGTAGCTAAGAAAGTAAGAGCTGATAGAAGGATGATGATAGCAGGGGAGATTCTTCAACTAGAGGAATCCCCCCCCCTCCTAGACTCCTAGAGCTTAGAGATTCTTTGAAGCAGGAAGAGCTCCTTGAAGCTAGTAGTGCCCTTGCTTTCACTAGGGATTTTTGGGCCGGAAAGATTGATAGACCTTCTAAGGCAATGTTTGACCTATTGAAGAAGAAGAAGGCCAAGGACTTTATCCCTTCTCTTAAAGAGAAGCATAACAGAGCTGTGTGTCTCACAAGGAAAACTTAGGGATAGCCAAAACTTTCTTTACCAATATTTTCTTTGGTTCCCCCCAAAGAGATAGTAGTATTCAGCAAGCAAGAGCTAAGATAGCTCATGTCAGGAAGAAGATTGTGGCTCCCAATTTAGCACACCTCCTGGACCAACCTATCACTGAAGGGGAAATTAAAGAAACTATTAGTAAAATCAAGGCTGGTAAATCCCCTAGTATTGATGGGATCCCCAATGAATTCTATGTGCAGTATAAAGAATTTTTAGCCCCCTACCTTCTTCTAGTGTGGCAAGAAGCTACTAGGAGAGGAGCTCTTCCTGCTTGTCCATAAAAAGGGAGCCAAGGAGGACCTCAGTAATTGGAGACCCATTACCTATCTGACCTCTATCTACAAATTTTTTGCTCTTACCTTAGCTAGGAGGCTGAGTCCTTTGATGGACAGTATTATCTTTCTTGATGCTATTATCACCCTTTGAGAGGCCATGGAGTATGCTAAATGGGCAGGAGTTTTTCTTTTTTAAAGTTGATTTTGATAAGTCATATGACAGGATGGAGTGGGAATTTGTGCTGCAGTCTCTTTATGACATGGGTTTAGGAAAGAGATTTATCAGATTTGTGCATGTTCTTTTTGGGAATGCTTTTGCCAGAATTGCTATTAACAGGGAGTTGACAGAAGCTATTGCCTTGATGAGGTCCATTAGACAAGGGTGTCCCCTAGCCCCTTTGCTTTTTGCTATATCCTCAGATGCACTTTGTTGGTTGGTCAAAAAACAGATGTAGGAAGGCAAGCTAAAGGGAATCAAAGTGGCAGGTTGTGGGTCTGATCTGTGCCTGCAAATGTTTGCTGATGATACAAATGCCTTATGTAATGTAGATGAAGACTCTGCTAATAGTTTCTTGGACTACCTTAACCTCTTTTGCTTGGCCAGTGGGTCTCAGATTAACCACCACAAGACTGGTTCTAAGGCTTCAAATGAGAAAATTCCTAATGCAGTGAGTATGACAGGTTGTACAGTGATTCCAGATGGCTAGATTTTTAGGTTGCTTGGGATCCCTATGGGCTTTAAGGTGTCCATGAGTCAAAGATGGGAATGGGTTATTGACAAATTCAGAAGGAAGTGTTTTCTCTGGCAGTCTTATCAGCCTTCTTTACCCTCCAGAACCTTTGTGTTAAATCACTACCTTTTACCCTCCCTTATATATTTTTTGTCTTGTTGGAAGCCCACTAATTTGCAAATGAAACAGGTATATGCTATTACTAGAAGATTCCTTTGGGGAGGAAATTCTGAAGTCAAAAAGATACCTAAGGTGGCCTCACATGTATGTTGTATGCCCAAGGCCAGAGGAGGACTTGGAGTCCTAAATCTGGAAACACTATCTACAAAGATGGTTGGGAAATGGATTGCCAGGGCATGCAGTAGTACTGATTTTTGGGCTTGCCTACTTACAAGGAATGTCCATAATTTTACTTTGCAGGAATACAAAGCTTGGAGAAACCTGAACCTACATGATGTTGTCACCTCCTCATGGTGTCTCCGACCCACTGGCTCCCAGCTGGTTTGCTCATTTTGGAAAGCATAGTTTTCCATCAAGAGTAAAATGAAGATCCGCAATGAAGTAGTCATATCTGAACATTACCTGCTGCTGCTGCAGGACTCCATATGGGTTGGCTTGATACCCTCAATGAAGAAATCTTTGCTCACAATTACTGCTCATAAATGCTCTAAGGTAGGAATTAAAGATGGGGAGACCTTCAAGTGAATGGACAATGGATGAATGAGAACCAAATTACTAACACCTTCAACATCTCTATTGGTTGTCTGGAACTTATTGTTTGCAGGCTCGAAGAACTAAAAGTGATGTTGAGGGATGCAGGACCTATTCATAGCAAGCAAAGCTCTTTCCAAGACCTTGTCTGGAAGATATACAAGAACTTCAGCAGGTTACCAGATTTTGATGAGGTACTGAGAAGGAAGTTGAATGCCAGGTGGGAGATCAAATGGAGTGCCAAGCGATGGTCATATAGATTTAAGTGTGTCTGGGCCTTTGCTGCCCCAATAAAGCAGTGTGTACTGGCTTGGCTCGTCCTATATCAGGGAATCTGGACTGCCCAAAAAGCTCTTAAATGCAAGGTTGGAGATGGCTTGTGCAAAAGATGTAACCTGGGAGAGAACATTAAACATATATTTATGGATTGGCAAGCTAGCAGCAAGCTGTTGGATACTCTTTGGATATGTTGCAAGTCAGTACACCCCCAGAAATTCACAAGTTCTGAAATTCTTCTTGGAGAATGTAAAGGGCTTGATATACCCTTATGGAATGAATGGAGATTAGCCTTTTTGTGGGTATGCTAGAATAGCAGAACAAAAGCTATCTTTCAGGGAGCCATCAAGGATCATTCCCCCTCTTTTCTATACTCTCTTAAAAAGATCACTCATTGTGCCTTGGTTCAGATGAAGGAAGTTTTAGTTCGTCCCTTACATTCTATCCAAAAAGAGTAGAAATGGCAATCTTGGAAGCCTTTGATGCTTAAAATTTTCTCAAGAGAGAGACTCATGATGGGCATGGATTGTCTCACTTTGTAAAGATTATCCCATTTCCCTTTTGTGGGTGCCTCTCCCCATCCTGATAGGCATTGTATTTCTCCTTTTTTAATTCAACTTCCTATTCTCACAAAAAAAAAAAGAGAGAACTTCCCTATTAATAATGTGAGAGACTGATGATAATTCAAGATCACATCCCAATAACTCATGGCTTTCAGCATATTTCTTCTGCTCCAAAGAGACTTGGCTACATCCAACAATCCATTTCATCCGTCAACGCATGGTGGTCGTCAAAGCATGGGGCCTCAAAGCCGGTTAGACAATGCTGACTAGCAGCCAATAGTGATGATGGTGCATGGCTTTCCGATAAAATCTTGGCGCTCCTCTCTCTTATTGAATTCTATCGATGAAGGAGTCTTTGCACGAGGTGATGGAACTCGAAGGCTCCCCCCTTATACGACTCTATCCAATATGTGGTGGACTCTTTTTGCACAGTGGCTCTCTAATGTGATATTATGTATCTAGGTATAGTTGTGTAAAGCCTTGGGTGACTAGACCCTAGGATCCTCCTCCCAACCTCCCAATATGAAGGCAGGCTCCTAGCCTCTTGCCCTAGACGGATCCCCTTGTCCACACTGCCTAGCATGGCCCCTGGCCCAGCCGTGACTCCTTGGCCTTGCCCTTGTTCTGACATTACTCCCCCCTTAAGGAAGAGTTTTCGTCCTCGAAAACAAAAGTGGGAAACTTCTTCTTAAGAGCACTTATGTTTTCCCAAGTGGCACCTTCCTCAGGTCGATCTTTCCACTTGATTAAAGCTTGTCGACGTACATGATGACGCGTACGTAAATCATGATAGTCAAGAATTCGTTCAGGTTCATGCAGTAGGGTAGGAGGTTCAACGAAATCGATCAGAATCTGTTGGTCAATGACATTGTCGTCCCCATGTAATTGCTTACGTAAACGGCTTACATGAAACACCGGATGGATACGAGAATGTGTAGGTAATGATAGTTTGTAGACACGATCACCAACTCCCTTGACTATTTTGAAAGGCCCACAATATCTTGGAGATAATTTAGGTGTTGGCCCAGTTTTCAGACTTTCTAAATGCTCTGGCACACGTAAAAATACTTCCTCCCCTTCCTCAAAGGTAACTTGCCGATGTTTCTCATTAGCGTACTTCTTATACCGGTCTTGCGCTTGTCGGACGTTCTGACGAGCGAGTTTTAACATATCCATATGGTCTTGGAGAAAATCCTTAACCTGTTGGAGTTTTTCGGTTTCCAACCCCACCGTAACAGTTGACCTAGGTTGAAAACCATACATGAGTATGAAAGGACTAAATCCAGTCGTGACATGCTTAGCATTGTTGTAAGCACTCTCAAGAAGAGGTAGATATTCTTCCCAATCTATTTGTTTCTTGCTAATGTATGTGCGTAGCATATCCTCTAGCACTTGGTTAACTCGTTCAGTCTGACCATCCGTTTCTGGATGATCAGCTGTACTGAGGTTGAGTTGTGTACCCAATCGTTTAAACACGGCCCTTCAAAAATGACTATCAAACTTGGGATCATGATCACAATGTTACTTGGCAAGCCATACAACTTGTATAGATTGTCCACAAATAACTTGGCAAATTCTGGAGTCTTAATCATTGATGTGGTTGGAATAAACTTACATAGTTTAGTCAATTGGTCTACGACCACCCATACTGAGTCATGACCTCCTACAGTGGTTGGTAAACCCACAATAAAATTCATAGAGATACTTTCCCATTTCCCATTGGAAATCTCCAAAGGATGTAAGAGTCCACCTACCTTCAGGTGCTCTGCTTTGTTAACTTGACATTTTTGGCAATGCAAGACATAATATTGAATAAAGCCATGTAAACCTGACCGGTAAAACTGTCGTCGTACGAGAGCATAAGTCTTTTTAATACCCGAGTGCCCTGCACTTGGACTGTCATGACATTCATAAAGAATTTGGTGCCGAATGTCTATGTCCGTCGGTACACAAACTCTCCCCTTATGGAGTAGGTACCCATTGTCGATGGTAAAATTCTTCCTTCGCTGTAGTTCATCACTCGACAGAGGAGAACTGAGTGTGGAGATTAACGATACACTACCAGCATTGGAGTGAGAAGGATCCATCATTTGCACATGGCTCCATAGTTTGGAATATGCATCATCCTCCTCATATTTGCCCTTTAGAGAATCCAAAAATTCACTGCGAAGTTTCGTGAACAAGAGAGAATTGATCTCAGGCATACGACTAAGAGCATCAACCACCACATTGTATCGTCCTTTAAGATACCGAAGCTTTGCGTCATATTCCTAAAGAATCTGAGCCCACCTGGCTTTTCAACCCTTCAAGTCGGTTTGTTGTGTAAACCATTTAATGCTTTCATGGTCAAACACAATCTCAAATTGAGCGCCATACAAATAATGTTTCCATGTTTTCAAAGCAAACACTCTTGCATAGAGTTCGCGTTCATAAGTGTGAGATCCCCAACCCGTCAATACCAAGATCGGGATGGGATCCTTGACAGGTCTCTAGGTATGATAAAAATCAGAGGCTCCAAACAAGAAAAATCCAAGGAATAGACCTTTACCATTGACAATGGCTTGGATCTATAGCCTTAGAAGAAGACCTAGTCCTGTCTCACAGCGGAAACATGACAACGTATTAAAAGTCCAAAAAAACTATTTCGACCCTATAACTGCCACAATTGGACGAAGGTATCCTCAACCAACACTTTTTTCCCCCTAGCAGATGCGAGGGCACAGCCGCCGCTGGTGGACTCCTCTTCCAAGTGAAGAAGTTTTCTAAACGTTTTAGTGCGCAGGGATGGATAGTTACCTGACTAATTAGGTCCACCCGTCCATGATTGACAACCTTAGTCAATCCCCACTTACCACCCCGCACCCACACATGATTCTTTAGTTATTAATTACTACCACGTTCTTATCACAATTAAAATAATGATTCCTTTTATCCTTCATAACAGGATTTTATTAAAACAACCCTTGAAAACAGTATGAAAACATTCTTTTAGCAAACATACATCTTTAAACTTAAGACAGGGTATTGTCAATCAAAACATTGTCCATAATAACCATGACCAGTACTCTTCTTGTCTCAAGACCACCTAAGGGTGGCAAAATGGCACCCATTCCTTATTCACAATCTGGAGTGGATAAACTCCCACTCAAGGTTCCGGGTGCCCATACACCAAACCAGTTGCCCATACAACCGAGCGGCTCCCCTAGAATAAAAAACGGTATCCTAACTTATGTAGAAACATCAAGACATGACACAGAGTAGAAACTCATCGTTCATGGGGGTAAACGAATTATCCGTGGCTAGAAATCCAATCATTATCATCAAAATATACCAAGGAGTCGGAGGTCTCTTGAGACAAGCTGTCTTGAAGATGATCAATCATATCTTTTCTAATTCAACCAATTTTAACCCAAACAATTCTTTCCTTCATTATAAACAATGCACGTTGGAATTTATCGTCCGTTTTTTGTCAGTTATTCCTTTTCTTATTCGTACTCACTCCTTACGTATGCAATACTAACTTAAAAATAAACTTTAAAATATTTAATTGAACAAAATAGAAATCCATCTGGGATTGATCGGCCATCTGCTGTTGCGCTGGCGCCTGAAGACTCTCCTTCGTAGGCCGTGCTTCGTCGTCGTGCGATGCTCTAGTTCTTTTTAGAGCTAAGTCCTCATCATCAAATGTAGGATTTGCTCAGGTCCTTTTAGGTGCCATAACTTCTTATCCTTATAAAAAGACTTAATCGATTAGAGGTTTAATTGAATAATCTCTTTTCTTCCTTTTTACCCAATATAAGAATTTTTGGAGTAAGTAGGTATCCTTGATAATTAATTGGATGAGATATTTCTCCTGTAACCTCCTGGTACTATTAGTAATTTTCCATAATTATCATTTAATTAGGGAAGCCATTTAACTAGGTTTATCCTTAGTCTATATTCCATGAATACTTTTTATTTAACCTTAGTAAATTATAAATCCAATCGGCTAATGGATTACTCAACCTAAATTGTAATTTGATATGTTCTATCTTTAGGAATTTTCATAAATTTGATTATAACCTTTCCCTCCTACACTTATGGTCTAATTTAAGCAAAATTTTACTGATAGTAATTTGTTAATCCAACTATTTATGCTAAGGTAATTTTTCCACCCTTCAATAGTGATTTTGGACCTTAGATATTTATTTGGTAATTAGATAAATTTATTTACTAATTTCCTTTCTCTATTTTATACGCAAAATCGATTACTTTTATTGAAGATAAATATTTAAACTATTTATCTGAGATTGAGGTATTCATCACGGATTCCTCAAGGTCTGTTTTACCTCTGATAGTTATATCAAAGGTTTTTGGATTAATTTACTATTTTTTCACTTTTATTTTTTCCTAAAAATAATATAACTTTAATGAGATAATTAGGTAAACTAAGTATCTGAGTGTAACATAATTATCAATTGTTCCCTAAGATGTGATTACCCTCTAATAAATAACTCAAAGCATTTAGAATCAATTTGCTAATTTCCCCCTTTTAATTTATCCAAAAAATGAAGTAATTCTGCTAAAGTAATTAGGTAAATTGACTATCTGAGCTTAACATAATTATCATAGCTTCCCTAACATGTGATTAACCTTTTCTAAATAACTCAAACCATTTTGAATCAATTTTTTAATTTTCCTCTTTTTATTTGTCCTAAAAATAGAGTAATTTTACTAAAGTAATTAAGAAAATTAATTATCTGAGCTTGATATAATTATCATGGGATCTTCAACAAACAATTAACCTCTGATAAATAGCTCAAAGAAATTTGAATCAATTTACTAATTTCCCCCTTTTAAATTGTCCTAAAAACTGAGTATTTCTTCTAAAGTAATAAGGTAATTTAATTATCTGAGCTTGAAATAAATATCACGGGTTTCCTAATATATAATTAACCTCTGAAAAATAACTCAAAACAAATTGAATCAATTTACTAATTTTCCCTTTTTAATTTGTTCTAAAAATAGAGTATTTCTGCTAAAGTAATTAGGTGAATTAATTATCTGAGCTTGAAATAATTATCACGGGTTTCCTAGCATATAATCAATTTTTGATAAATAACTCAAAGCAATTTGAATCAATTTACTATTTTTTCCCCTAAAACAGAGTATTTCTGCTAAAGTAATTAGGTAAATTAATTATTTGAGTTTGACATAATTATCATGTGTTTCCTATCATATAATTAACCTTTGATAAATAACTCAATGCAATTTAAATCAATTTACTAATTTTCCCCTTTTAATTTGTCTTAAAAATAGAGTATTTCTACTAAAGTAATTAGGTAAATTAATTATCTGAGCTTGACATAATTATCACGAGTTTCCTAACATATAATTAATCTCTGATAAATAACTCAAAACATTTTGAATCAATTTGATTATTTTATCCTTTAATTTTCTCTACAGTGTAATTCTGTCTAATTAATTATGAAAATTACTCAAAAAATTTAAGATAATTTTCTAGCTTAAAGAATCTCTAATACAGCTCTGATAATTATCTCAACTTAATCTAAACTTAATTAATATATTTCCCATTAATTTATGGTTAATTTGATAATTTCAGCCCTAATATGATAGGATAATTAATTGGCTTAATATTCTTAAGCTTAATTACAACAATCAACAGAGAATATTTAATTAAGAGAGGATTTATGAGTATACATAGGCTTAATCTTTAATTTATTAAGAAAATAGATTAATCTAGCCTTGCTAATTAAGAAGGATTAGGTTAATTACCATTTAATTTAATCAACTAGAGCTTAATCTCTAGTGATTTCTACGTAGCGGTCTCTCTAGATGAGAGAGAGTGTGTCAAGGCTTCGAGTCTGTCTGAAATTGTGAAGTAAGGGTCATATTTATAGTTTTCTGGGCACTCACAGGCTGAAAAATGGCAATAACTTGCATCCCAAGTAGCCCTACAGGTCAAAAAATGCCCCCTACTGCTAAATCTAGTTTGGGAGAGTTCATCATTACCCCACACAGCCCCCCAGATACATAGAATCGATTTTTACTAATTTCTCTTATTTTTAATGATGAAAATTGGAAATATCAGTAATTTCTAGAACCTTAGGATAAGAAAGTCTTTATTGATAATAATTACTGAAACCATCAAATTTTACTTAACTAATTAAATTCCTAGTGTAATCTTTCAGAGCTCGTAACTTTTCCAGATTTTATCAGAATTTTGTTCTGAAAATTTCTAGCCCAGGGTTTGCTGTGCTTAAGATTCCAAAAATACCAATATTTGCCACGGTCGGACAATTCTACATTGCTTTTTCAATAATCATATTAGTTTGATTAAGCTTTATACAATCTTTAAGGTTTCAGAAACTGAAAACCTTACAATAAGTAGAATAATTGTGATGTGATGAATCAAGCTTCTTGCTTTCAAATGCAATTGTCCGCCCTTCTTGTAGCAGGATTGCTCCAATAGCATGATCACTAGCATCCGTTCCTAAAACGAACGGTTTCAAAGGATCTACAATAGCTAGAATTGGAGCTGTAGCTAATGCATCCTTGAGCGTATCAAAACTATGTTGCTGAGCGGGTCCCCACTGAAAGGTCTTGCCTTTGCCTTTCACTTGGTCCGTCATGGGAACAATAATATTAGCATAGTTTTTAACGAACCTTCGATAAAAACCTGCAAATCTTAAAAAAATATGTAACTCTTCCAGATTTTTTGGAGAAGGCCACTGCCGAATAGTATCCACTTTGGATTGATCCATGTGTAGCCTAGTAGCTGAAATAACATGCCCAAGATAGTGAATTTCCTCCTTCAGAAAATCACACTTCGATTCATTGACATATAATTGATTTGTTCATAACAATTTGAACACCTGCCTTAGATGTTGTAAGTGTTCTTCTTCAGAAGCACTGTATACTAGAATGTCATCGAGAAAAACGATGACAAATTTGCCAAGGTACGGTTTCAAGACACTATCCATAAGTGTCATGAATGTTGCGGGCGCATTGGTTAACCCAAGAGGCATAACAAAAAACTCTTAGTGTCCAAACCTTGTTCGGAATACAGTTTTGGGTATATCAGCAAGTCGAATACGTACTTGGTGATAACCCGACCGCAAGTCTATGTTCATAAAAACACGAGCATGAGTGAGCTTGTTAAACAACTCATCGACGCGTGGCAATGGGTATTTGTTCTTAACAGTAACTGTATTTAAGCCACGGTAGTCTACGCACATGCGTATACTACCATCTTTTTTCTTCACTAATGGGATAGGAGAAGCCCATGGTGAAGAACCCTCTACTAAGATAGTCAGCAAGCTTACGTTCCACCTTAGCAGCTTCAGAGTAATTCATGCGGTAGTGTGGTTTACTTATTGGTTTACTGCCTGCAACCACATCGATGCTATGTTGCACCGATCGTGTTGGCGGTAATCCTGATGGCAAATTAGGAAATTTTAGCCTTATCAAAGTTCTCAGGAGAGAGAGGACCACGGGACCCCTTGGGTTTTTTAGCTGCTTCAGAATTGGCTACTATAAATTTCCTTTTATTGTGCCCATATTGTGTACATGTATTACCATGTGTATTAGCAGGCATGTGATTATTATGTGATTTCTTTTCATCTGGATCATCATGAATGTGTGCTTTTACTATGGCCTCCTCAAGCGTTTTAGGGTCCCGAGTCTTGACGTGCTTCTTAAGCTCTGGCGTCACTCCACGGATAAACCCACGTACTTACTGAAAGGTGTCTAGTCCTTCCAACTTGAGGATAACATCTCAATAGTGTGAGATATATTCAAGTAATGATGGGCGTTGGCGCATGGAACAAGTGTCCCAAGCCGTCCAATTTCGATCTCCCTCGTTTGTAGGAAAAAATTCTTTTCGAAACATAGCCTCAAAGGCTACCCAACTCTGTGGTATGATATTATTCTCCTTGAGAGACATCCACCATTTGTAGGCCTTGCCTTCCAAAGTTAAACTTGTTTGCAGTGCTCTGACTGCATCCGGAGTACACCGTAAGGCGTGAATTCCATCCCACTTGCTGAGAAAGATATTCATTGCATCCTTATTGCGATCTCGGTCTTCCCCCTTAAAAGTCGGTGGTTTGGTGTTTTTCAACAACCCATCCACCTCCTTTGCAATGAGAGTGTGCAAAGAATCTGGAGATGGACCTTTTCCATGATCAGAAGGGCCTTGCCCCTGAGTAGCAGTGTGCTCATGCGTATGTATGTCAACAGGGCCCTTGACCTGCTGCTGCATAAATTGTATCACTAATGTAAATAATTTAGTGACATTTTCATTTAAAGATGCAAAATTTTCTTCTATTACTGATATACGTGTTTGAAGTGCACGAAATTCCTGAATATCAAGCAATTCATAAGCGTCATCACATCTCGTAGCGTCGCGGGCACCCTCCGTGAGAGCATTTGGCCGCGAGCCATCATGGGCAGGATCAAGCGTATGATGCTCGAAATCAAAGGTCATATTGATATTTGAATCCATGGCAACACCATGCAGTGTAAGGAAGAGAAATAAGAATACCTTTAATCGACAAACAATCCCATAGTCGTAGTTTTCACCGCAGTCGGTAATTAGCCGTGTACGTTGAATAGTTTTTTGAAAACTTAAAAGTCGTCATCGACGAAGCTTGATACGATGCTACATTTTTTGCAATATTAAGAAATAGCAAGGAATTGACGTCCTGTCAAAGAAGTTCTCAGCCCTTTGGCGAGGTTATGTTGCCCTTGATCGGGTACCAAATTGAGGTTCAAAGCCGAAATATTGCCGTACAGCAATTAAGTGCAAAATTCTGCAACTTAATCATTCTTGGCTTGTTGAACAATATGTCGAGAATTGAGGACCGTGCCCCGCTTTGTATGCCAGGGTGGGCATGCACCCTATGTTGAAAACTTTTGCCCAAAGTTTTTGGGCCTTAGGGCAACATGTGAAAAGCCCGAGAGGCGAGGAAGCTCCCAACACTGCGTGAAGTGCTCGGTTGAGCCCGCCTCAGAAACAAGATCCCCTCAGCACGGGCTCGGGCGACATTCAAGGCCGAAAACGACAGTGTTGGAGCAGGTGATCCTGTCGCCTTCCTCCCTTGGAGTTGCCCACTCGAGAACTCTCGTTGAGTTTGATGTGGAGAGAATTCACCCCTTCATGCACATGCAAGAAAAGCTCCAAAGAGGTGTGGATCTCCATGCCTGTGTGTCCCAAAAAAGTAACTTGCTCTTGATACCAGTGTAAAGCCTTGGGTGACTAGACCCTAGGACCCTTCTCCCAACCTCCCAATATTAAGGCAGGCTACTAGTCTCTTGCCCTAGATGGATCCCCTTGTCCACATTGCCTAGCTTGGTCCCTGGCCCAATCCGTGACTCCCTGGCCTTGCCCTTGTCTTGACAAGTTGTCTGTGTTATGTTGAGCTTTATTGGATGGACACTACAAGAGGCTCTTCATATTAGTGACGCTCACACAGCGACGCTCAAAAAAAAAATTCCCGGCGTCGCTATAAACGTCGCTATGAGCGTCGCAAATTTACAAAGAAATTTGCGACGCTCATAGCGACGCCGGCTGGGGTAAAAAAATAACCGAGCGCGCCCAAAAACTCAGATCTCAGATCTGAGTTTTTCGGCGCCCTCAAGCAAGGAGCAGGTAACGCTCTCCTTCACTCACTCTCTCTCTCTCTCTCTCTCTCTCTCTCTTTTTCTTCTCCACACACACACACACACACACACACACACGAGGAGAGGAAGGAGAGCCAGGTATGCTCCTTCCCTCTCCTCATTCTCATGTTCCCTTCCCCTCTTTCTCTCTCCCTCTCTCTCTCTCTCACACACACACACATACACACACACATAGTGTTTTTGAGAGAGAGAGAGAGAGAGAGAGAGAGAGAGAGAGAGAGAGAGAGAGAGTACAAACAAAAACAAAAACGCACACACACATACATAAACAAAGAATGCACACACACATTGAGAGAGAAAAAGAGAGAGAGAGCATGCATAAACAAAAAACGCACGCATTGAGAGAGGAAAAGAGAGAGAGAACATGCATAAACAAAAAACGCACACATTGAGAGAGGAAAAGAGAGAGAAAACGTGCATACGATCCAAAAAAACGCACACACATTGAGAGAGAAACTAATTTAACGTCGTAGGAAACTAATTAAAATTAAAAGACCTAAAGATCTAGCCGACGAGGAGTTGAACTCAAGACCTATTATTCAAGAGGGAAATGGCATAATCAATCTATCATACTTGGCATGGGTGATAGAAAGGTTATACCATTTATCTCTTTTTATTGGCACACACATCCACACACGCGCACACACACAAGAAGAAGAGACTTATAACGTCGTAGGAAACTATCTTAAAAGACGTTAAAGATTAGGTTATATGTAGACTTACATTAAATTAGATTTAGGTTTATTTTTAACTAGATTTACGTTTATTTAAGCTAGATTTAGATTTACGTTATATTAGATTAGATTTAGGTCTCCATAGACTACGATGCCTGCATGAAGCGGGTGAAGAAAGCCCTCAATGGAATATAGGGTATTGCTGCCTTCACTCATGGTGGGCTCCGTCGATCCAAAAGTACTGGTGAAATGTCTTCAGAAGATAGGGAAGAAGGTGGATCTTCAGGGCGGCAAGAGTCACTACATCCCCGACACAATGACCATCTAGACAACCTCTAGTCATTAGACTTACTTTAAATTAGATTTAGCTTTATTTTTAGTTAGATTTACGCTTATTTACGTTAGATCGAGCTAGTCCACGCAAGAATTACTTACGGTTTAGGGTTTAGAGTTAGACGAACAGTGAAAAGATCTACTGTGAAAAGATGTTAAGATGAAGTGAAGTGCTACAGCTAGAGAAGAGGCAAAGGGGTTTTGTCCACTACATGCAGTATCATGTAGACGTGGGTGTGTAGATTTCTTGTACCCACAAATATAGGTATTGACCAATAAAGACGAGATTATAACCCGGTGGTTCTGATCTCCGTGCACCTCTAGACCGAGGTGTGCGGGGATTGGACATGACTAGAGAATGTGAGGTAAAGAGAGAGAGAGAGAGAGAGAGAGAGAGAGAGAGAGAGAGAGAGAGAGAGAGAGAGATAAGACGACGAATGCCAATAGAATATTAAATTTGTTGTCCAGGTTATAAGTTTTTTATCCTCATTATGAGTAGCGACGAGGATGTGGGACCGTCCAACCGAAACACCTATCTCTCAACGAGGGTCTTATGTCCTTGTAATCAATGCAAGCATGCTGTGCAACGGACAAGACGTGTTTCTTTGCAGCACGTTCGCGAATTTGGCAAGTTCGATCCATCTATTATAGATCGAGTTGTTGCCAATTATAACTCGTCGGACTCTGACGCTGGCCAACAAGCAGCAATCTTGCAACCCAATAGACGTGTTCGCAGGCGCTTTGGTCAAGCAGCATATGTGAGGCCACAAGATGTAGCCTCTGACAGCTCGGGGGATGATCATGCAGAGCACATTCCCAACGAGGCAATGTTTGAGCCCGAGATCGATGAAATGATCGAGACGATCATGGATTAAGAAAGGCTTATCTATGATGATATGAAAAGTGAAGCCGATACGCCATTGTATAATGGAGCACGTATGTATAGATTGAAAGCACCCCTGGTTCTTCTCAACATGCAGGCAAAGTTTGGATGGAGTGACACTAGCGTCACAGCGCTTTTCAAGTGATCTATTACAATTAGTTTACTTTAATAGAACTCTAAATGTATAATGATCTGATAGATTTTTACACGACTGTATCATATTTTTATGTTGTGTAGATTGCTGAAAGAGCACATACTACCAGCTGACAATGTGATGCCAGATTCCCGAGATGAAGCAAGAAAGATTTTGCAAAACTTGGGGATGGATTACAATTCTATCCACGCTTGTCCTAATGACTGCATTCTTTTCAGAGGGGAATACATAGACATGGAGAAGTGTCCGAAATGTGATTCCGAAAGATATCGAGTAGATCTCCACGGGACAAAAATTCCACAAAAGGTTTTGCGACATTTCCTCTGCTTCTTCGCATCAAGCATTTCTTCGAATGTAAGTCCATGGCCGCCCTAGCATCATGGCATGAGGAGAATAAATCTTCGGATGGTGTGCTACGAATTCCTGCAGATTGCGTAGCGTGGAAACATATAGATGGAACATGGTCGGATTTTGCCAGGGAAGCTCGAAATTTGCGCTTAGGCCTGGCTATGGATGGCGTAAATCCATTTGGTCAAAGATCAACATCTTACAGTGTATGGCCCGTTGTCATCGTCAACTACAACATTCCCCCGTGGTTGACTACGAAGAAGGGGCACCTATGGCTAAGCTTGATTGTGCCAGGGCGATATAAAGTGGGGAATATGGATGCGTATCTTCGTCCACTATTGGAAGAGCTACAACAATTGTGGATTGGCATAGAGGTGGTGGATATGAGCCGACACACAGGACGACGGAATGCTTTGATCAGAGGCATTCTAATGTGGACCATGCATGACTATCCCGGGCTAACAGAATGCTCAGGTGATCTATTGACACTCCTCACTCAGACACTGTAAATCTTGTTTTTTCCCATAGTTGATCTATTATCATGTGTATACATGCAGGGCTTCAAACAAGCGGATACAGAGCATGTGTCACATGTGGACCTAGATTGAATGCACGTAGGGCACTCTCACTGAAGAAGCAAATCTACGAAGGTCATCAAGCGTATCTTCCAGAGAATCATGTGTTACGCGATAGCTTTTTGGGAAGAGAGCCACCAAGGATGTCTGCACAAGCATGGTTAGAGCAGAAGGAGATGTGCGATGACGGATTGCCTCCAGGGATGAAGAGACTATCTCTATGGTACGAGTTACCATACTGGCCCCGACTCATGATCAATCACTTGCTCGATCCAATGCACATATTCAAGAATGTGGGTAATCTACTATGGGACCATTTGACCGGCAAGAAAGATACTTTGGGAGCCAGAGTTGACCTTAGAAATGTGGATCGTATAGAGCAATATTGGCCGCAAACAGCGTCTGATGGATCGATAAAACTCCCTAAAGCACCATGGATTTTCACAGGAGCCCAAGAACGCAAAGTAAAAGAGACCATTCGATCTTTGCGGACCCCCACTGGCGTAATGCACTCGCTCCGAACGTGTTTTACTAAAGAAGGAAAGCTTACCGGTTTGAAGTCACACGATTGGCATAAAATGTGTCAGGTACGTTCATAGTGGACTTTAATATCATTGCATAAAATGTGGACTTTAATATCATTGCTGCACATACTTTACAGTTTATTTTACCGGTTGCCATTGAGGGATGTTTGTCTCTCGACATCCGTAACACAATCTACAAACTTGCAAAGCTGGTGCAATGGATCTCACAAAAGGAGATCAACGTAGACTCCATACCATTCGCCAAACTAAATGCTGCGGAGCTTGTGTGCATGTTTGAGAAACATTTTCCTACTACAATGCTAACCATTCAGGTGCATCTTCTTGTTCACATAGTTGATGAGGTGGAAATAGCTGGCACAGTTCATTCCAGATGGATGTTCTTCTTAGAACGTTTCATGAAAACGCTTAAGGGATATGTGCGTCAAAAGGCACGTCCGGAGGGTAGCATGGCAGAAGGTTGGTTGGTATCAGAGTCCCTAGTGTACATTGGAGAGTGGCTAGACGGATTTGATAAATCCCGGGACACGCTATGGCGAACCATAGATGATGAGCGCATATCTGGGATTGTCATGTGCAATCTCGGTGTTGAGAAGAAGATGACGGAAGATCTAGAGGCTAAAATCAACCGATTTTGCATGCTTCACAATCCAGTGATGCAAAAGTGGATTTCACAATATGAGGATGCAAAGCAAGAGCGACAAAGGGCACGAATCGAGTGGAGACGGGGAAGACGACCACCGATGCACTATCCAGCGGTTCTGGAGAGCCTACCAACCTTCATGAGCTTAAGATGGTTGCACAACCAATTGAAAAGCGCACAACAATGCGGTGACGAAGTGACTGAAGAAGAGTGGGAGTACTCTCGGGGTTGCGCGACCAAGGTAAGTTTGCAATGTACGACTAGCAAGTGACTTTATTTATAAACGTTTGAACGGCCACTCATAATCTTTGTTCGTTGTAGTATAAGTCATACACAGCAGCATGGTGTAAAGGTCGACATTTTAGGGTGGAACGAATCGACAAAAAGCGTTTTACTCAAGATTGTGGAATCATGGCAAAATTTGAACAGTCTAGTCGACGACGTTCCTCTGATGCAGATCCTGTGGTGGCGGAACTCACTTACTTCGGCACGCTGCAAGAGATTTTGAGGATCGATTACAGAGGATTTTTTGTCGACTTGTTCGACGTGCAATGGTTCAAGATAATCATGGAGGGTCGCAACGCTACTGTGCGTAGAGGAGAGTCTGGTTTTCTTGAGGTGGATTCTACTAAGAAATGGACTGACCTAAGAGACACTTTCGTACTACCCGAGCATTGTGAACAAGTAAGTATGTAAATAGTTAACATCCCCCTTTTACAAGTTATGTGCTTGAAAGCTCTCATGTAAGTTATGTGGCTCTGGCAGGTAATATTTCATCCTACAAAGTCTACATCAAACTGGTGGTACGTCATAGAGGTAGCCCCTCGTAGTGCAAGGACGTATGAAGGCTACCATGTGCCAATCACAACGACATCAATGGAGGAGATCAGAGAAGATGCTCAATCAGAAGCCGCTGCGGTGGTGCCAGACGAGCATCAAGATGCTACTACTCTATATGGGGTGCATGCAGAGGAGCTACAAAATGAAACAGAGGATATGTGTTTAAACGGAGAGCTCTATATAGATATAGGAAGTTATGCTGAGTTATGCGAGGATGAGAGAGAGATCTCTTAAAGCCACAAATATTGTATTTGAACAATTTTGCTCCGTGTTGTAAAAGCTCTGGCTCTCTAAGTACCTTCCATGGTGTATAACGCTCTTTTCTACTCGCGCTCACATCTTTTGATTGAAAATTCTGAGTTTTCGACTTGCCTCTTCTATCACTCGATTCATTGCGTCATTGTATTTATATGCGTCATTACGTCATTGTATTTAATGGTCTTTGCGTCATTGTCTACTCTATTCATTCAATATTAAGTTTAAATATTCGTGTGTTTAATGCAGGTATGGATGATGAGGAGTTTCTTTCTTCTTTGTCACCGCAGCAGAGACAGTGGTACGTGGAGCGTCATCGCTCTGGCGCATCATCGCGCGTTCCTACTCCATCCGCATCTCCCTCTCTTTCGGAGCATTCGGCGCGCTCCGAAGCTTCGGCGTCGACGAGACGAGCTTCACACTCGTCTAGACACCGGCGCTCTAGTGGTGGCGGTGGCGGTTGTTGTGGGGATTCCGCCACCGATGCCTCCACACCGCCTCGTGTTCGACGAGGCTCTTTACCCTCCCCTTCTTTGCCCGCCCCCACACCAGCCACAACATCGCCATCTACGCCAGGTTTTGCACGGCTGACTGTTCCTAGAAGCTACACACCTCTACCTACTCCGCCAGGAGCCACCCCACTCGACACTCCTCTCTTCGGGGGCCAGACGCCGGTGGAGACACCTGACGTCCGTACCCCCATCGACACGCAGCTAGAGACCCCTGCCGGGACACCCAGGTTCACGCGTCACCGGCCAGAGGGTTTGCCTTACTCCGTCGACATCAGCGGCGGCATCATCATGGATGATGATGGCAAGAAGGTGATCTCGCGCATGCGTGGTCTTTGCTCTCAACTGTTTAGACACTACATACTAAATAAATGGAGTGAAGTACCAAGTGATTTAAAAAACAGAGTCATCAGCATACTTCATGATGAGTTTCCCGTTCCAACACGGGATCAGCGCTTCAATGAAGACCTGATGAAGATTCGAATGCGCGAATACTGTAAACACAAGCGTTCCGAAGTGCAAAAAGCAATTAAGAACGGGTGGAACAGGCCAGATTGGCTGGCCAAAGAAGATTGGAAGAATGCGAAGAAAGCAGCGCGCGAGAATCCCGACAAGTGGAAGCAACAAAAGGATGTAGCCAGAGCGCGAGTAGAGGCAGGGAGCTCACACCACTTGGGGAGCGGTGGATGGGCATCATTTGAGGCCGATTTTGTAAGTGTTTTCACATTGCTCTTTATGCATGTTCGATAGTTTAGGGTTTATGAGTTTTTTAGTTCTAACATAATGAAATCTTTGTATGTTTTGACAGTGGTTGATGACAGGACGTGATCCCACACCGTACGAGCGCGAGTACGCAGGCAGGAAGGGCTTAAACGCTCTGATAGACATTCTCAGTTCTCGCGGCGGCATGGTTAGTATTAGGGTTTACTCTTTTTTATTTTTTGTATTGTTTTATAAATGTCGTTATATGTTTATACTTACTGAAAGCTGTCTTATTGTCTTTTTTTGCAGAATCCGACAGATACGCCGCTTGGACGTGATGAGACGTCTGACTAGACGACGTCAGTTTAGCCGTAGCTAGATAGCATTAGTTTAGGGTTTCTCATAGCTTATGTATCATGAGACGGATTTTATACGTCTTTTTGAACCATGTATATTATTACATTTGTCACCGCAGTTCCTTTTGCCAATCAATTCTTTATGCCTATAATGTTGTACAATTGTCATTATTACATTTGCCAATCAATTCAATTTGCCTATGATGTGTACAATTGTCAATTTTGCAAACAATGCGTCTTGTGGGTGACTATTTTGGGTCTATTATCTACCTTTGCACTTTTTTTAAAAAGTGAATCAAGTACAATATGTTTGATGGGTGGCAGGGCATTCAATGCCCTGCCACCAAAAAAAAATTCTCTCGGGCGTCGCTATAAGCGTCGCTATTTATGGCTCTGTAGCGTCGCTATGAGCGTCGCTATAGTCTTCTGTGTAAACGTCGCTATATGCGTCGCTATATAGCGATGCATATAGCGACGCCTATAGCGACGCTCTCATAGCGATGCTCGTAGCGACGGTTTTAGCGATGCCGGGGGTTATAAAAACCCAATGTATTTCCGTCGCTAACAGCGTCACAAGAGCACACAACCTCTTGTAGTGGGATGCGAAAGGATTTCACTTGCTTTCGCTCAACGCATCATGTCCGAAACTCGAGTACCTTTCCAAAAGATTGTCGTTGATTCATATAGATCTAGATAGAGAAAATACATTTTCTAATTGTAATGCAAATGGCCTATGAACTTTGAGAATAGCGGAATCAATAGAATTAGAGTGAGCATTTTTGTGAGATTACTTTGAGAACTTGGAGGGTGAACTTAATTGATGGTAGCAACATAAACATAGTACTTAATTAACTTGGCATGAACAATACTTTTGCAAGAGAGAGAGTATTAAGAAACATGACAATAGATGAGGACCGGATTTACTTGGAGCCGGTCCCCCCTCCAAAAGGCGTTTGTATTATAGATTCTCCCATCAAGAGAGACTTTGTTACAATACAATCTTTGTGTTCCTTGTGACCTTGGTGATGCTATGAAGATGGAAAGCTTCATGCATCACAAGCTTAACATAAACTTTGCAAAAAGCATTAACTATCCCAAGCCTCAGTCCCAAGGCCTCAAACACCTTCAAAGGTGGAGAGAGCTAGCAGGGAATGAGGGTAGGGAAGAGGAAGAAGAAACATTCCTTAGGAGAAATAAATAGTTCCTCATTTACATCACTCTTCTTGCTTAGCATAGCATAATAGCATAGTAATGAAGATGATTCCAGCATGCAATTAGATCAATCAGGCACACAATTAGCAACACATATTCACGAATTAGCAACTTGAAACTTGTCACTTTCATCCGCCACCAAATCTAGAAAATTTTGGCATTATGACGGCATGAAAACGAACAATCCAAAAATTTTCAAACTATCATAGCATCAACATTGCATTGCAATTAACATAGCACCAACATTGCATTGGCATTCACATTACATTGCATCATTGTGGAGTCTCTACACAATTCTACACATGTTCAGATTCTAGGGAAGTTGAGAATACCACCTTGATTACCTTTCCAATGAAGATCGGTTGAACGGTTGAAAGCTCCAATCCTTGGTAGCAAATTAGTGTGTAAGTAGCAAAAATTCGTGAAATTAGCAAGGGGTTAGTGTGAAATTAGAGTGTGTAAACACACAATTGGCCAGATACGGTGACAATTTATGGAATAATGAAGACATTGCTTCATGCACACACATCCAAAATCCACAAAAACATAAATATACAAGTGAAATTAGTGAGGAAACACATCCGATTATGCCACAATTACACTAGCGTAGGCCATCGTCCCCAGCAATGGCGCCAAATGTTGGGGGTTCTCATCATTGCATAGCTTCAATGACCAACAAAATTATCATTCCGGAGGGATGAGCTACCCGGATAGGGCATGGAAACACTTACCCCATTAGTGAGCTAATTATGACAACACGAATGGTTACTCTACGAGGTGAGCTTCTTAGCCTATGGAGGAGCTAAGCCACAATGATGGGCAATCTCCACATCCACTTCCCTTCTCATTGTTGCATAGCTTCAATGACCAACAAAATTATCATTCCAGAGGGATGAGCTACCCGGCTAGGGCATGGAAACACTTACCCCATTAGTGAGCTAATTATGGCAACATGAATGGTTACTCTACGAGGTGAGCTTCTTAGCCTATGGAGGATCTAAGCCACAATGATGGGCAATCTCCACATCCACTTCCCTTCACCTCCAATCAACCCAATCACACACACTAACGATTGCAAAACGCACACAACACTAATCCTATCATGCAACACACTAATCGCAAGCAGACACATAGATCTACCGAGCACCGCACTCCAATCAAACCTACATGCACACACAAGCAATAGAGGGCAATCACACAAGATTAGAGTGGGAATAACCACTAATTAGTTAAGATCTAGCTAATCTAAGTATCATAAGCAATCATAAGAAGCATGAGAGAGGCATAGTGAAAGAGAATTAACATTGATTAGTGTTAATCAAGTCACATGAGCAAGGAGAAGCTCAAGGACTCTATAGCCACACACCTCAAGAGCTCTCACCAAAGAGTGCTCTCAACAAATGAACTTGAGAACCCTAATTTCTTTTACACACAGCCTTATATACCTAGGGTAAAAATATGCAATTTCCGAGCGCCCAAGGCATTTAGGGCTCCACCACTTACTGAATCTGCAACCTAGCCACACTAATTGACCTGTTTTTTACAGCTTGGAACTCCCATTGAGCCCATAACATATTAAAATATTACAATGGTTTGAAATAAATCGAGAATTTACAATACATGACCATTTTGGGAAAATGTGAAAAATGTGTAACTCCAATCTTCACTACTTCTTTTTGTTGATCTTTGATGTGTATACGTACGTCTTCGGTTTTTAGCAGCTCCTGTTAACTGACGTTGACTCAATTAACATTACCTCTAAATTTCTCATATTTAAGAGCATGGTTAACCATGAAAGCGATTTAGTATAATCCTATATACATGGTTTCCAAGTTTGCGATAAACAATATTGTGTGTCCTCAAAAAAACCCAAGTATAATCCCAACTACACTATTTTAGGGCTTACCTCTAAATTTTAAATTTGAAGGGGAGAAAATCTACAAAGCCTATAAAGTTTATGGTTAAAACCTTCAAATTGCCTCTAGAATTTCTTATGTCTATGAGCATGGTTAGCAAAGAAAAATATTTAGTGTAATCCCAAAAATTCTAAATTTTGAGGCAAGTAATGCAACAAAGCCTAGAGAAGTTTAGTGTAAAAACCTTCAAGTCACCTTTTAAATTTCTCATATGTAGGAACGTGTTAATGTGAGAACGTGTTTTATAATGGAGGCGAACGAATGTGTGCTCACCTTGCAAGGCATATGCATGTGCAAATTGTTCCGATGTCCCAATGTGAGTTGTCCTTTGTCAGCTATGATCGGCCACCACAAACTGTTGGTTGTCTTCGAAAATTTTGAACGTGTATGGGAGCAAGATCGTGACGGGAGACTATCTACTATGTAGATAGTCTCTATCTACTGTGTATGGGAGCAAGATCGTGACGGGAGACTTTTGCTCCCCCCCCCCCCCCCCCCCCCCCCCCCCCCCCCCCCCCCCTCTCTCTCTCTCTCTCTCTCTCTCTCTCTCTCTCGTGAGAGCCCTACTACGTCTCAGCCTCTCTTGCCTTTCTCCCTCTTTGTGCCTTTGTGCCTTTGTGCACTTGCAACACAAGTGGTCTTGTGTCCCCCCCCCCCCCTTCTCTCTCTCTCTCTCTCTCTCTCTCTCTCTCTCTCTCTCTCTCTCTCTCTCTCTCTCTCTCTCTCTCTCTCTCTCTCTCTCTCTCTCTCCGAGCAGTGCTCAAAATAACCTAGGTTTAGTGCAATCCTACCTACAAATTTTAAGATTTACTGCTAAATTTTAAATTTCAAGGTGACAAAACCTACAAAATTTAGTGTGAAAACCATTCAAAAGAGTTAATTTATCTCCAAAAACTCTTATGTAGGTTTTTCAAGTTTTTGGAAAAAGTGCTTTTCAAGCATTGACTCCCTATCTCTCTCTCTCTCTCTCTCTCTCTCTCTCTCTCTCTCTCTCTCTCTCCCCCCCCCCCCCCCCCCCCCAGCAATGCTCAAAATAACCTAGGTTTAGTGCAATCCTACCTACAAATTTTGAGATTTACTGCTAAATTTTAAATTTCAAGGTGAGAAAACGTACAAAATTTAGTGTGAAAACCATTCAAAAGAGTTGATTTATCTCCAAAAACTCTCATGTAGATTTTTCAAGTTTTTGGAAAAAGTGTTTTTCAAGCATTGACTCCCTACCACTCTCTCTCTCTCTCTCTCTCTCTCTCTCTCTCTCACTCTCATAAAAGCTAGTACGTTACACTTGTCTTCTATATTATAGAGCAACTGCACCTGGGACTATCTTGATTTGGGCTTGTACACCCATGCATGTCTCGGGCTTCCTTCCAAACTTGATCAACGCCCTCATAATCATGCTGTCACATATGCTCTACTTGATCCGAGCCCTGGCCTTTGGCTGTCATCCCTTGAAGTTATTGCAAACCCATAAGAGCACAAACATGATAGTAGCACCCATAGTACCTCCAACAAAGAGCACGTCAGCCACGCACATAAATATCACAATGCACACAAGCACGGGGATGAAGCTAAAGAAATGAAGAAGGGTGAGGAGCACAAGGGTGATGACGATATCAATGACCGTGAGGCCACCAAGGAAGAGAGTGACGCCATTGATGATGAGCATGATTTGGTTGGATGCAGGAGCATGCTTGTGAGCGCTCTAAAAAATGTTATTTTCTATCTCCCTCCCTCTCTCTCTCTCTCTCACATACACACATAGGTTGTGCGTACACACAGCTATACATCTCTCTATCTCTCTCTCTCTCTCTCTCTCTCTCTCTCTCTCTCTCACACACACACACACACACACACACACACACACACACACAGGCACGACGTGCTCGAACCATCTTTACAAAATCCTGAGGCAGGATGACACCACAACAATGACGGCTCAAAAGTTGGAGTTAAGAAAGGAGGCAAGACAACACCACAACGACAAAGACTCAAAAGGTGGCAGAGGTGCAGTCTGTGCAATGCACAAAAAACTCACCACGTGGAGGCTCTCTCCTTTCTAAACAAGTGAAAGGGTCACGATTGCTTTCTAAAACAATAAGAAAGTGATAAAATCATTAGGTTGAGTTCAACTGGAATCAATATTCTGGAAAGGAGTGCCTTAGCTTAACCGTGAGCCAGTCAAAAATCAAAACTAGTCGGTTGCAAACCACGATAAAGGAAAGAAAAAATGTTAAAATATGTGAGAAGATAGTTCAAAAGTCATGCTTATTTTAAATTTTTTCTAGTATTTCCGGTTTGTTACTTTGGCCGACGACCGTTTAATAAAAGAGACTATCCCCATTATTGATTAGAATTAAGTTATAGAATGCAAGAAAAATCAAGAATGTGAGGTTGTGCAATGAAACGTGAAATTTTTTAAAAAATCATCAATAGATAAATATATGTGTGTGTATGTGTATTATATCTATAGAATTTATTAAAATTACACAAAGTTAATGAAAGAGAAGTCAAGACATGTCATATGTGAAATGAAAGGTGAAATAAAAACATCCATTTATTATTTTAGAAATAAGATAAGTCTCCAACATCACACTGAAAACATTTAAGACAAGTCTCCATCATCACACTTAAAATAACATTTAAGAAAAGTCTCCATCATGACAATGGAAACATTTAAGATAAGTCTCCATCATCACACTTAAAATAACATTTAAGATAAGTCTCCATCATGGCATTGAAAACATTGAAAGTATTGTATAACCTGACTCAACACTAAGGCTTCTTTTAGAAAGCCAAAAATGTTTACCTATGAGTATGATAGTACAATTGTTGAAAACCTCTTGAGAGGCGTCAAGCTTTTGCCTGTCTTCGTACACTCGCAGGCTTCTTACCTCTGCACCCCTTATCGTTTTCCTCCCAGGCCCTCAAGCTATGCATATGTCTGGCACGCACTCTCCCCCTGAGGGGGGGACACAGCATGGCTCTGCATGAGGCCCTATTAAATGAACTCACAGACCTTCACCCCACAAGCAACATGGAACTTCACAGCCCCTCCTCCCCCGCTCGTCTCAATCGCACCTAGTCAAACACGCAGAGGGTCGAAAGCCCAAAGGCTCATTCCCAACTCATGCAAATAGGGGAAATCTCGTAGGGTAAGTCGAAAAGCTTCAAAATAGTATCCTCCGCTGGGACAAGTAGCATACAGTATATGTAGAGAACTCCTATTCAAGCATTAACAAGGTCCCCCAAATAGTCGTATGCTGAGGCCATCAAAGGCCAGCAAGACATGACCTTCACCGATGTGCTTCAACACGGCTTTGCAAATATGTATCCTAACTCATCTAAGTTCCATAGCCCAACTTGGAACATACATGAAGGTTTCCCCTTGGATGACATTGAGGCTCTCAAAGTCCCTAATGTCCACTTTGTTCCCATTCTGCCCCATGAATTTCAGTGGAAAGGCCCAAGCAAAGTTGTATAATCTGATGGAGATATTTACGGGGATAAATTTGGTTCTCAAAGTAAAAATGCCTCTCCTGCTTTTGATCAAGCTGCTTCAAAAGTAGATACCTCCCCTGAGTCTGTAGAAGGCATTGTCATCAAGCAACAAGACCTCCAAGCTTGGTTCTCCCAACTGTCTGACAGAGTGGTCATAGGGCTGTGCCACGGGCCAAGACCTTCCTTGTATTCTCTGAAATCTTGGGTAGCCTCCAACTGGGAAAGTAGAAACCTCTACCCTCAACATATTCAATACCTCCCGAATAACTACTATTTCTTCTTCTTTGAAGATGCGAACAGTGCATTGCAAGTGATTTCTGAAGGACAATGGGTCATTAATGACACCCCTATCTCCTTCTAAAAATGGTATAAGGGCTTTAACCCTAAAGGAGAGAAGCCTACAAAGGTACCTGTCTGGGTCAACTTCCCTGATTTCCTAGTAGAATATTATCCATGGCTGAGAAATTTGGGAAATTCTATTGGAAAGGTTTTGGGGCAAAAGGCTAGGGGTGGCATAAATGAAGGGGATCGGGGAGCACCACAGACGGAGAGTGAGAGAGAGAGAAGGAGACACACACACAATGTGGGTGGGGAGACTGTGAAGTGGCAGCTCCCCCTATACAATATACTCACTATAAGTATAGGGTAACAGTGGGCGGGCGCCCATGATCTGGGCGACCGGTCAAGGCACATAGGCCTTAACCCCAACAACCTCCCACTTAAAGGCCAATGTGCCTTTAAGCAAGATCTACTAGTGTACAACTAATAGAAGGTGAGATATCCTCTCAACCTATGCCCACTGACTCTCGATGAACTAGTGCATCCGGCTCTACTCATAGACAAACATCCCGCTGCGGAAGCCACACAGAGCTAGCTCCAAGCTCTGCAAAGAGTCTACAAGAGCTCATGCACTCCTGTAAGTATCGGTCCAATACCTGCAAACCTCCCCTATGCTCTATGCCGAGATCAGTCATCGAACAACTAATCAACCCTGCTGCAAATGCTCCCACTGCAGCTGCTATATCGGGCCTCGAGATCAGCATCTCATACATGAGGACACCGAACGTTGATGCAACCCTGGCAATCTCTGCCACCTCCAACTCAGAATTCAACTCATGGCAATCCTGTCCCCTATCATAGAGACCATGGCACTCTGACTCCGAGCTCTAGAGTGACTCCTCGTGCCCACCACATATCACATGTGTACCAAGTGTATCCATATGTTCTGAATCTATATCAAGCTCTGGCATAAGCATATCAAGAAATGACTCCACAATAGCCGACATCTCAGCATCCATGTGAGTCATCTCTGTCATCACCTCTGATGACTCATCCTGCTGTGACTCACTAGAGCTATCCCGCTCTACCTGTGCATCCGTAGACGCAACCTGCACAACAAGGTCACTGCTTTGCACTCCATGCAAAGCATCCTGCAACCCACAAGCAAAAGAGACTCGCCTGCTCTCTCGCTCTCTACCTGGCTGCGTGATCATAGAGACAACACCGTCTCTCGCGTGATCCACATGCAATGGGTAACCTGTACCACTCCTGGCACCTCTCGCAATCACTAGCGAACCCAAATGCATCACAAAATCTCGCTCTTGTAGCGAAATCTGACATCCACAATCTCTAAGCTGACCAATCGAGATCAAACTCACTGTCAAATCTGGTACATAGCACACATGTCGTAACAAGTAAGATGAACCACTCGGTAATGACAGTCTCACATCTCCTTCACCTGCTATCGCATGCACCAATCCATCGGTCAAACGTACACTGCCAAGCATCCCGCTAGAATAGCTACAAAACCATGCACGATGCGGCGTGACATGAAACATAGCATCTGTGTCTAGCAACCACTGCGAAGGGAGTGCACTATCCACATGTATAGCATCTCGTGCATAGCTCGAGGTAAAAGTGACATCCCCGTCACTAGTATACTCCAACACTACATCTGCCTCAACTGTCAAAGCAACTGAGTCCATGGCATCACTACATACATCTTTGAGACTGCCATGTCTCCTACGATGTTGCATACGACGAAAACAGCATCGTCTAACGTGTCCAGAATGACCACAATACCAACATGTCACCTGTCGGCGTGCTCGTGAATGTATATGTCTCACACGAGTCCGTGATAACTCAGATCTATCATACATATCATGTAATCTACGCCAAAGTGCTCTCGAAGTAGTCTCATACATAACAAGAGCATATACAGATTCCACAAGGTGCAAAGAGAGCGTAGATAGTGCCATCTCCTCTAGCTCCTGCCACTGATCGTCAGACATGTTTGAAGGTCTACCTACATCACCACTCAATGGTCGATGCAACCCTCGCTGTGTCAATGCGTCAAGCATACACTCTCTCCATGCCGCAAAGTCTGACCCATCAAACATGTGCATCTGTGAGAGGTCACAATCTGATCGATCACCTGTCTCTGCCATGAGCACAATGTAGCAAACTAGAAAGCAAAACCACCTCACCAACAACACCTGGAAACTGTCTACCGATATGGCCAGAAACACAATGTAAAACCTGTGAGACACACTCCAAAATAGAGCTCCCGCAATGTCAATACAAGCCTCGCCTGCTCTAGTATCACACTGCAATCTGTGAGCTAATCACCAAGCCCACACTGTGCGGTATCGATGCATACACACGCACAAATCTCCCACCTACAGAGAACACCGCACGCAAATGCTGAGTGCAACCTGCAATCTCTACCTAGATCGCATAAATGATACGCATAAAACTCATGGGAAAATTTTGTCAGTAAAACGGCCACAAAACCAGTAACCAAACTGACTGCACGCTCAAAACCATGAGCAACCAAAGCGCATCAAACCACACTCCAAATGCATGCATCAATCTCCACACTTTGCAATATTGCAAACACCTGCAAATCTAGTACACAAATATCTGTTCTACCAGTGACTGCCAAAAAACATCCTCGAGGCATACATTGCCGAGCTCAAAATGCAATCACATTAGTCTCCCTGAGCATCAAACCACATAAGGCATACATTGTATCCTCCCACCTGTGAGGAAACTTGCAGCAAATATCACTCTCACATTTGAGAGCAAACCATGTGTGGAATCCTCGACACACAATAAACAACTACTGCTGCAGAAAATTCAGCGTTCAGAATTTTAAAATTCTGATATGACAAGCGATTCCGGAGCGTGCCAAAACCCCAAGGTAGACTCCTGGATCACATGTATCCGAGTCCGGGTGTGAAAGCTATGCCAAAAACCTCCGTTTCAGCCCAAAAACGCAGCATAAACTGCCAAAAGAGGGCTGAAAAATGCAGCTCCTCAACCGTAGCTTGAATGAAGTTTTTGATGGCTCGAATGGCTTTGAAAGGGGGGTAAAACGTCAGGACACCTACTGGTAACGCTCTCGAAAAGCTGAATTTGCCGATGCCGAAGTTGAAACCTTGTTTGCACTCTTGAAAGTGCGCGCGCGCGGACGCGATTTCGGAAATGAAACTGGCTCTCCGCTGTCGTCGTGACTGTGCACACACGCACTCTCTCCGCACCTATGCTCTGATACCAATTGAAGGGGATCGGGGAGCACCACAGACGGAGAGTGAGAGAGAGAGAAGGAGACACACACACAATGTGGGTGGGGAGACTGTGAAGTGGCAGCTCCCCCTATACAATATACTCACTATAAGTATAGGGTAACAGTGGGTGGGCGCCCATGATCTGGGCGACCGGTCAAGGCACATAGGCCTTAACCCCAATAATAAACCCTAAATGGGATCCCCAACTTCTTATTGAAGTCGACCTGAGCAAAACCCTTCATTCCAAAATCCCAATCAGAGACTATGCTGGGATTCTGTTGCATGAGCAGAAATACTGTACAGAAACCTACCTAACTCGTGCTTTCATTGCTTTCAGCAAGGGAATTTGATAAGGGAATTCCCTATCTTGCTCAAGAAAAATCTGCTTACCATACACATAATGACCCTAAAGCTCAGCAACCTAAGGCCAACCAACAAGCTTACAAAAAGCCTATGCATAGAAATGCAAAGAAAAAAACTATGTCCTCTACCAACATCAATTATTTTCATGTCCTTCTTGAGGAGGTGTTTGAACTATTTGCTGGTCCAATAGTACTTCCTCGGGCTGATCCACTTAAAGAGGCCACTGGGGCACCAAATATTCCCCCTAACCCTAATAGGCCCATCCCCACTGTCCCAGTAAATGAGTTGCAAGATCCCCTCCCTAGTCCACTAATCAACTCAGCTGGCTCATCTGAAGCAGAAAGTGACAGTGAGTATGTCTAGAGTACTCAAGGTGTACAACAAGGTGCCTTAGAGGAAATGCTCAAATCTGCCAGGGAAATGAATTTGAGACCACAAAAATAAAATGGATCTAGATGGGTCTCCTAACCCTTCTGTAGACATCTTGATGTCTCGGGCAGAAGAAGAGAGTCTGCCCAACTTCAAGGTTCCTAAGCACAAGAGAAAAGTTGAAAAGTCAACTGATCCTAACAGAGTTTCTGTGTCCCTGGTTAAACCAAACAAGAACTCTAAAAAATGAAATGTCCCAATCTCAAAGGCCTTACTTTGAACTGTAAAGGGCTTAATGATGCAGCCAGGCCAATGGTAATCAAGAAGTGGCTTGCTGATTTGTCTATTGAACCTGACTTTTTATGTTTGTAGGAACTCAAGATAGCAGCAAAGAATTTGGAATGAATCTTAATAGAATCATCTCAGAGTACAAATGGTTTTACACTAGCCACAGTGGTGGTAAAGGAGGCTGTGCAGTGGGTGTTGCGTCCAAATGGACCAATTTAATATCTAGCTCCCAGTCATCATCAAGAGGTACTTGGACTGCTGTCACCCTAGCAGATCCATTCAAACTATAGTAAGTGTCTATGCTCTCAATTCTATTTTTGAACGTTCTTTGTGCTGGAAAGAGCTGGCAGGTTTGCCCAAAAACATCATTCTTGCAGGTGATTTCAATATGGTTGAGCATATGTCAGACAGGTCCAGATCACTTGGCCAATCTATAGCAGGGTCAGAATAACTATGCTGGTTAGACTTAATGGATGCTTTGAATGTAATTGATGTATCAGAAGACAGTGGTTTTACTTGGAGTAACAACCAAGTAGGTGAATGCTTCAGGGCAGCAAGGTTGGACAGAGTGTACATGTCGGTCAATGTGCTGTAGGACCACTGGTTGGTTAAGTGTAAATCTGATGCTTCTTTGACTCCATTTACACTTAACTGGTTGGTTAAGTGTAAATCTGATGCTTCTTTGACTCTATTTGACCATAAGACTGTGTTTTTTGATTTGTTAAGGTCTGATACTGCATATAAAGCTGGTAGGCCACACCTAAACCAATCATTCTTGGGTATAAATTGCATAAAAGACAAGATTAAAAGCATTTTGAATGGTGGTTTTTGTCCTAATAAATCCCCAGGTTAAGCTTGGGAAGTAGTTCTGCATGAGATTTAACAGACTTTGACCATGTATAAAAAAATGGCCAAAGACCTTAGAGCAAAAAGAAGAGGGATGATACATGGGGAGCTCTCCATGCTGGAGAAAAGCTCAACCAGTACTGACCACACCTCTAAGAGACTCACTAACCTTAGAAATGAACTCAGGTTGGAAGAGATCCTTGAAGCCAATAGTGCCCTTGATTTCACTAGGGAGTACTGGGCTGGAAAGATTGACAAGCCTACCAAAAACATGTTTCAATTACTTAAGAAGAAAAAGGCTAAGGAATTCATACCCCCCCTTAGGGGGCAGGGAGGTCTCTTGGTCCAGACCCAAAAGGAGAATTTAACCATATCTTATGAACACTTTACTAAAGTATTATCTAAAGCTCCCATAAGAGACAAAAAGACTCAAGAAGCAAGGGCTCAAATAGCCTTGCTTAGAGGGAAGATTGTGCCTACTGAAATGGCCATCTCCCTTGAAACACCTGTCTCTGAAGGGGAGCTAAGAGAATGCTGTGCGCTCCTTGCCGCACTGTCGAAGCAAAGGACTTGCCGATACACCGTGTGCGAGCCACAAATGGCTCCAAGCACACAACAAGCCTAAACTAGCAAGCTCAAGAGAGCAAAGGGTGTGTCACTCACCGCTCTACGCTCGCCTTCGTAGTGGATTCCTCTCCGCGATGAAGAAGAAGCTGCACTCGTGCCGCGCTCAACCGCTTTGCCGCCGTCGTGCCTTCGTAATGCTCAATCGCACACACACTCTCCCTCTCTCTCTCTCTCTCTCACACACACACACACACACACACACACACACACACACACACACACACACACACACACACACACACACACACACACACGGAGGTGAAGAAGAAGAAGATGGAGATGGAGATGGAGCAAGAGCACTCTTCTATTGCACAAATGAGAGAATGAGTGAATTTTAGGTTTAGTTGGCTTTTATATGAGCTCACCCCATTCACACTTGGGCACCCATGCTTAGCCAACTAATCCCTTGAATGTCCCAGTTAGAATGCGCCTCTCATCGGCGATCACTCTTACCCTTTTCCTATTGGTCCGACAAGCCCGGTACCTGACTCTACCAAATACATAATACACGTCCGTCATACGTGATGGGGTGTCCGTAGCACACAACAAGCCTAAACTAGCAAGCTCAAGAGAGCAAAGGGTGTGTCACTCACCGCTCTACGCTCGCCTTCGTAGTGGATTCCTTGCCGCGATGAAGAAGAAGCTGCAGTCGTGCCGCGCTCAACCGCTTCGCCGCCGTCGTGCCTTCGTAATGCTCGATCGCACACACACTCTCCCTCTCTCTCTCTCTCACATACACACACACACACACACGGAGGTGAAGAAGAAGAAGATGGAGATGGAGATGGAGCAAGAGCACTCTTCTATTGCACAAATGAGAGAATGAGTGAATTTTCGGTTTAGTTGGCTTTTATATGAGCTCACCCCATTCACACTTGGGCGCCCATGCTTAGCCAACTAATCCCTTGAATGTCCCAGTTAGAGTGCGCCTCTCATCGGCGATCACTCTTACCCTTTTCCTATTGGTCCGACAAGCCCGGTACCTGACTCTACCAAATACATAATACACGTCCGTCGTACGTGATGGAGGTGTCCGTGAGCCGTGAGGGTTAACATGCCCCCCTTCCTGATGTAGATTTCGTCCTCGGAAGCTATTGAGTTGAAGCTCGTTCGTCGAGGTGGAAGAGCATTTGAGATGAATGTCCTTAGCCTTCTTCAGTCACTGCAAAATCAAACAACATTGGCACGGTAATTGCATTTTCAAAAGTGATTAAAAAGCATATGCAGTTTTAGGTAGACACATTGATTGGTAAAAGAATTTCAAACAATTTGTCAGCAATGAACATTAAATTGCAATGTAATCAAATAAATAAACAGATGTAAAGGTAATAAATTAAACAAGTATGGGGTCGCTAATTTGACGGTCGAAAGGCACTAGAGATCGAATATTAATACCATGGGTAAGCTTCTTAATTTTCTGTGGTCAATTAAGTTGTTTAATCGCGAGAGCCAAGTATTCATGTTCGAGGGCTGACTAGAGGCTATATCTAGAAGACCTTGTAGTTAAGCTACCATAAACGGAATTTCTCATGAAATCATCGCCTGACTGATTACTTTTTCTTTGACCCCCCAAAGTCTTTTCACAGTGATTCAATTTGATGTGTGTGCTTATTTTGTATGCCTTGGGTTTTTTGCTTTTCAAGGAAAAGCGCCCACACTGGGAACCTCTAGGGCTCTAGTACCATAGGCAATACATGTGAGTGAAGTACCAAATCAAGCTGAGATTTCTCTTCTAGCTTAAGATTTTACAGTGTGGCACTTTGATTTTTTGTTTGTTCATTTTTAACATTTTAATTTTGTAACTTTGGGGGGTCATATAACACTGGTACACCTCCCCAGGCTCATCACACTAGTAAACTCCCTTTATAATACTTAAGCTAAAGGTCAATAGGGTCAAGCCCACTAGAAAGCCCTAGTACATTTCACACAATGCTGCTTAAATCGGATTAAGAACCTAAGTAACCGTTGATTATTAGGAAGGCATTCCCCATGGTATTAAGAGAAGATCTCTAACACCTAACTTGGTCAAACTAGCTTAGTCGGACTGCTTGAGTTTTAAACCTAGACAACTGATTATGACAAAAGATTACATTGAATTAAATGTTTGATACTAAGCAAATGCGTTGAATATTATGCTACCAATCACAATCAAAGCAGACAAACATGGATGCAAAAAGATAAGGGGCAATGCTAATGGACAAGAAACACCTGTTTGTGTTGATGGTCGCGCTTGATTTGAAGAGTAAATCGAGATAAAGATTCCATGAAGGTCCAAATCCTACCAATAGCAACACGCTCCTGTACACACTAGGAAACAAAAAGAATACCTCCAGGAGGCACATTAGTGGAAAAAGGTACCAACACTTATTGAACACAAAACAAAACATAAGGAACCCTAACCTAATTATTTGCACTCCCCCTAGAGAGTCAAGGGAATAGGATATTGTAGAGGTTGGGGGGAAACCCTAAGGCTAAACCCCTATCCTCGTCGTCGAGATAAACAAAGTCATCATCCATGAGACCATATGTGCCATCCGTGTAGTCGTGTAAATTTTCTTCTTCATCATAGGTGCCCATGTTTACTAAGAAGGTCACTAGACGCCTATAGTCATCTTGGTCAAAAGGGTAGGCTTGTGCAATGGGAGAAACGCTCTCTTCTAAGTATGGATCAGACGTGGTTAAGAGACGTATCAGCCATTCTAACTCCTCAAAATTCCTCTCACATGCTAGCGTCCATATCAAATCCCATTCACATGCAAGCACTGGAAAGACCATGTGAAATATTTGTGAAAAGTAACGAGGGTACCTCTCACCCAAGGCAGGAGTGGATGACTCTAGCGTACTAGCCATATCTGTACACGCAAATAGATGATGGTTAGAGTGCAAATATTACAAGGGTCGTGTTCTTGTGCATAATTTGTTTTTATGATTTGTGTTATGACTCTTGCTCTTTTACTTTTTTATCTTGTTTTTGTGAGTATAAGGCTTTATATATACATTCCCTAAGATCGGAGATTAAGAGGTCAGGGAGAAAGGTTGGGAGGGAAGCAAGTGAATGATGGATGTCCACAAACACTCCCCCCTTCCTTGGGCAGATCATACCGTTTGAAATGAGCTTGTCACCCTTTGAAACCAATTGTTCCAGTTGGTAATAGGTGAGGATTTTTGCCAATAGTTTTCTATTACCCTAGGTGCCTCGTCAAGTTGCAAGGGTGGTAAGGTACTCTCCCAGGATCGAACTTGAAGTGGTACATCAGGTGATTCTTGAACACTGGGAGGTGTGGACTCTTTTGTAGATTCATGGAGGTCCATTACTATAGATGGAGGCTGTGTAGAAGCTTTTACCTCTATGGATGTATTACATGAGGAGCTAGAAGCTTCATGGAATTCCCCCCTTCCTGAGCTAGGTGCAATAAATTGGTTTTGCCTTGGAGCCCAAACTAGCTCTGGACTAGGTGTGTAGCATTCTGTGATCTTTCCCTTCCCACGGTCTGCCATTGGCTTTAGCGTTACACTGTTTGACTCATATGGGTTTGTTGTCGATAGGGAAGGACACATTTTACATTTAGGTACCCAAATTTGCTCATTTCCATCATAGTAGCCTTGGGCTTCTAATAGTTGTTTTGGAATCCATCGTGATTTGGTCTTGACTCTCTTAGGGCGCGCTCTTGGTTTTCCCAGGAAATTTTTTCTTGGAATGGATGGGAGGGTTGAGGTAGTTGGAAGTAAGGCCTTGGGGACCCATTGATATGTACTCTTAGGTCGTGCAGGTTGAGTACGTGCAATATTACTGCTTGCTGCAACTACAAGTGTTGAAGTGCTAGATTCATGGGTAGCCGGCAAAGACGAGTTAACCACCTTGGCTTGTGAATGTTGGCTATCCTTCAACTTTGCTAGAGTTTGCAACGTAGGTGACTTTGCTTCAATGATAGGGGTAAGAGTCGGTGGTCGCGTCGTGACACTAACAGTATCCCAATCAATAGTGCATTTGGTTGCCAACATCCACGTGCGTCCCAAGTTTATGTGGCCTTCCATAGCTCCCGCGGGCATGACTAGAAACCTCTGCACTATGCTTCCATTGTCATAGACAACAGGGGTCTGAAGGACTCCAAGAATAGCAGTTTTCTTTTTATTAATGCCCTTGACTAGCATCGTACTCGGGGATAGGGTCGGTTTCCCTAATTGACACCAAACTCCATAGGATAACAAATTGTGTTTAGCTCCCGTATCTAATAAGGCATTGTATAGCACTTTCCCATAGGGGCTATTTAGCTCAATTGGGTATCGTAGGCATGGCTCAGATTCAAATGAGTCGTCATCTGTGTCCTCGAAAAATGCTTGCATGATTCCCAGATTAGCCTCTCGTTGGCGTCTAAGACGTTGTTGTCGTTCTTGAGCTTCAACTCTTGCTTGGATTTTTTTAAGCTCTGCTTGTTCCTTGGCAGCCTTCTTTTGATGGATGGCTTGCAACTCTTCCTGGCTTAGAGGATCATAATATCTTTTGAATTTACTCCCATTAAGGAATCCAATGGTTTCAACTCCATCTAGAGTCTCTACGCGAATGGTACCTTGCGGGGTAATTTCACACACTCGATATGGTCCCTTACCAGCATATTTCAATTTCTTCTTTTCATTACGTACCCCGTACATAAGAAATTTATCACCAACCTTGATGTCTTTATCCTTTAAATGGCTATCAAACCACTTCTTTCTCCTATCCTTCTCCACTAGAGCATTTCACACAGCTAATTGCCTCTCTTCATCTAGCCTTTCCAGGATATATAATCGCTCCACTAAGGGGTTACCATCCCAACCTTCTTGAGAAGCTACTCGAAGACTAGGAATGACAAACTCCCATGGCATAACTGCTTCTTGGCCATACACTATCTTAAACGGTGTGCAATTAATAGCAACTTTATACGCAGTACGATAAGCCCATAAAACTGATGTAAGCTTTAGGTCCCAATCAGTGCGATGAGCCTCAACTGTCTTTGTCAAAATGGAGATGAGAGTTTTGTTGGTACTCTCAGCTTGGCCATTTGCTTGGGGATAATAGGGTGTAGACTTGTGGTGAGATATCATGAAGTTTGATGTGAGTTCTTTTATTACTTCATTTATAAAATGAGTTCCATTGTCACTCACAAGTTCAAAGGGGAATCCAAAACGTGTGATAATGTTCTCAAAGAGGAACTTAGCTGTTGTTTTTGCATCCGCCTTTCGTGTTGCTTTTGCTTCATCCCATTTGGTTACATAGTCGGTAGCCACAATGATATATCGTGATTGCGTGTTATGTGCAGCCGGACTAATCGGTCCTACAAAGTCTAAGCCCCACTTTTCAAATGGTTGGGTTACCTTGATGGGATGTAGAGGCATCCTATCCCTTCTTTGTGGCTTGTTGAAGCGTTGGCATTCATCACATCCCTTTGCAAAAAGTGATGCATCCTTAAACAGAGTGGGCCACCAATAGCCTGACTGTAAGATCTTTCGGGCAATCAAGTTTCCTGAAAAGTGACCACCAGCTACACCCATGTGTGCCTCTTGTAGAATATATAAATACTCATCCTCGCGGGCACAGCGTCTAAGAACATCATCTTTTCCTCTCTTATAGAGAGTTCCAGTCAGTAAGCAATAGGGTTCGCATTCCTTGATTAATTTTCGAGCTATATCTTTTCGCAGTTCCTTGGGTGGAAAACCATTAACTAAGAAGTTAACAATCTGTTCACTCCATTCAGGCATTGTCTCAACAATGAACAAAGGAGTATCAGGCAATTCATCATCAACCCCCGTAGGAGCTTCGCCATTAGGGATACGAGATAAATGATCCGCCATGACATGTTTCCTCCCAGGCCTCACAACAACGGTGAAGTCAAACTCAAGAAGAATTAACAACCATCGTGTAATTCGACCTGTGGAACACGGCTTGTTTACCAAATATAGCAATGCTTGATGATCAACATAAAAAACAAACTTGGTGGCAAGAAGGTAATAGCGAAATTTCTTTACTGCATAAATCATAGCTAGACCTTCGCGCTCTGTAGTAGTGTAGTTCATCTCGGCATCATTTAATTGGCGACTTGCAAAGCTAATAGGGTAGTCCAATTTATGTTCTCCTGGTTGAGTTAGAACACACCCAATAGCAAAATTTGATGCATCGATATGCACATGAAAAGGTACATTCCAATCGGGTGTTCGCAGGATTGGAGCACTTGTTAGGGACTTCTTTAATAACTCATAAGATTGATGACATTCTTCCGTCCAGTGAAACTCGATAAGAAGCTTGTACAATGGACGCACTATCTCGGCAAAGTTTAAAATAAATCTTCGATAATAACCAACATGGCCCATAAATCTTTGAACTCCTTTATAGTTCGTAGGTGGTGGTAAATCGGCAATGGCTTTAATCTTACTCTCATCGGTGGATATCCCGTTCTTGGACACTATATGCCCTAGAATGACTCCATGCTTAACCCAAAATTGGCATTTGAAAGGGTTCAATGAGATGCGATAAAATCTGCACCTTTGAAATATTTTTCGTAGATATAACAAATGCTTCTCCCAAGAAGAATAAACACAAAGGTCGTCTAGGAAAGCTTCACAAAACTCCCTTAGAAATTCTTTAAACGCAGTGTTTATTAATCGTTGGAATGTAGCAGGTGCATTCGTTAAGCCAAAAGCCATAACACGAAATGCAAACACTCCAAACTCTGTGATAAAAGCAGTTTTAGCTTGGTCCTCTAATGCAATTGTGATTTGATTGTAACCAGAGTACCCATCTAAAAAGCTATAAGCTTCCTTGCCCGCAACTCTTTTAAGCACGTGTTCTGAATATGGCAAGGGATAATGATCTCTCCTAGTAGCTGCATTAACTTTCTTGAGGTCCACGCACACTCTTAGTTTCCCATTCTTTTTTGGCACAATGACTATTGGAGAAACCCATTCTGAGTGCTCAATAGGGTATATGAATCCACACTGGATAAGTTTTTCAATCTCCTCTTGTACAATTTTGGCATACTTAGGATTCATCGGATAGGGTCGTTGCTGGACGGGTTTAGCAGTGTTGATCATGGGAATTGTATGTTGCACCACAGAAGGTGGAACGCCCTTCATGTCATGATATGTCCAAGCAAAGATATCCTTGTATTCCTTGAGGATATCCTTAAGTACAACCTCTTCAGTTTCGGTAAGGTCTTCAGCAATAAAGACTGGTTTAGACTCCTCACCTGGTTCTGCTAATTCTATCTCTTTAACTACCGCTGGACCATCATAGACTCCACTGCTTCCATTGGTAGGTATTCGTTGGGCTTTGGCATACACAACCTTTCGCTCCCCCGTGGTATAAGATTTAAAATGTTCAGGAGCCGTATGTAAGTCAGCAGGCTCTTGTCCTGACGGAGACCTTTCTTTTAGTTTTGCCTCCTTTTGTTGTTGTGCTAACTCTCGGTTTTGACGTCTTCTTATAGTTCGACTCAATTTCGGCTCTGTAACCTCCAATTGAGCGAGGTCAATGGGTCGCGGGCTGCACCACATGACACTCTGGAGATGTTCACCCCAATTGTCTACTAGCTTTCAATGAGCATCACATGCCCCTAGATAGCTAAGACATGCTACAGTAGATCTTTCCTTGTTTATCCTAGCTCTCACATTCGCTCGATATCGTCGTCTCTTATATGACCTTTGTTTCTTGTTAAGGTTTTGATTTTGGTAAATGTTTGAACTCGACTCGCTTGATAGGTCTTCGCTTGTATCTTCTTCACTCTCATATAAATTACCATAGATGGTCGTACTAGACCTTGAGTGTTCAGTTTCTATACTTGGCTCACTCGATGTTTCCTTAGGTTCTGAATCCATTTCTCCCTGAGATTCCGTTTCTGATGTGTATTGGCCTGAAGCCTTTGAGGAATCATCGGTTTCACTCTCAGGTAGGTGTGCCTCTTTCTTATCATCGGATGTTACATGCGCTACACCTAACATGTTTACTGGTGCAATGTGTGGTATCTCTTCCCCATCTGGTGTTACCCAGGTTGTTCCTCTAGCTCCCCATGTATCTATAGTTGCCGCTAGGTGTACCCAATCGACATTGTCTGACTCAGCCATTCCGGGTAGGATATCCATATAAGGAGAGTTCTCCCCAATATCCGTGTCTTAGTTACACGTGTAACAATACTGTAATGGAGCTGAGTGAATTGTTGTGTCTGATCGATTATCAATGATGAATTTATTTCCTAGAGGATGCGTTCGACCACTTAAAAGATCAACTCGAATGACAGAGTCTTGGAACTGTCAGTAGACGTGGTTTTTGGACCAGTCATGCACCATTTTTGCTTCCCTCATGAATGGACGCCCTAAGATCATCTCAAATGACATAGGATGCTTGGAAAATTCCATAACAATGAAAGTCTGCCTTACCTTGTGTCCCAAGAACTTGATCCTGAGATCCTTAAGCATTCCAATAGGCATAAAAATAGATCCATTAGCCATTTTTACCACTACGCTTGTGGCTTCAAGGTGAGGTCGCCCCATAGACTCCCAACAACTCTTTGTCACCATGCTGACTCCTGCACCACCATCAAGGACTCCCTTTACAGTTAATACTTTAGTGGTGATTGGTAGAGTAGCATTAGATTCATCACCTTCAAAGTATTGCCCCAACTTGTTAACGGGTACTTCAATTACAGATTCATGTCCCGCTAGGTCAGATGGTGGTGGTAAATGTTCCTCCTCATTCATTACTGAGTCAGGTTTGTTCATATGTGCAAACTGTGGTAATGCGGCCTGTAATTCTCCATTGAGGAAGGCTCGAAGAGCTGAGACTAGCTCGGGGTCTTTATATAGTTTGGACATGATGGTGGTTCTAACTTCTGAAGACATGAAATCCATCAATTTGGCAACATTTAATGGCATCTTGTGGGACGTAGGACCTTGACAAGAGAATGGTGAAGACGGAATCTCCACTTCCTCAAGGGGGTCGGGCATTCCCTCACCAAACATTCTCTCTAGTAGGAAAGGTGTGTGTCCACTTTCAGATGTCCTACCCTCACTCTCTTCCCGAATGATACTGGGTATAGCTAACGGCCTGTAGTTCTTGCGAGGTTGAACTTGTGTGGGAAACACTGTGTCCGACATCTGGATGTGTTTGGGTTCAGGTTCTAATGTTCGTTGAGTTTCTTCCACCAAACCTCTCAGTTGTTGGACTCGTTCTATAACAATGTAGTTCTTGTGAGGTTGAACTTGTGTGGGAAACACTGTGTCCGACATCTGGATGTGTTTGGGTTCAGGTTCTAATGTTCGTTGAGTTTCTTCCACCAAACCTCTCAGTTGTTGGACTCGTTCTATAACACTGTTGGGTTTGGATAGGTTCCAATCTTTCTCTTGCAATCCTCATTTTTTGTCTCTCGTGGCTTATCTTGGGGGTTCGCAACTGGGTAGTTTAACTTTGAATACTCTTTTGGTGTTCGTCGTAATTCCCTCTCGTGATCCTCCTCACTGGCTTTTTCCTTTGTAGTAACAGTTTTGGTCTCCGTGGTCTATCTGAGTCATCCTCAAGGTCATTCATATACACGGGATCCTCTCCTGTCCCTATGTTAGTCTTTGAACTAGGTTTTGAGCTAGAAGCATTAAGGGATTTCTTTCTTCGTGTTTTCTTCTTTCTCGCTCGGCCAATGGACGCAGCATCTCTCTCTTCGAGGATGTAATTTTGCTTTTGGATCATCGACCGTGTGAGTGCATTCACTGGTGCTATGTTTATAGTTGGTGGTGTCCCATCAACAATCTCTATTATGCTCAATGGTGTGATTTTCGGTGCGTTTGGATTGTTAGGACACTGTGCGATCAAATGATCTATGCCACAACGATTACAAGTGAGTATTGGCATTGCCAATGCACTCCCTTGACTGGTTTGCATTAGTGCGGCGTTCTTTTGTATTCTAATGGGGCACTCAGCTACTCGATGTGGTCCACCACATTCGTAGCACTGAAGAGGTGGTCTCCTGGCAAAACTATTAATGTTTTGGCCTCTTGCTGCTAGCGCAGTAGCTTGATATACCGGTTTGATTTGTCCCCAATGGTCTTCCATATAGTACATGGGACACTCCTTAAGCATGTCGACTCCATAGGTGATACTAGAGTCTATGTCCTCTTCGCAATCTACATAAGTACTAGATGACTCGCAACCTATTTGGTTCATAGGTGTAACTCTTGGATGAGGGGGTTGCGGTCCTAGCACTGGAGGTGGCAACGGTGTGGTTTGGACCACATTTTGGGTTCTAGGGACCATGTGCTGTAATGGCAACTGTTGCTCCATGGGTGGGGTAGGCATCAATGCAGGAACTCGAGGTGAGTCTGCCCAAGCTATAGGCGGTTTATTTTCCATGATGCGTTTAAGCATTAGGCAATCCTTCGCTTGATGGCCATACCTACCACACGCGTTACAAGTCCCGTTAAACTTTACTCTGAAAGTAAGGCATTCACTCGTAGTATGTGGGCCCAAGCAAATTGAGCACCATTGTTGCTCCCTTCTTGGATACATATGAGTGTTTTGTGGAGCACGATTACCCCTAAGGCTTTCTTGGATGGCCTTTGTGAGATCTGCCAAAGTCATCTCAGATATTGTTTGCTCTTTCACTATTGGCTTTATCTTCATTGGCTCATGCCCTGATGCTTGGGAGCTACTTGACTTCGGCTCGGCAGACACTCTTTCTCCTGCAATCATTAAATTATCCTCCAATTGGATTGCATTCATGGTGACTGCTTCCCAAGTAGTGATACCTCTAATGACTAGGCCATTATAGATACTTTCATGTCGTAGTCCCCTAATGAATCTATCAAGCAATTGGTTGTTGTTGAATCGCTCGTTTGGATTGCATCGAGAATTCAAATTCTTTAGGCGACTAATGAAGTCTCTCACGGATTCACCTTCTTCTCGTTGGGCTTTCTGGAGCTGAGAGGCTACACCCCAAAGTACTCCCTCTCGTATGTATTCTTTTAAGAACAGTCTCCTAAGAGTAGAGTAGATCGTTTTTTCTTCTACTCTTAAGGTTCTATACCAATCTCCAGCCTTTCTGCTTAGGGTCAAACTCAAAGCCTTACACTTATGTAGCTCATTGTGCTCTTCCAAGGAATCGCACACATGTTCAAAGACTTCCATATGCTTTCTAGCATCTCCGTCTCCATTGAATTTCTGTGTGAGCTTAGCTACTTGAAGTGCCTTGCTCCTAGGCTCTCTATCAAGTGCACCACGCATGTTTTCCGCAATAGAGCGACCGATAGTTTGAGCAAATGCTGCCAAATCTCCTATTTGAGCAGGTATAATGGGTGTATGTGCTCCTGGAACCACATGTGAGATGGGAGTTGGCCTTGGCCTTGGCATACGCGCGGCTCTTGGGTCCCATATTTCGTATGGTGGTGTACCAGACGGTGGTCCAAAGTTTATATGTGTGGCCCTAGGCATAGGGGGTGCTTGATATGGCATGTTATTATTAAATGGCATGGCTCCACTTGTATAAGAGCTTGGATAATTCCATTGTGGATTGTAAGCTCTTGGAATAATCGGAGGTGTAGGAGCTACATGAGGCTGAGGTACGACAGGTGTACATGATTGATACATACATGTAGGTATAGTTGGGGGCACTGTGCTACTAGGCATTGGCGCAGTGTTAACAAATGAACTCCATGGTGTACTTCTTGTCATGCTCACCATTGGGATATGCATGGTAGCCATAGTGTCATTCAAAGAAAGATGAGCTAGATCTGGGAAGGTAAAGCTGCCACTTGTGGGCTCAGATTGTACTGAGGCTCCTGGCGAAACAACATATGGAGGATCAATGGGGCTCACTGAGGGGGTCTCCATTTGTGACAGGGTTGGTTGGTTGGCCTTTCCCGTATCGAAGAATCTCATTAGGCCTGTTGAAGGCATGTTGATCCCTGTGTTCTGTCTTTCTAACTCGACAATCCTATGGAGGACATCACAGACTTTCTGTTGTTGCTCATCTATGCTAGTAGCACCCGATGTGGATTGTAGAACATCTAACCAACCCACATGATAGGTGTGTCCTGTGTACCGATCAGTTAAAGCTTCTGCTTGTAGGTCATACTCCCAATTTTCGTTTAGGAATATCCCATCTAGGCCTGGTGTGCTGGAGGTTTCCCTTGAAGTGGGAGCATTATTGCTCCCCATTGCTTGCCCCTCCATGACTTCTACCTTCGGAGCACTCGGTTGCTCGGCTGGTATGATTGTTGTCATAGGAGCCTTTGCTTTCAGGGCTCGACTTTGTTATAGCCTTCGTAGGTTCTCAATTTCCCTCTCCCTTGTCGCTTGCATATAGCGTTCGATCTCTTGCACTTCGGCAAGACTCCTACCATCGGGTAGTAAAACCTCAGAGGGAGATAGTCCTAAAGGATCAGGAGGTGCAGTGGATGGAACATTCACATGCACACTCTCAAGAAGCATAGAGTCTATTTTAGGCATGAATGACGAATTTACTTCCCCACTCCCTTCATTTATTTCATTAACCGCATGTTCGGAGCAAGTAGCTCTACTAAGGGTCTCTTTTAAGCGGCTAAACACGCTGGACCCGAGCCGTGGGCCCATGGCATGCATATCTTGACTTGAACTATCAGGGTTTGGTGTAGGATACCCCTCCATGACTTCGTAGTCAGAGGAAGAATCACTAGACGCGATATGAGGATCTTGGGTCGCGCTACCTTGAGTCCCGGCCGAAGGTCCAGAACCTAGGGTGGAGGAATAATGGGTGCCCGCATAAATGGAGGCACTACCAATATGCTCGTGCTCTAACACTCGTCCAGAGCGTAGGTTCATATGACTTCCATACTCTAAGCGCGTTGGTGAGTGCCCGTGAAGGCCGCTCACTTAGTTTTTTTTTTTTTTAAACCCAAGTTTTTCGTTATTTTTTGTAACCGAGCCACAAAATATGGCGTGTAATAGCTCAAGACGAGCGTTTTAGCTAAAGGAACGTGCCGTGCTTTACAGCTCTCTATTTGGCTACGTGAAGCCCTCGAAATCCTAAAAATAGTTTTTATAGTCCTCGAAATCCTAAAAATAGTTTTTAAATATAAAAAGGTGTATAAACTATTTTTTAAAATTGAGGACTAAGGTCTGGGTTTGGGCTTGAGCTTGGTGAATGATCCCCAGCCCGAAAATAAATTTTTGAATTTTTTAAATAAAATTATTATTATTATTATTTAAGAAAAAAAAAAGTCGCTACGGCCGCGCCGCGCGCGCGCGCACACACACACTTAACCTACAGCTAACTTATCTACTTACAGCTAATGGAGATACTGCCACACACACTCTAACACTGTTTACACAGTACTACAATAGCTAACAGATCTACAAAACTAACCTTACAGAACTAACATTGAACCTTACAGAACTAACATTCCATAGCTAATACCTTAATTCTAACAGTACATTGCAAAAAAAATGTAACTCCTTCTTTAACAGAAAACAAAAAAGACAGTACAGTGTAACAAAAAACCTTCTCCACACAACCACACACCTTCCTTCTTCACAAATCCTTCTCCACACAACTACACACACTCATTCCCTACCTTCCTATGATAGAAATTGCACCACAAGAAAGCGTAAAGTGCTTAACCGAGCTTAGTGTAGGGCATTTCCCCGGCAGCGGTGCCAAAAATGTGCGCTCCTTGCCGCACTGTCGAAGCAAAGGACTTGCCGATACACCGTGTGCGAGCCACAAATGGCTCCAAGCACACAACAAGCCTAAACTAACAAGCTCAAGAGAGCAAAGGGTGTGTCACTCACCGCTCTACGCTCGCCTTCGTAGTGTATTCCTCGCCGCGATGAAGAAGAAGCTGCAGTCGTGCCGCGCTCAACCGCTTCGCCGCCGTCAAGCCTTCGTAATGCTCGATCGCACATACACACTCCCTCTCTCTCTCTCTCTCACATACACACACACACACGGAGGTGAAGAAGAAGAAGATGGAGATGGAGATGGAGCAAGAGCACTCTTCTATTGCACAAATGAGAGAATGAGTGAATTTTAGGTTTAGTTGGCTTTTATATGAGCTCACCCCATTCACACTTGGGCGCCCATGCTTAGCCAACTAATCCCTTGAATGTCCCAGTTAGAGTGCGCCTCTCATCGGCGATCACTCTTACCCTTTTCCTATTGGTCCGACAAGCCCGGTACCTGACTCTACCAAATACATAATACACGTCCGTCGTATGTGATGGGGTGTCCGTGAGCCGGGAGGGTTAACAAATGCATTGATAAATTGAAAGCTAGTAAGTCTCCAAGGCTAGATGGAGTACCTAATGAATTTTTTAAAATTTACAAAGTGTTTGTGACCCCTTACCTGATGCTACTGTGGCAAGAAGCTGTTAAAAAAGGTTCTCTTCCAGCCTGTATTAATATTGGGGTGGTCAAACTCCTCCATAAAAAAGGTAGCAAGGAGGAGTTGAACAACTGGAGACCCATTACATGTCTGACTTCTATCTATAAAATCTTTGCTTTAGCACTTGCCAGAAGACTTAGCCCCTTAATGGACACTATCATTCTCAAAGAACAAAAAGGTTTCATTAAAGGTAGATTCATTCTGGATGCTATTATTTCTCTTGGGAAGGCATGGAACATGCTTATGAAACAGAACAAGATTTCCTTTTTTTCAAAGTAGACTTTTATAAATCCTATTAGAGAATTGAGTGGGACTTCATACTGCAAGCCTTACATGATATTGGTTTTGGTAAAAGGTTCATAAAGTTTGTGCATGTCTTACTTGGCAATGCCTTTGCTAAAGTAGCCATAAATGGGGATCTAACTAATCTTATTCCTCTCAAAAGATCCATAAGGCAAGGGTGCCCCATATCACCTCTACTATTTGCTATAGTGTCAGATGCATTAAATTGGTTGGTGAAGGACCAGATGCAAAAGGGCTCTCTCAAGGGTATTCAAATTGCAGGCTAAGATGTTGACTTATGCCTTCAGATGTTTGCAGATGACCCTAATGCTCTATGTAAACTTGACTAGGGGTCTGTTGATGCATTTCTAAACTGTCTAAACACTTTCTGTCTAGCTAGTGGCTCTCAGATTAATCATCAAAAAACAGTGGTTAAAGCCTCCAAAGTTCAGTTCCTCAGATAGTACTTGATGCAGGCTGCCAGATACTTCCTGATGGGAAAATCTTCAAATTGTTGGGCATACCAATGGGCTTTAAGGTATCAATGTCCCAAAGATGGGATTGGGTTTTGGCCAAATTCAGACAAAAGGTTTTGTTGTGGCAAAATATGCAACCTCTGGCTGCCAGATCCTTTGTGCTCAATCATTATATCTTGCCTTCCATTATCTACTACCTCTCATGCTGGAAACCCTCCAAGCTTCAGCTCAACCAGGTAATTTCTCTTGCTGGAAGATTTATTTGGGGGGGTACTATTGAAATCTAGAAGGTGTCAAAAGTCTCCTGGAACACCTGCTGTATGCCTAAAATCAGAGGAGGTCTAGGTATTCTGAACTTGAAAGGCTAGCTAACAAGATGGCAGGTAAGTGGATAGCTAGATCAGTTTCTTTTGACGACTCCTGGGCCTGTCTTATCAAAGGAAATATCAGCAAATTCTCAGTTCAGTCCTATAAAGCTTGGAAAAATATTTCTTTGTGGGACACTGTCACCTCCAAGGTTAATCTAATTCCTACAGGCAGCCCCCTAACTGTTGCACTATGGAAGTCTTGGTTTGAGATTAGGAATAGCATGCATATTCCTCTGAATAAGGCCTTGTCTCATGATTTTTTGATGTAGGACTCTATATGGATTGGGTACATCCCTCAGAAAACTAGAAGAAAGCTTAATATTAAGGCCCATAAATGCTTTAAATCTCGCTTCCAAAGCTGGTCAGACCTGTATGTAAATGGAGACTGGGTCTCAGCTGAAATGTTGTCTCACACTACTAATTTGTCCTCTGGCTGTTGTTCTGAGCTTCTGAATAGGATCCTTGAGCTTAAAAGTCTGCTCCAATTGGAAGGTGCATCTAGGACCAAGCATGGGAAGCTTGAAGAATGGGCCTGGAAAGCCATCACCAACTACAGCATGGTTCAGAATTTTGATGAAGCTCTAAGGAAAAATCTGAATAGAAAATGGAATTTACAGTGGAATTCAAGGCAGTGGAGTTATAGATTCAAATGTGTCCGGAGCTTTGCCTACCCCATTAAACACAACTTTCTTGCCTGGTCCATTCTTCACCAAGGTGTATGGACTAGGGTCAGAGATCCCTAAAAGCTAAAATAGGTGATGGTAAATGCAAAAGATGTCAATGAGAAGAAGACTTATCCCACGTTTTCTTTGGTTGTAAAGACATTAAGAGAAAGCTGCAGTTGCTACAGTTCTATTGCTTGAGCCTGCACCCTCACCCCCTTACAGTTAATGAAATCCTCCTGGGAGAGTGTAATAGACTTGACATCCCCTTATGGAATCTGTGGAGAATGGAGTTCTTATGGGCCTGCTGGACCCAAAGGAATGAGGCAATTTTCCAAACTTAGTTCAATGATAAATTTATTGTATTCTCCATGGAGTTTAAAAGAATAGCAGTCAAATCTTCCAAACTTATGGTAGATGTTTACTGTCAGCTTCTCAATTCTCTTCAAAAAAACTTAAGGTGGCAGTGTTGGTGAGATGCCATGCTTTCATTTTACTCCTCTGATAAACTTAGGATGATCTACTCCTATTTGGCCCTATCTTTGTAAATTGTTGGGACGCCTCTCTTCCCTCCTGTGAGGCACTGTTGTAATATTCCACCCTTTGAATATCAATTCATGTTTTCTCAAAAAGAAAAATGTTAAGCTCCATTGTATATAGTATAAATATAATGATCAGAGATCATCTACAACATGAAAAGTCTATGAAAACCTACAAAGGGAGGTTCATTAAGCGGGGACACATGGAGGGAAACTTAGAGAAGCTCTTTATGGCCTTCAAAAATGCAAAGTCAAGTCACCCTTCAAATTGTTTTTAAAAACAAAAGTAGTGAGTGGGCATTGGGTAGCCTTGAAATTTGAGGGCCGAAGTGAAACTCCATGGCCTTTTCAAAGACTATAAAACTATAAATAAGAGTACTAAATTTTTTATTGTACATTGTTAGGATTCAAAAGTCTTTTCATTTTCTATCATCTTAGTACTTATCCTTCACTTTTGTATTTTAAATTAAATGTTTTTTTAAGATTCTCTTTGAAGTGTAACATAGGGAGGGTCTCTCCTTCCTTGAAATTTTAAGCTTCATCATATATAGTATAGATTGCAAAGTTTTCTTATGAGTGATGGCTTGTTGATATTGAGACAATTCTTTCTTTATTCATTGGTGCACATACCTTGTCAAGTGCCTCATTTTTGTTTTAACCTATTTAATGCTTCTTGTTGTGTTAGGCGTCATTATACTTAAGTGTTCTCCAAAGCTACAACAGAAACTTCATATGGTTCTAAGCCTCTTGTATTGGCTGAATAAATAATAATAATTTTTATTTTATTTTTATACAGACCATGGCTACACAAAATAACCAAGATGATATTTCCAAAGAGAAGTCCTCAAGTATATATGATGATTTGGAAGAGCCTCATGGTCTATGCAAAATAACCAAGATGATATTTCCAAAGAGAAGTCCTCAAGTATATATGATGATTGGAAGAGCCTCAGAAAAAGAAAACAAAAAAAGGTAACTTTGTTCAATAAATATAGCTAACATATAAAAGAAATTTATACATATTGATCTTTTATTGGTTTTTGTGTGACAAAAATAGAAGACCCAAAGAGTTTTCTTATAGTGCTAATCTATGATAGCAAAGCCTTTGACAATTATGATCTTTACTACAAAATGTTTAATACTTCTCTTAACATCTCAAAAATATTGTCCTTTCATTCATCTTTCCTAGAAGATCAAGCTTCAAATTATGATGGATTGGTGAAGGCTAGAGAGATAACTTACCTTGGAGAAGTATATGTACATGCAATAGATTTGATAAAATGTTTTTCATTAGCAACTTTGAAACTAAACAAAAAATATGCCGCAATTCTAGAGCCTAGCAAACTAGTTCTTTTCCATTGTACAAAGTGTAAGCATAAGTGTCTACTTCTTAAGAGAAATGAGGGATTCTTAGTGTATTTGTTTTTTATTCGAGATGATGAAAGGGAGTTAGAGGAGGAAGAGAATATTAGTCCTATCATTGGAGACATAAACGAAGATGTTGAATTTGAAGAAGAGCTTGATATGTTATCAGAAGAACAAGAATTTGAAAATCTTGACCTTGCCATAGTGAGATCACTAATGTCTCTGTAAGCCTTAGTAAGCATGTGGAACGCTTACATGTACCTCTTCTACCGACCTTTCCTCTCAATGAATGTAAGTATGTTCTATTGACCGATGTTCAAAGAGCTTTCAATCTCAGAGAAGATGAAATACTTGCTATTCTTGCTCAAAGATGGAATTTCAATGTGGGTACTGATGATGAGCCAATGAAATATACAGACTTTGTAGAGCAAGAACCTACATTACAACCACTTGAAACATGTTTTGACTCAGCAATAACTCTTAGAATATGTTTTGATAAGGCTTTGGAATATTGTGAACCTATTGAAGAAGAGTTTCTCTTAGCAAAACAAACTATTAAGGAACCTCACGTTCCAAATGAAAAAGACAACGATGCAGAGACAAGTACATTCCAAGATACCGTTCCAATTGTAGAAGAGCCATTGAACCATGAGAAGATTGAAGGGTCCATCAACATTTGGAACGAAAAACAACTAATCCATGATGAAAACATCAATGTAAATCTTTTTCACCTATTTTGTGGTATTTTTTTGAGCTATTTGTCCCATCTTAATGTCATTTTTCTTTTGAAGGTACAAGCACACAAAGATGACTTTTTGAAGAGACTAGGAGGATCGAGGGCACCTGACCTTAGTAGAGATGCAGCTTTTAAGTTTTATATAGGAAAAATAGCAAGTCCATATCTTTTTATATTCCATTCAAAGGATTGTGTGGATGCATACATATCAACTTTTTCTTTGAAGACGTTTTCAAGATATTTAGGTGGCTATAAAGTTCCTGCAAATAGCAGCAAAATCATTCTTCTTGAAAAAAAAAACTACAATCGATATTTTTGGGTATGCTCATGGTCTCCAAGAATCCTTAGTTGGACATTCTCTAACATACACAGGATATGCCCTTTCCATTGAAGAAAAACATCCAAGAAGGCTGACACCTTGTGGTAAAAGACATTTGCTACAACACTCTGAGTTTGAAAAATTTCAAGACCAACAAAATACATCAAAGGATGCTTTGGAAGAAGATGAAGACATGAAAGTACTTAAAAAACTTCTATAGAAAGCAATAAGTGAATGTATATAGTGCATGTACATGCTTACTCTTCATTTTTCTATTAGTTGATCATGAAGAGCCCAAACTTTGCAATCTCTGGCTCTAGTTGATCTCCATGAATCTAACTTTTGTTGCACACTAGAATTCTTCCAACATTATCGTCTTTGAATTTGCTGAGATATTTTGATTGCATGTGCTTGTCTTCTTTCTTTTAATACTTTGTTTCTTTGTTTTTGAAGAATGATCCTTCTATAAAATCAATAGGAAACCTCTTCATAAATGTTGGCTCTAGTGGTTCCACCACCATGTCGTGTATGGCAAAAATAAGCTCCTCATGTGTGATAATCCAACTTTTCCATTCCTTGTGTGCTACATATTATAGGACATCCATATGTTTTTGCAAACCATGGAATATGATTGTATATAATATGTTGTAAATTAATAGGACATGAGATTAACACACATAGTTGCATCAATCTTTATACTAGGGATGTAGTTTGTGTGTTTCTATCCAAATAAAGAAGAATAGAAAAGCATACCATGTAATATATTATGTTCTAAGATGACCAAGCCTCTTGCATGCTCTTGACAAAAGCATAAAGTGCAAGCCCCAACTTTAAGTTTTCCTCTTGAGTCCCTCTTGTCAAATATACAAAAAAATACATCCAAACATATCCATACCTCTGCTTTACGATTCCTAGCTTCACCTGTGTCAGCATGATCTTTAACTGCATTATGTAACAGCTTCCACATGTTAAATCTAATTGTGGAGGCTGATACTTTATCATGGTTTGATAGAAATCTCTGTGCTTTAACACCACCAATTGATGGTTTTGTTGGAACTTCATATGATGATGTCGATCTCTTAGAGCATTTTGTGATTTTGACATGACCTCCATGTTGTCCCATGTCAGAAAGGACTTCTTCGATTTTTTGAATGCCCTCTTTTGACGCCTTCTCAGGTTTAAGCTTCCATGCAAATTGGATATACAATTAAATTATTTTCTCTACAATTTTGCACAATGCATGTAATGTACAATTATGTACCTGTGATAGTGGAATATTCAATACAGGTTTCAAGTTTGGAATTTGAAAATGCCTTGTAGGTTTTTGTAACTAGCTTCGATGATTTAAATAATATGTTGATTGCATATAATATAAACAAGGAGATTTTGAAAGGGCACCTTTTGAGATGTTATGCATGCATTTCAATGTTTTGAGATCACCTGCCATGTGCCGTTCAACAGAAAAACTACCAACATCCTTCACATGTAAAAGTTCTCCTCCTGATTGTTTTTGAATAATTGCTAGTATTTGAGTTTGATGAAATGCCCAATATAAAATATTATGATCTTCCTTCTCAACCTGTAATAATCATTATTCATAGTTATTGAGGTCTCAAATGTGTGATACAGAAAGAAAATTTTCAAATAATCCGAGCTATAATTTTTTGTTTTAAATGTGCAATATTTTACCTCAAATAATCCAAGCCACCAAATATGATTTTCTAACTGCACACTGAAATCCTTCTCTTTCTCTTCATTTGGACTACCATTTGTATCTCTAGAAAATTGTTTCGTAAGTGCTCGATTCATGAGCATGATTGTCACACGCTCAATCTTTTTGTGCTTCAACATTTCACATTCATCAAGCTTGATTACAAACTCAGTTTTCTTTCTACTTCCTCCAAAGTTATTTGATAGAAATGGACCATTTGCTGTTGAATATTCTCTAAATCCAAAAATAATTGTTGAATGTGTTGAAGTGCACCACTCTCTTGTTTGCAAAAAAGTATTGTGCAATGTGTAGGGGAGGCCCCAAAAAATTAGCAACTTTTAAGTTGAGCATTTTTCTTGACTTTTTCATTCTAGCATGGGTAGACAATATAGATGAAGATATTTTCTTATCTTTAAGTATACCAATTTGTGTGTAGCCCATTCTGCTTATACCACTATCATCAATGACCTTTGAACGATTGAAGTACTCACTTGTGCTTCATTAATGAACTCATGGACAACATTTTGTTTCACCTTCTTGAATTTGGAAGATTCAATAAACTCCTGAGCACTAGATGGTGAGTTAAAGAAGAATAAGAGTCCTTTGCCATGACTAGATCGATATTTTCTTTTCCAAGATGCATCATATCTCTACAAAGTTCAAAAAAGAACATGAAGCATGCTATGTAAGGAAAACAAAGAAACTTTCCAAACATTTTGTAAAAGAAGGAATGCAACAAAATTATAACTTCCTTTATAGCTCGAATTCTTTTTTTAAGTCCACCACTCCCTGCTTTAAACGTTTCAATATTTGAAACTGTTCGACATCTTTGTCTCAAGCCAAGAGGAGTATTCTTAATACAAGATTTTTAAAAATCTCTTTCTAGATTAGAGATAGTCTTAGTCAAGGAATTGACTTTTTGATTGCTCAAGAGATGGTTTTGATTCAAAATAGCATTTTCTTCAATAAACCTGTGATTTAAAGAAATTATTTGCTTTGATGTCTCCAAAAAATGGCAAGAATAGCTACCATAAAGACCCTTTGCTCCATCTCCAACAAATTATAAAAGAGATGTAAGATTTCTAAAATTAGGAGTTGAAAATGTGCAAGGATCTATCATATATATACTCCCATCACACCATAAATCTAAATTTCGATGACCCAAACATCTCAGCTGGTGTTTTTGATCAGATGTAAGATTATGGACTCTGTTTCTTTTTTGTAAAGGCTCGTATTTTTCATCTATTTCAATATGAATTGTATTTACGGTTGTGTTGAGAACTAGATGAAACACCCTGAGAAAAGTTCTCCATGTACGAATAGAGAAGGGAGATGAGATTTGGCAACCAAATGGCTATAAAATCTTACGTTTAACTTTTCATTTGCCGCCATTTTAATCTTCTGCCGCATAAAATTTATCTTTACTGCCATGAAGCTTGAAGCAATCATGACAAGATATAGATCATTATTATTTTGGCACAAATTTTCACGAAGATACATGTCTTGAGATATATTTTGATTTACAAATGTTTCGTTACCTAGATTTGATTTACAAATGTTTATTTACCTAATTTTGATTTATATCAAAATCTTTCTTTAAAACAACGTTTTATTTAAGTGTTTGGCTGAGCTGGATATTCCAAGAGGGTACAAAAGAGACCCCAAAAATCCCCTAATGGAAAATGTTGTGCTTGGCACTGCCTCAGCTAACATGTATGCCAAATGTGGTGCACTTCATAAAGCACAAAAAGTGCTTGAGGATCTTGCTATGCGAGATTTTGTCTCTTGGAATACACTAAGTGGGATATGGAAGACAACAAATGATCTCTCTCTCTCTCTCTCTCTCTCTCTCTCTTTCTCTCTCTAACAATAGGGCTTATGTAGATAGTGTTGGCATGCTGATCACCGTCGGAGGCCTTACTGTTGTACCATTGGTCATGATAAGGAAGCTCTAGGCTGTTTTTAGCATATGCAAAGAGAGGGCATCTCTCCACATGAAAATCGCAATGGTATGGTTAGTCAGGAGGTTGATGAAATTCATAAAGCCCAAAAGTGCTTGAGGAGCTTGCTATGCGAGATTAGTCTCTTGGAATATACTGATTGTGGGATATGGAAGACAACAAATGAGCTTTCTCTCTAATGTAGGGCTTATGTAGATAATGTTAGCATGCATGAGCACTGTTAGAGGTCTTACCTTTGTACCATTGGTAGGAGTGAGTGAGACCCATCTTAAGTGGGCCGCGTGAGCTAGTGCATACTAATGGACTAAGATGTAAAAAAAGTTGATATTTTCCTCTACATGAGGCTAATGCAACTCAAGATGGGTCCCATAAAATATTTTCATATTGCGTGTGTCCGTGTGTGCACGTGTATATACATGCGCAAGAGTGCAAGACAATGAGGTCAATAAGACTTTCATGATGTGAGTCAAAGAGCAAGATAGACGCTTATAAACATCACATGACCAACTTGTTATACTTAAATCTAATCAGATTCATGCTCTACCCTCCCTTGACAACTTCAAAGCAAAGGATCGAAGAGGATGCCACCTCCAAATTTCAATTTTCATTGAGAGAGAGAGAGAGAGAGAGAGAGAGAGAGAGAGAGAGAGAGAGAGAGAGAGAGAGAGAGAGAGAGAGAGGCAGCTCTATACTCAACAAAAGTTAGCAATATAGAATGATCATGCTAGCTTTTGCGGATTAGAATGATCTTGATGGCTTCTGCGGATTGGCATTTTTTGAATAGTCCAATAAGAATCTATATTGCTAACTTTTGTTGAGTGTAGAACCTCTCTCTCTCTCTCTCTCTCTCTCTCTCTCTCTCTCTCTCTCTGTGGTGTCTGTGGGCAATGGATAAGTATCGGGGTGCTTACCCCCGTGTAGGTGGGAGGTGATAGGCATAGCCGGTCATGTAGTTTTTTGGGGAGGCCAACGCTGTAGTTAAGCTATATCCCACTGCTCGCAGTTAGCAGACACAAGCGTGTGCGCAACGCAATGGTAGAGTCAACAGGTTAAAAATTCTCTTCTTCTTCTTCCTTTGCTCTCTCTCTCTCTCTCTCTCTCTCTCCCTCTCTCTCTCTCTCTAGTACATTTGTCTAATCCACTAATTTTAAGAGAACATTATGTGCTTTGTTTAGTGTGTTATCTTGGAGGATGTCTCTTAAAGGTTAACCCCTTGGACAAGTGGCCTTAAGATAGTCCACTCCCTAGATTATATAACTAGTATGCAGGTGTCACCTCTGGTCTCTCTCTCTCTCTCTCCCCCCCCCCCCCCCCCCCCCCCCCACTACCTTGCAACTCTCACCTGTCTATTGCACAGGGCACATTGGCTTGAAAGCTATAATTGGAGTAAGAAAAGAGCGCCCCCCTTATATACAATTTAGATTTTCGTTGCTAAAGGCAAAGATAAATATTTTAACTCACAGTTATCTTTTTTTTGCAAAGCTCACAATTGTGAGTGATTGTATTAGACTGTATTAAATTGTCATGTGATACTGGGTCGAAATTGCTACGAATTCATTAATTTGATGTCGAGATTCTCTTCTCGTTAGCCTGAACAAACTGTAGCCTCCTGTCTGTCACATGTTCCCAAGCCAAGCTTCTTCAGTTGCTCATCTGTCAACCACCCTCGTTTTCGCGATCACCATACCATTGCCTCTTGCAGCGTGCAGACAAACCAGGGTTCTGGCGCCTACCTTGCAACCTAAACCCTATGCACTCCCGGCCTAGCTTCCAAGTACAGCTATAGCCTCCCTTGCACAAACACGAGGGCCATGGCGTTATTGTAGTCGGGGCTCGTCCTACACAGACCATGGGCGGCACATATGCGCTCTCTCTGTGTCTCTCTCATGGCTTTGAATCGGTACTTCTGCACATGGAGCACTCTCAAACACGGCAGCGCTCTCTCTCTCTCTCTCTCTCTCTCTCTCTCTCTCTCTCCGCCTTTGCCCTCACAAAGAGCAACTTGCTCCCTCTGTCTATCTCCTACAGGTGTAAATTCCCTTCATCACACCTGCAAGGCACGAGAGTTGCACTCTATGCTCCGGGCTTCCTCCATTGTGTGAGAAACAACTTCCAACTTGTGGCTCTTCACTGCAGCAATTTTCTATGTCTTTCCCTCGCCGCGAAAAATGGAATCTCCCTTACCTCTCTCTCTCTCTCTCTCTCTCTCTCTCTCTCTCTCTCTCTCCACACGTCATTCTCTCATGAGTTCAACTCTCCTCGTTGGAGAGATCTTTAAGGTCTCTTGGGATAGTTTCCCATGACGTTAAAAGATTCTTCTCTTCTTCCTCCAACTTCTCATGAGCAGCTTAAAAAAACTTTGGCACCTGTCTCAGCGCTATAGATGGCGATGCGCTCGATGTGTTGTGTGTGTCATCATGCATGCACACTAGTGCTTGGCAAAATTCATTTTGCCAAACTTACAAAATTCCTTCGATTTGCCAAGAGGAATTTTTCAAAAATCAGGTTATTTATTTGTGTTTTTGCAATATTTTTATCTATTTTGGAATTGAAAACGACACGATATTAAGTTGAGACACATTTTTCCCGAACATTAATACACAATTGCCGCTCGCACGAACCCAAGTCCCTCTGCCTCCCTTCCCGTTTTCTTAAAAAATCCCATTTCGTTTTGCTTTGCAAAAGCATCTTGCTAGATTCCTACAAAAAGAAATGAAAAAAAAGATTGTAGGCACATATTCACCAAGAAATATACAAATCAGCCTCAAGCTCATGCTAAGACTTGAGGGGCAGAAGGATATATCATCGCCTAGTAGCAGTACCTAGTAACGACCTATTGCCGATCCTTTACACATGAAGGCTATCAAATGGCAAGAGTCACCCTAAGCCAGTCATCTGAGTTTTTCCCTTTGCCTAACACATAAATCAACTCCTTACTTGCTTGTACAATCTCTGAGAAGCTAGCCACAGAGAGTTCGTTATCAAAGACACGACAGTACCTGGCCTTTCAGATATTACTAAAGAAACAGTATCTAACACTTTGAGTGAAGATTAGAATCGTAGGACTTCGAAAGTGTTTCCCACCAAGGCACAAATCCTTCTTGAAGAACCCTATCTTCCACGTTCTTTGTATCCATTTGCAAACCATCCTTGCTAGGCCTCTAATTGCCGAGCATTATATGAACAGGTGGGCCAGGTCTTCGCTAGCCAATCTGCACCCCGAACATCTATCAGACCCGATACCACGTGCCTGAATCTTGACACCTGTCGCGGCAGAGCCCCCCACAACACCTTCCACAAAAAAACCTTCATAAACTCGGGCCACTTCGGATTCCAAATGTTCGTCGTGACCACAAGCCATCGAGCTTCCGGCCATTGTATCATCCACTGTTTGTTCAAGGGGCCGAATCAATCAGCCTCGTTCACATTACCGTTTGGTAAATGCCCTTGGTATCAAGTTTACAATAAAGGATGTTCTTGGGCCATTTCCAAGCTTTCCACTCGAAAGTAGAATCTCGAATCGGCATTAGAATGTTACCCAAGCCTTCCTTCTACAACTCTGCTAGCAAGTAGCTTCTCATTGCCATTGAGTTGATACTGGACAGTCAGCTCGTCGAAGTTTTTCCAGCACTTGTTGTTTCCATCCTAGAAGTTGGTTTATTGTTCACCCTTCTTGCAATTTCTTTCCAATAAGGGTTTAGGATTATACCAACAGTTTTACATAGCCAAGGGGACCACTGCGAGACAGAGTTGTGAAAATATCTCGTTAATTCACCCCATTCCAATACTTAAGAAAAAATTTTTACCTTAAAAGAAAAAAAAAATATAATTTTATCTTTATCCTCCAATTGTTAACTGATTCTCTCTCTCTCTCTCTCTCTCCAATCACGGCATGAATTGTTGTAAAGCAAAAGAGAAGATTCAGTCTTTGGCTTGGGCATGGCCAAAAAGTACATACCCCACCAAAAAAGTGGTGTTTTCCTCTAAAAGGCCTTACCTTTGCTCTTCATGTTATAACGAAATATCTGCATTCAAAAATCCGAGATGACTTCCTTGTCCTGGATCGTTCCACCTTTTGGGGATCTTCTACAAATTTGCTACATGACTCTTCAAATCACATGCTTTCTTTAATGGAATAAAGGCAATGTACTCTGCAAATCACATGCTTTCTTTAATAAAATAAAGGCAATGTATTTTGTTGGAGTCATAACAAGTGATAAAATCACAAGGCTCCCTAGTTTGTGTTGGCTTAGGGCGGATTTGCACAGACGGAGTTCTACCCCTACCAATCGTTTGCCAAATTGGACTACGTATTTAAATGCCGCCACAGTAGCTGCACGTGAAAAGCTGCACATTCTTAGCGGGCAGGGGTAAAAGAAGCAACTTTTCAACTTTGCCAAAATCAGCAAAGTTGAGGATTGAGAGCAGCATTCGCTGATGTCCTCAAGCTGGGGTTCAACCTTGACCGTGCGAACGCACTCTTATTCAAAAACGTGAATTCCTCTCAATCCTTGCTTCTCCAAAAAATAAAAAAGCTCACTATGAATACTTTTTTGTTTAGCAAAACTCTCTCTCAAAGCGAGAGAGTGAGATTAGATTATGCAAAAAACCATTACAGTACCACCATGCTCAATCCGAGCCATGGCCAAACAAATAACCAATTTCCAGGCTACTATCATAACAACACCAATAATCCTACTGATGCCTAGTATATCATAACAATATACTAGAATGGAAGGGCCTACTATTTTTGGCAGCGTCTTTAGTTTATTCAATACTTCCCAAGATTTTGCAAGATTCCCTTACATTCTTCTCAAGCATTTACTACCTTTTCAAAAGGGAGCAGCCGGATCGAACTTCCACCAATCAATAGATGAATCTTCAAATGCAATCCCATAACCACTCCAACACGCACGAAAACTGCTAATGGTGGCAGCTATGATAAAATAGAAAGTAGACATATGGCTCTGCCTAAGCATCCTTGCCTGTCGCCCTTCCTCTGCGTGCTCTGCTTGCCACCCTACCTCTGCTCATCTCCCCGTCACTAGCACCTACCTCCTTTGTGCACCTCCTCCCCATCTCCCCATCGCCCTCAGCCTGCTCATCAACTCGATGCCTTTCCCACACACACTCCTGATTTGACTCACATCGCTGGACACAATTTCCCCTCGCATCTAATTTGATTCCTTCACATTTTTTATTTTATTTGATTGGGCCCCCTACTGGGTCTAAACCACCAAGAAACTATTAATTTGCCATATTCGATTCCATAGGAATCTCTCAACTTGAAGCTAAAAGGGTTGGAGTCCGTTCCTGCGTTGCTGTACGTCTTGTGCACCCGGCCCCCGCAACACCGCCATGGGAACCTGAGCTGTGCTCTCGACAATCACACGGACACATCGCTGCACAGCCAGCGCAGCCATGGTGGGCTTCAACCTTCCCTTCCATGCTTGCTGCTCGCAAGAGAGAGCACTGACTCGACGATGCGACCCTTACATTTGCTCATGGCTTGCCTCATGCTGCACTGCACCTGATCGCCATAAGCTCACAATGATTGCGCCTTGTCCTCACTGCTCTACATCGAAAAATACCCAGCAGCCTTGAGCACCGATGCATGTAGCTGCCGACACTGACCAGGCGGGCTCGAAGAGAGAAAGAGTGAGAGGGAGTGCGTGCATGTAAAGAGTGCAATAGGCCCGGCATGAGAGAGAGAGAGAGAGAGAGAGAGAGAGAGAGAGAGAGAGAGAGAGAGCGCTTCTGCAAAGAGGAAAAAATCCCGCTCCATCTCCTTCCCTTCGACCTAACAAATGCACAAAACCAAAAGTCTCTCCCTCTATCAACTTCCACGCGTCATATCTCCCCTTCTCATTCTCAAAAACAGATAAGAGGATCTACTGAGATTCCTCTTAATGAGATCTAAAAAAAAACGTTTTGGGCACCTACTCGCTCTACTCGGTCCCGTCTTCATTAGATAGAATCTCCGAAGATACCCCTCAAAGAGAAACCATGCTTCCCTTTTCCTCTCTCAGACAGTGTTTGTCGAAGCCTTGATCACCCTTGCTGTCCCAGCTCGCAATCTCTGTCTGTCTCTCTCTCGCTCTCTCTCCCTTCAATGTCTTTTACGAACACAGCTCTCTCTCTCTCTCTCTCTCTCTCTCTCTCTCTCTCTCTGCTCCATGTACCCCCTCCAAAAATGTCTTTCTTCACAAGCTGTGAATCCGAGCAGAAATGTCCTTCCAAATTTTCAAAATTGAGAAATGGAGCAGGCTTCGTAGATAAATTGCTTCATTATACTCAGACAAATTACATGCTAAGCGCGATTTCAATTGTCAAAAAGGAATAAAAGATTAGAAATCCAACCAAAATAAATAAAAAGGTATTTTATGAATCTTGAAATTGGAGGGTGTTTTGGAATTTCCACAAATTAGAAGGGTATTTTGGCAAAGAGAGAGAAATTTCTAGATGGCAGTGCCTGCCTCCCTGCGCGTGGAAAGATGTACTAAGCTTAGTTATGATCAAAGTTATCCTTTTTCCTTTTCCCAAAGAGAGGTATCTTCTGAGATTCCTCTCGATGAAACATGCGTACAGACCTATTTTAGCATAACAACACCATAAAATCACGAATCCGAGGGCTTTTACTGGGAGCCCTCAAACCCAACATACAATATCAGACTAAATAGAGAGCGTACAAAAACAAGGGTGCCATCACCAAAGAAGGCCCTGTCGCTGCCCTCAAAAGTGCCCTCGATCGAGCAACTCACACCAAACAACGATACAAACAACGCACATCGCAGAGAACAAGAAGCAAGATTTAGAGGCCCCACAACTGCCACCAGAAAGCACGTATCTGCCACATCCCTAGGGAGAATCACTAGATCCAAGAAGAAAAGTTGAGCATGGGTGGAGTCCTTGCGTCTCCATCACTGACCTAGACGGGCCACCTTCAAAAAACGTGAGTGGAGGGGGGGAGGGCACCCCTCGACACTAAGTAACACCTATGCAAAGTAATGGGATCGACGGCCGGGGTTGGGGGCGGGATCTCGAGGCACACTAAACATGGCCAGCACGAAAAACGAGGCACACCGCCAAAAAATGTTGGCCGCTAAACTTGGCCAGCGTGAAAAATGAGGCACACTGACGCGATTTGAACCCTTGACCTCGGGGGTCCGCGTTTAGGGTCAAACATGCAAACCACCTCACCCGCGCGCTCATTGTGTATCCCAACCCGTTTTGACGCTGTAATATTGTGAGTTTGGGGTGCATTGGCCACGTTGTCCAGGTTTAGCGCCTGTCCAGGTTTAGTTTTTGAGCAGTCTAGGTTTAGTGCATGTCCACGTTTAGTTTTTGAGCAGACATCTACGGTTGTGATCTTTTTGATATCTGTGCGTGAACTTCCGCATCGTCGATCCCATTACTTGGCCCCGCATTAAATATAGGTGTTACTTAGTCCTGAGAGAGGGCACCGAATGGCACCCACCCCAAGTCAAAAACGGGCAGAAGACAGAGGACCAAGCCATTGCTTCCCACATGCATCAGGCTGTTTTGGGGAGCCAAGCCCCATCTTGGAGCCACCCACGATGCCATCGAAAAAGGCGTCGTGTATCACCCGGACACCCAACCCTCGCAAGGGACCGCATCGGCACTGGTAACCGAAAGCCCTCTCGAAGAAGAGGCTAGAGCGGTTGCCTCCCCCATAGCCCAAAAATAGAAGCAAATCGTAACAAAAGGAGGTGCACTGACAAAAAGGGCGAAGCAGCTCAAGTTTCACCCTCTCGATCCACCCGTCGCTCCAAGGCAGAGCCCACCTCATGCTAGCTCGCCCCAACGCCTAGGAGCTAGAGTACGCCCTACCGTAAACCCTCTAGGATCCTCCTTGCTCACAAGGGCTCACAGACTGCGCTCCTCAAACCCTAAGCGCTTCGCGGCATCTTAGGAAAAAAGCTCGTTATGAAATTTTAAAACAAAAAGTTGAGTAGGCGTGCCAAATTTTAAAAACGAAGGTGATTAAGGAGAATCTTTGTTTTTTTTTCAAAACCCACAGTAGGTGGGTGGAAAGATTAGATTAAAGAAAAACCAAAAAAATACAGCATTTGACCTGCTCAACCCGAGCCAGGCCACCAACCGATAGGGACGAGACCTAACACTTAAGGTACATCGGCTAGCAAGGGGAGCCACCCCATCGCAACACAACAGGATCGACTACCGAGGTACATCGGCTAACAAGGGGAGCCATCCCATCACACCACAGACAGACTGACTATCAACCAAAGGGCGAAGAAAAGAGCTTACAGCCGCCGCAGAAGGGCGAAGTCCAAGCCTCCATCACCAAAGGTCGGTAGGGGTTTCCACCATGAAACTCTCGCTGTCATCGGAAGACATCATGACCCCGACCGCCAGACCGACATTCCCAAAAAAGATGCAATACTCCCAAGCCCGCTGAATCAGGACCCACAACCCAAAGTCCCATATCTGATCAGCCTCACAGTCCAAGGATCGATTGCAACATCCGAAGCCGCCACACGAGCATCACAAATGCCCATCCACCTGAGCCGCAAGCCTAACACAACCTGAATTTGCCACCACACCCATTCGGGCCAAGATGCATAGTGCCAAAGGCCAGCCATCATCACCACAAGGAGCAGGAGTCCACGAACCACAACTCTGTCCGCTAGTGGCCAAATCCACACAACCATCATCAATGTCCTGGCGAGCGATTCGCCCTCGACACGAGCGCAGGCAGCCGCCAAACCTGAGTGGCAAAAAATTGTCAAGCCCGACCTTCTTCTTGGTACCAAAGTGGGCGGGACAGCCGAGGGCTCCATCCCCGGAACCCCCCTGCACCCGGGCCTCACCACCCCCACCACAGCACCCCCTGCGCCGCCTACGGATCGCACAGATCACCACCATTGCTAGCGTAGGAGCCTCCGAAAGCCGCATCTATGGGCCCCCCAACCCGCATACAAACTCTGCAGCTACCCCCTCCCACCCAGTAGCAAAGCAGAAGAAGCTTCGCGATGACGCTTCACGAAGCCAAAAACTTCATAGACTAATGATTAATTTTTTATTAAGGAGAATCTTAGCAAGCTGCTTTGGAGTGTTGAAGAAAGTGTGAGGTCCTCAAACGAGGAGACCATTTACAGACTAAAATAAAGCAAAAAGTTGAAAAGAATTCACGAGGCTCTTCAACATGAGAAAACTCATTTGCAAACTAAACAAGTGATAAAATCACTAGGCTGCCTACAAATAATGGAATAATAAGATAATAGATTTTAGAAGTATTATTAACGGCTTCAAAACAAAAGTAAAATCCATTAATTTTTGAAGAGATTTCTTCAAATATTCCCTTGTGAGCAATTCTGTTAGACCTCACTACACCATGAGAGTTTGTCTCATGTTTGTAGAAGCTTCTTGTGCCTTGACTAACAACCTAAATATGTCTGTTCAATTTTAAATCCATTAGTTTTGATAGAATCTAAGGAGATACTTTTGAAAGCTAAGTGTTTCTAGGGTGGTAAACCGAATGGAGGGAAATGCTGTCTTTTGTTTAGCAAAAGTGGAGAGGGCACGTGGTGGAGAGAGAGCGAGAGAAGAGGGGGGGGGGGGGAGAGGGGGGGGGGGGGGGGGGGGGATGGATTATTTTCAGGGGAAATTACCAAAATAGCCCTCTAATTTGTGAAAATTCCCAAACTACACCTCAAAGCACCCCCAATATTTTATTTGGTTGTGAGATTAAATTTCTCTAAAAATAATTTTTTTTGGAGCTTTTCATGATGCTCATTTAGGTTGAACCATTGAAGGGAAAAAAAAGGGGAAAGGTGCCGTGTGGAAGAGAGAGGAGAGGGAGAGAGAGAGACGGAGTGTGTCAAGGAAAGGGGAGAGAGAGAGAGAGAGAGAGATTGATTTTTGTTCTGTTCCGCAAAGGCACGGGCCGACAATGGGAGTTTTCCAGACAGTAGCGCGGGAAGATGAAGCAGGGTTGCAAGATCGAAGAAGGCGACTGCATCCAGGAAGTGCCGAGGGGCGGACTTGAACGGTACTGCAAAGAGGAAGAGAGAGTGATAGACAGCGATGATGTCTGCACAGGCCTGCTCTCTAGTGTGCAAAGTCGGCCAGGTTGAATGCAGGCCATCGTCTCATGCAACTGAGTTATGGCGGAGAGAATTCTCTTTGTGTCTCTGTCTGCCGAGCAGGAAGCATATAGTCGGTGCGGAAAGTGGTGAACGCAAAGGGCATGGAGTGGGAATGCATTGCTTGTATTGAAGTCGGAGGCTTGCCGTCACTTTCTTGGTTGAGCAGGCGCGGGACTTATGGACTCCATGGCAGCCCGTTTGGGGGGAGGATGTTGCTGACGACGCATGCGAGTTTTGCCTTTCAACTTTTAAGTCCAGAAGGAATCTCTCCTTGAAATTAATTAATGAAAATGAACTTCGACCCAGGTGGGTAGGGCTGCTCAATTTTGACAAGCAGGTGAATTAACAAGAATGTAGGAAGATTCTCCAAAAGGTGAGGAGGAAAAAAAGGCGTGGAAGGCACAAGAGAGGGGGAGATGCCATGTGTAAAAATTATTTTATTGCGAAGAGGTGCAGAGAAGAAAAGTGATGTGCGCACTTGTCGAATGTCTTTTGAAGGGTCGGACTCGCAGGCCAAGGCAGTGCACGGGAGGTATTGCGACGAGGCGCAGAGAAGGAAATTGTGGATGCGCACTTGTCGGATGTCTTTTGGAGGGTCGGACTCGCAGGCCAGGGTAGTGGAGGTAGGTGAAGCAGGGCATGGGCTTCAGTATTAGTTGCATGCTCGGCATGAAGGCGAAGCTTCGCAGTCAAGATATTATGCTTGTGTCTTGCTAGTTTGAGCTCTGATGTGAGGGGGGGTCTGCGCTGATCCGCGATGGAGGTTCTGAGCACGCGGGCGGAGAGAGAGAGAGAGAGAGAGAGAGAGGCTCTTTTAAGGAATCTCGTGAGATTCCGCTTAATGCCAATGCGGACCCAGTAGTAGGGTCCTAGTATGTAGGTAGGGATGAATGAGAGAGATTTTTGCATCGTAGATCTTTTTTTAAATAAAAAAACTGTTTGAAGCTGTGCTTCAACTAGTTTTACATCATCTATACTATAGATAAAGGGGGAGGGGATACCAGCCCCCGCCCCGCCCCCCCCCCCCCCCCCCCCCCCCAAACGTGTCAGCAGCAGTAGGTCCTTCAAGCAAGTTGTACACTGCATCTTCGGTGACACAAGGACGAGTCCGACTCACGAGAGAGAGAGAGAGAGAGAGAGAGAGAGAGAGAGAGAGAGAGAGAGAGAGAGAGAGAGAGAGAGAGAGAGAGAGAGAGAGAGAGAGAATCGAGTTGCTTTGAGGCCCACGTGTGTAGCCGAACGATAGGCGAAGCGCATCGTTGTTTGTGTGTGAGTGTGTGTCTGCATCCCCGGCGACACAGGCCTCATCGCAGAGGTGTGTGTGTGTGTGTGTGTGTGTGTGTGTGTGTGTGTGTGTGTGAGAGAGAGAGAGAGAGAGAGAGAGAGAGAGAGAGAGAGAGAGAGAGAGAGAGAGAGAGAATCGAGTTGCTTTGAGGCCCACGTGTGTAGCCGAACGATACGCGAAGCGCATCGTTGTTTGTGTGTGAGTGTGTGTCTGCATCCCCGGCGACACAGGCCTCATCGCAGAGGTGTGTGTGTGTGTGTGTGTGTGTGTGAGAGAGAGAGAGAGAGAGAGAGAGAGAGAGAGAGAGAGAGAGCGCAAAGTCTCAGGCTTGTGTGCATATGAGAGAAAGAGAGAGAGAGAGAATCATTTCACTCCTTTGACGGGGAGAGGGGGAGAGAGAGAGAGAGAGCGGGCGCAAGTTCCCAAAATACCCCTGGTCGTAAGATTAAATTCCTCCAAAGATCAAGAAATTTGTAGCTTTTCATAAGAAGACTGATTGTTTATCAATACAAGATGCTAAAACTAGAATTTGAATTGGTTATGTAGGCCATGGAGATGAATCGCTTCATTATTTTTAGAAATAATCTATCTATACTATAATAAAAGGGGGAGGGTTTCCGGCTCCCTCCCCCGAACACGTGGCATCATTTCCTTCAACAGACGACCTGTGAAGGTGTGTGCCTTGCAGTTTGGTCGTTGAGAGAGAGAGAGAGAGAGAGAGAGAGAGAGAGTGTATTTTGAGAGGCCGAACACATGTCATCACCTCTTGCTATGATTGTGCCTTGCAACACCCCTACCTGTGTGTGTGTGTGAGAGAGAGTGCCTTAATGCCGACTGAAGTGAGTCTCGGCTTCTTTACTTCGCACGAGGCTCGCTTCAATTAGTCATGTCCTGTGTGTCACGTGTGTGTGTGAGAGAGAGTAACTCCTGAGAGTTGAACCAGGAGAGCTAGAAGAGCCTGCCGAGAGAGAGAGAGAGAGAGAGAGAGAGAGAGAGAGAGAGAGAGAGAGAGAGAGAGAGAGAGAGAGAGAGAGAGAGAGCGGGTGGCGAAAACGGTCTGCAGTGTCTCCACACACACACACACATGCACAAGCCTCGCAACAGCTCGCTTCCCGGATTTCGTGATGCTATGTAGCCTGTGTGTGTGTGTGTGTGTTGTGGGGGGGGGAGGGGGGGGGGGGGGATACTGCGCCAATGTTCATTGAGATTCTTGGCGGGCTAATTGACACCTTCCGAAATGTGATCAATGGTCCAACCGTCCAGCTGATCAGATCTCATCTACGCTGCCTGCCTGAGTAACTGCGGACTATGAGCCTTCCATCATCAAAATTAGCAGGAGCATGCACCTGCAGAGCTTGCCGACAGGAGCATGCATTCAACCCTGCCATGCTACATGATCATGGAATGGAGTTGACCACACCAGACCGCATGTCATAAGCTACGTTGCGACCTCCATAGTTGACAAGATGAGAGAGAGAGAGAGAGAGAGAGAGAGAGAGAGAGAGAGAGAGAGAGAGAGAGAGAGAGAGAGAGAGAGAGAGAGAGAGAGAGAGAGAGAGAGTCACAGCCCTGACTGCAGCAGAGCATTGCATAGGCTGCTTGGTAGTTGCATGTCCAACATTACTAAACGTTCTTCTGTGTGTGTGCGTGTGTGTGTGTGTGTGTGTGTGTGTGTGTGAGAGAGAGAGAGAGAGAGAGAGAGAGAGAGAGAGAGAGAGAGAGAGAGAGAGAGAGAGAGAGAGAGAGTCGCAGTCTGATTAGCATCGTGGGTTCAACTTAATTGTTGAAGCTGGTTGATTAGTAGCACCACGTCCAGTATAAGTGCGCGCAGCAAGAGAATCTCAATCTCTCTCTCTCTCTCTCTCTCTCTCAGCAATGCCAGCATCTCGAGTAGTGCAGCAAGAGAATATCTCTCTCTTTCTCTCTCTCATAGCGATCCAGCATGCAAGCGATGACTTCAAAGGTGTGCCATACATTCGTCTAGGGACACACGCGTGTCTCCTGGGGGGAGAGATAAGAAGAAGAGGATTTTAACGGCGTAGGAAACTATCCCGAGACCTTCAAGTTCTATCTGACGAAGAGAGTTGAACTCTAGACATGTTATGACAGAGAGACAGAAGCTACATTGCTATTTGGCACTCGGTTGACCAGTGATGCCAACATGCATGTCATAATAATCAATATCTAATTCTCCTAAATGATTTTCTCATATTAAACTGATCATTTAATGTGGGGAAGTGCCAAGGGAGAAAAAGCTAGAATATTGGTTAAGTTAGCAGACCGGCCACAGTAGGGATCCAAAGGAGGGAAAATAGGGATCCAAAGGGGGGGCCATCTGCAAAAGAGCCATGTGAAACAATGGGCCAAAAAGACCCTAAGGTTCAGCCCATTAAGACTTCCAAAATGCTAAGGTTCCAAAATTCAAAGGTTGTGTCCAAAGGTTAACCCTAGGGAAAATTGGATGCTTAGTGTGAGCTCAAAAAGTCTTTGCATATCCCTACATGGGAGGGGGCGAGCCCCAAAGCTAGGGGATGAGAGAGAAAGCTACACACACACACACAGGCTCCCTTTACACAAAGGGAATGAGGGACACATGTCAGCTCCCTAGGCCAGATGCCCACAAGGTGTGCCCAATTCCTATTGGAAGACCCTTGAAGTGGACCAATGAGAATTAAGCTAGAGTAAATCTAGTTTAATTAATTTAAAAACATTTAATAAAAGAAACCAATAAGAATTAAGTGTCCTAGAAGACTATTGGGCAGTCTCCCAAGGGGTCCAATGAGCATTCAGGAGCCCCATGGCTTGCCTGATTCCTATTGGCCAGGAGGCAAAGGGGTCCAATGAGAGTTTAGTTTAATTATTTAATTACCTAAAGCTCTCACAAAAGGGGAAAGGGGGACACATGTCAGAAGGCTATCACTTATGCTGCTTAATCCCTATTGGCTTGACCTGGGGAGGTCCAATGAGGCAAAAGCCAGCCTAACTTAGCAGCTAGGGCTCGCCCAAGAGAGAGAGGGGGCTGATTTTTGCTTGGCATTGACACACACACTCTCACACTTGACCATGTGTGAAGGGAAAATACTCTATCTCCTCCCAAGCTTTAATGGAGAGCTCATCACCTACTCCAAGCTTGTGAGATAGAAGCCTACATCAACACTCTCTTGGCATGTGGATGCAAATCCAACCAAGAGCCAAGCTTCAATGCATGCTCATCTTCTCTACCAAGCTAATTACTAAGCTAAGCTATGCTAATATGAGTGATTATGTGAGGAGATGTACTTCTTTCTCGTAAGATACTTCTTTTTCCTCTCAATCTACTCTCATACCCTGCTAGCTCTCACCATCTTCGAAGGTGTGTGAGGTCTTGGGTCTGAGAACGGGGATAATTCAAGTTGTGTTTGATTAAGTGTTTTGCTTGGTGTATGAAGCTTCCATCTTCATTGCACTAGCTAGTCTTGAAGGAACACAAAGAATTGTATTGTACAATGTCTCTCTTGATGGGAGAAACCATAATACAAAGCCTTTTGGAGGGGGGACCGGCTCCATGCAAATCCGGTCCTCAACTGTTGTCAATAGCTTAATTGCTCTCTCTTTTGAAAGTATTGTCGATGCTATCTAACTAGGTGTTATGCTTTTTGTTGCTCTCTCCACCCAAGCACTCTTGTAATTCTCATTAGGAATCAACTCTAATGAAATGCCCACTATGTTCATGCTAAATTCCGCTACACAAAAGATTTTAGGCCATTAAATGTTACATGCAAGTGGCACCCACTGCAACTCTTTAAGCAATTCGATCACTACTGCCCATCTTCCCATCTGCCCATCTTGCTACAACGTCCGAGGCCTCATGCGCAGAAGATGCATTGTGCTTACATAATGGTGTTGACGTGGTGCATTTGCAATGGACGTGGTGTTTATTACCTCGCTTGCAAAGCGGCAATTTGATGCTACAAAATTTGTTTTCTCGAGCACTGGGGGGATTCACCACGGTCTGGGTGAGCGAGAAGGCGTTCAGTAAGAAGCCAAAAGAGTGGTCGATCTTGCATGATTTTCGATCCAATGGAGGCAAAAATGGGATGCATGTGCCAATCGTAAAAATGCACTTACCTATTACTTTAGTAATCTATACTATAATAAAAGCGGGAGGGATTCCCTTCCCCCCCTCCCCCCCCCTCAGACACATGGCAGACGCTCCTTCCTCCGGCCAATGCAGCCTGCAACTTTGGTGACACAACAGGCAACTGAGCGAGCAGAAGGGAAGAGAGAGAGAGAGAGAGAGAGAGAGAGAGAGAGAGAGAGAGAGAGAGAGAGAGAGAGAGAGAGAGAGAGAGAGAGAGAGAGAGAGAGAGAGAGAGAGGTGGCGGCGTCTCAAAGTCGAATGAGGACACGAAGGTGTTCAATCTCATCGGGAAAATGTCGGAAAGGGACTTCGTCCTCAGTTGTGCAAATCTTCCAAGCATGTGAATGCCACTATCTTTGCAGAACTCAGGTGTCTGAAGGGGAGAGAGAGAGAGAGAGAGAGAGAGAGAGAGAGAGAGAGAGAGAGAGAGAGAGAGAGAGAGAGAGAGAGAGAGAGAGAGAGAGAGAGAGAGAGAGAGAGAGAGAGGTGTCATGGCGAAAGGTGGCGCCTACTCCTATATGCGTAGGTTGGTGATGCTCGGGTGGACCATCACCTTGGCATAGATTTAGGCTGCAGGGCAAGATTCACTCTCTATGGACCCTTTTTTACATTGCATGTGAGAGCAGCTTTAGATGCAATCAACACGGAAATGCCAAGAACTCAAGAGTGCAACAAGTCCTTAACAAGCTTCATGTCCGCAATGTTGTCTCATGCAGTGAATTGATTGCACGATATGTCCAACACAGTCAAGGTCAGTGAGCTCTCGCTATTTTCAGTAGATGCAGAGAGAGGGTATCTCTCTAAATGCAATCACGTACTCTTGCAGCTTGAAGGCATGTGGTTGTATCAGGATGTCCTTTGATTAGGTTGTATCATTATGCAATCTCTCACGTTGAGAGTCTCTCTCACCCTCAAAACTCCCATGGAGTGTTTGTCATCTCTCTCTCTCTCTCTCTCTCTCTCTCTCTCTCTCTCTCTCTCTCTCACCAATCGTCTGAGCTGTCAAGTAGCAACAAGTTTTGGCCAAGGTGAGAGAAGGCGAGAAAGGGGTTAGGAGGAAAGAGGGTGAGTGGGGCCAAAGGCAGGGCAGGGTGAAGAACCGGTGGACGAGGCAATGTTGTCTCATGGCTATGTCTAGCAATGAAATATCTTTAAAGCTCAAAAAGTGCTTGAGGAGCTTCCTATCGGGCATGTCATCTCTTGGAATGCATTGATTGTGGGATATGGCCAACTTGGGCAAGTCCAAGAAGCTCCGGGATGTATTCGGCCCATGCGAAGCAAGGGTGTCTCTCTAGATGAAATCACATACGCTATCAACTCGAAGGCAAGAGTCAGGGTTAGGAAGTGTTGCACTGTTTTCGATAGATGGAAAGAGAGGGCATCTGTCCAAATGCAATCACATACACTTGTACCTTGAAGAAAAGTAGCATTACACAAGATGCTATATAGGCAAAAGAATTCACAATGATATAATTGTTAGTGAGGGGTCGTTGAAAGAAAATGTCGTGCTTGGCACTACCTTGGTCGCAAGGGTGTCTCTCAGATGCATTCACATAGCACCATTGGAGGCGATGCCACCGCCGAAAGCGATGCCGTTGTACTAGTAGATCTTTAATAATCTATCTTATGAGTCTTGAACTCAAGACCTTATGTTCTAGAGGGAACTAAGATAACCAATATACGTGATAGAAAGGATATTCCAAGTTCCTCTTGCATGATTAAGAGAGGACAGAGATACATCTACAATGTAGAGTGTGCAATCCTTGTCCAGCATAGAATAACATCGTGACACGCAAACAAAACAAGTTTCCATCTTCTAGAGATGTCTTGTTTCTCATTTATGTTCTTTGCACTTCAGAACCTCCTATCCTTCTGATTTCTCACCCACTATGGTTCAACCATTGAGACATGCATGTGTGGGTGAGTGGATGCAATCTCGTAAAACCAATCGAAACGAAGCTTCAAATGACAAAAAATAAATAAAAATGTCTCTAATAAAAAAATCATACATTATTGAGAAAGAAAGGGCTGGGCAACTCAATTTAACAAGGTCCTTGATGAAATCCCCATGTGTGTCTTAGAGACATGTCTTGTTTCTCATTTATATTCTATAGACTTCAAAACCTCCTATCCTCGATTCACGGTGGTGTTTACAAATTTACCAAATTTTTCAACAGACATATTAGCTCTATTCGTAGTTTCATTAATTAATTTCCAAGCTTGATTCGTTCGGAATCATGAATTCCAAAGCAAAATCTAACCTCCACGTCACAGACACGTCGTCTTCCCTGGACCATGGAATCTGTGATCGCCATTCACCATGGAGGCTCCCTTGCATCACGATGGTAGCTGCTTTCTCCCCTCGCTGACTGTGGCCCAAGTCTAGAGCAAACCGAGCACCCCTCCCCGCTCCTCGCCCCTCCCAACTCAATTGCCTCTGCATCCAATGATTCTCGGCTCTCTTGCCTCTTCATCCTCTCAGATATAGACGGCAGTGCTGTCCCTACCTCAGCGTTTGTGATCAGAAATGCCAACTCTCTCTCTCTCTCTCTCTCTCTCTCTCACACACACACACACACACACACATCACACACACACACACACACACACACACACACACACACACACATTCCGTTCCTGCTCGCATGTCGCTCCGCAAATCACCTTCTGCATACGTCGCTTGGCCTTGCCCCTCATGCGGAAAACACCAATGCCAGGGACTGCATCTCTAGTCCCTTGGCTCAGACACACTGCATCCATACCATCGTGACACGCACAAAGTCATCTTCCATCGCGACACATGGGATCTCTATGTCCCTTTCTCTCTCTTTCGTCTTTTTGGAAGCATGACAGCTCTCTCTCTCTGTCCCTCCTCATGTGTCGCCTCTGCCTTTTTCGACCTCAAACCCACCACAGCATCTCATTAGATTCCTATCAAAAGAAATGCAAAAAAGATTGTAGGGACATATTATCGGTTCCATTTAGAGTCTCTAATAAAGAAATATTTTTTTAAAATTAAAAATCTTACATTATTCAAAAAGAAAGGACAGAGCAATTAAATTTAACAAGGTCCTTGATGAAATCCCTATGAGTGTCTTAGCAAATGCATCAGATCAATGAGGGCAAAATTGGATCAATGAATGCGATACATGTGTGCAAATGAGGTCTTTGTCATGCCTCATCACTATATCACACGTGCAGTTAGCCCCCACTATATTCAACCCACGTCATGTATTTTCTATTTTCCTTATTGAGTCGGCAAGGTTTGGCCTCCAAAGTACATGGCACATGCATGGTGAGTCGTTTGCACCCCTCCCTTCCCTACTAGTGGGACCACACAATGCTTATTTTTTACCCTTGAGAGCCCTACCATTTGCACATACCTCCCTCATTCACTCGTATGCTGCCAATAGTACAATAAAATAAAGAGAGAGACTTGGAAATTTGATTATGGGGAGTGGTTATTATATCTGTGTTGTATCCATATATGACTCTGAGAGAGCATCTCGTATGTCAAGAGACCACCATGTCTAATGGCTTTTCCGTTGCCAGTTGCTGCAACACTAGAGGGTTGGCCTCAGCGTCGAGGTAGCTACTTGCCTCTGTACACACAGCAGGTCCCTTATGTCCCCACTTGAGCATCCATATCGATATCTCTCTGATATAATTTTTGTAGAAATTTTGATGCGACGTGGGTTGAGCAAGTAGGAAAGCAAGCCTTCTGAGAGGAATTATCCTTGCGAGCTACATGGCCATTCGAACACGTAAGAAGCTCCCAATAGATGCAGACCAAGCTAACGAATTAGTAGAGGCAGTGAGCAAGGAGCCTGATAGACTCAATATGGTTGAGCTTTGGAGTGGGGGGCGGTAATGTCATATGTATGTTGCATGGCTACTATCTTTGTCAATTGGGTCGTTTGTATGAAGTGATGCTCTCCAAAATAATAACGATTCGCCCTGGGCAAGAGGGAGAAATGATTGATTGACCCTAATAAAAGAGGAGAGAATTAGGCACACATAATACGAAATGATTGATTGACCCTAATAAAAGAGGAGATAATTCGGCACACATAATAATAAAAGAGGATTAGGCACACATAATACGAAATGATTGATTGACCCTAATAAAAGAGGAGAGAATTAGGCACACATAATACTGGGGGACATACTGGGACAACTATTAAAAAACTACAATAATTTTCATGATCCCCGAATATCCCCCTCCCAAATAACTCCACATCGGCATAGGCTCTGTCCTGCAAGTCGGCTTGCCGCCCTCGTCCAACCCCCCCCCCCCCCCCCCCCCCCACCCCCTTGCCCGTCCTCCCTCCTTCCCTCTGTCAGCCCTTGCGTAAGTCCCCTACTCTGCTCGTAAGAGTCTTGGGCGACAACCATGTTGGGCTCGCATGAGCACCTTCTGCTTGGGGGGGGGGGGGGGGGGGGGGGGGGGGGGGGGGGCTATAGGGTCGCTCTGCCTACACCTTCTCCCCAAGCTCACTGTGTGGAGAGAGAGAGAGAGAGAGAGAGAGGTCTATCTTGAGTTCTCCCTCTGTTGCAGGTTGAGCAACTCGCCTTCGAGGGCATGTGCAAAGATAGCCGCCCACCGCCTTATAGCCACCCACCGCCTTGCGAGAAGGGGGGCATGCGCCACCCATTCCAAACTCTACCCTCCTACTTGCCTCGCAGCCAACAAACCTCTGGGATTTTCTCCAAAGGGAATCACCTCCAGATTCCCCTTTTTAATGATTTTTTGTAAATCGACTCTTTCACACTGACCCTGTACTCCTGGCTCTACTCTACTAGCATTAAAGCGAATCTCTCGCGATTCCCTCTCTTCCTTCTCTCTCCCTAACCCCGCCACCCTCCTCGCTCCGCAATCTAGGCTGCCACGTTTGTCCATCTGCCTTCCCTGTTGCAGCGCCAAACCCCCACCCTTTACAACCTCTTCCTCTTGCTGCCTCCCTTGCACTCTGCTTCCCCTCCGACGCCCCTCCTTGCCCACCGCCTACAGCTCTCCTCCTTTGCCTGTCCTCACCCCCGTCGGCTACAATCCCTCTTGCACTTACTCACCAACTACCTGACTGTGAGCTGCCGTGTAGAGAGAGGCAAAGAGGCCAGCAGTTAGGTGTTGATCCTGAGCCCACCACGCTTTCGTTATGCCACTCCGATTAGTTGCTTGATGAAGATTAGGTTTTGCTCAATATCCACTAGCAGTTTACTGCCCATGTTGCCTTATCTCTGATTACGTTGCTTGATGATGATTAATTAACATTAGCAGTTTACTGACAACGGTGCCACGCTTCCTTATCACCACCATCTCGGCACACACGCACCATCCTCTCAGACATGAAAACCCTCCTGTGGATCAAGCTCAACATTCTGGCAGCCCTAAAGTAATGTGGATCTTCTCGCGCTCCTGCGGCCACTTGCTGCCAGCTTGCAGCGCCACAGCTCCCCCTCACCTTGCCTCCGTCGGCCACCTACACACTCCAGCTCCTGCTCAGCTCGGCTTGGATGCTACCTCCTGCGACGCCTCCAAATCGCACTGCGTGCTGCTGTGCCAGGCTCGATTGCGCAGACAAAGAGAGACAGGATCGACGCAAGCCTTCTCTCTCTCTCCCTCCCCGAAAAGATCTTTAAGGTCTCTTGGGATAGTTTCCTACCACGGTTAAAATTTTCTTCTTCTTCATTCTCTCTCTCTTCTCCCTCCACGTGTCATCGGCTGCGTGCCCACTCTTTCTTGAAGACAAAAGGGGATCTTTAAAGATACCCCTTAAAACACCCCAAAACGAAAATTGGCCGGGCCTACTACTGACTCTTTCTTTATTTTATTCACCCATTGAGGAGATTCCTCCAAATCTCCTGCTCCCCCAACCCCCTCCGAACCTTGCTTGGAACGTCGGAGTTCTTTCAAGCTTTAAAAGGGTAAGGAAGGTTCGAGCTCGCACAGCCTGAAGAATAAGACGATGTTCGTAACCAACTCACCATCCACACAATCTTGTCATGGATGCAACCCATATAATACAAAAAAGGTTTAGTAGAATGCAGCTCGGGCACGCTCACCTCTCGCCTTTACTCTCACTCGACAACCTGCAGTGCCTACCCCCTATGCGCGTTCCTTATCATTGCTCAACACCTAGCATCCCTTCCTCCTATGTCCCTCGTCTCACGTGATGCCTGATCGCATCAACAAAGATTCCTTGTGTTTTTTGAATTTTCCTCAGTCGGTACCCCCTATTAGAAACAATAGAGAAAACAAAATATACAAGTGGTGGCAAAGCTTGAAGTGACGAGTCTCACCAAAAATTGGAAGAAGCTAGGTTTGACAACCTTGGTAATGTACAAGTAGCAACACCCGACAAATAGAATGGAGCCTGTGGGGGTACATCCATCCTAAGTAGCCAATGACCAAGGGCGGATATGGGAGGGTGAAACACAAGGGAGCTACAAGGGTGAGAACCAGTGCTCATCTTGAGGAGCGATGAGAAGGGGTGAAGGGTCCTCCTCCCTCCCACCCGTGCGAAGGCAGCACACGTCTTCTCTATGCACTAACTTAATTTCAACGGCTTCTCTATGCATGGTTTCCAGGTTAGAGGTTGTAGTACATGATCAAGCGGGTCAAAGGCGCCTTTATGTTGATTGGCTTGCCTTGCTAACTGTGTGCAAGCTAGTTCAGAGGCGTTAGGTATATTTTCTTGCCCTACTATTAGTGCGTAAGGGTTAGAGGCTTGGGTTGGGGCTTGCCATGGAGGGTCAGAGGTCCTCATTTCTTCTACTGCAATACATTGCTTGCATTGGCTAGAAAAAGCAGAGTCAGAGGTTGTGCTTATTTTAATGTTGTGGTGATGAATCATTGGTTGTGTATGCATCGATTTACTGTTGTAGCAAGGACATGCTCAGGTTTGAGCCTTGGGAAGGTCGCAGGCTAGACAAGGAACAACAAAGAAGTCCTCCATGATCAAACCTACCTTGATAGTATGTTGAAATCAAGGTAGTGCATAGTGAAGACGTGATAGGCATAAATGCTCCAAGTTCTTGATTGGCGTTGCTCGTTAAATAGAGCTTATTCTACAGCTACATGTCAGATGAAATTTATAGCATGGAAAGCCATATAGGCTTACTAATCTTTTACAACAATGATGCATAAGGGAGACTACCATGTTCTCCTTACTGGCTCCCTGTTGGGGTTCATAAACACATGGAAAAGTAACTTTGAAAAACCTTTGCTCACCATAAATCAACATAGGAAAACACTTCAGTCATAAAAAAAATACACACAGACAACTTCAGAATGAGCAGAACACTACACACAGATAACCCATACATAGCAAAAACCTAGCATGATTTTTGATTCATGAAGAGAGTACATACATCTTAGAACACGACTACATGACACAGAATAATGCCCCACAAGGGGCAGCCTAACTCCTTGAAGTAACAAACACAAGAAGTTGTAACTACTCAAAAGAAGTTCTTAGCAACAACATCTGACTGAGCTACATCCAACTCAACAAATCCGACTTAGCATACAACAACCAGTCAACACATGGCACTTATTGGTGGTGGATTTCAAAGAAATCCAACTCGGATCCACACATCCCTTGATCACAAAAAGCTACAGACTAAGACCAAAAGGTTATCCTAGGATCTAAGCTTCATCCTTGATGGAGGTTCTTAGCCTTTTTCTATAGCTGCTCCCTTTTGGCAAGGTGGCTTCCTTGTCAACCAGGCTTATATTGTTATGTAGCTCTCTTTAGGATTGTGGTGGGGTGGTTCCCCTATTAGCCATATGAACCCTTGTAATTATTTTTGGCCACCAAGGTTCACTCTTATGCTCAACTGGTTCTCATGGTAGTCTATCTACATAAGAGTTTTACTCTTTTTTTTTGTTAATATATTCTCAACCTCCACTTGTTGGTGGAGGTACTACAAAGGAAAAGAAACTAGACAGACTATTACCTTATCAATGATATTACACATGGAAAGTGGCCCAAGAGACCCAATATCAAAGTACCAAGGATAAATATCCAAAGCCCCCATCAAGTGCTAGTGAGAAAAATCATTCTAGCCACCATTGGATATTACCTTTTAGAAAAAATGAAGTAGAGCAAGAATTACACATGAAGAAAGATTGTTGTTTGTTGTAAAGAGAGAAGGGTAAATCCATTGTCATATGTTTTTCACCTCTTAAGATAATTGTGAAGATAAATCTCAATGTTATTGAGTCACCACATGTTGATGTTGTTCCTGTTGTGTCGCAGCCGTCATATGTATTATTCTTCACTTCTGATTTGAGTCTAGAGGCATTGTTAGCTCTTGAAAAATGTTATACATAGAATTGAATTATTAAATTAGGTGCCACTTTTCATGTTCCTTCTCTCAAGGAGTGTTTCTCTAGTTATGCTTCTACACATGGTTTATTTAATTTGGGTGATTCTTGACAACTTGAGATCTGTGGCATTGGAGGTGTGAAGTTGTGTATGAGCAACAATAACTGAGTTCATGCTACGATAAGTGACCGATTGGAATTTTGGCATCCAAATCAACTAGAATTTAGGGAAATAGTGTACAAATATTTTTCCTTATATGTTGCCAAAATATGAAGTCCAAATGCTACAGAGCCTGAATGGCAATTCATGCACCCTAGCGAGCTGAAGATATTGAAACACAAATAAATCCATTGTTGTCTACACACAGTGGGTAGTCACTTGGTAAAATCTCAAGTCAAAATCTTGCAAAATTTGGAGCATTATCCAATAATTTTAGCCAAATGACATAGGGTTTACACCATAGGTACGCCTAGTCAGAAGAAGTCCATTAGAGTTTTCAAAACTAAATTTGGACAACTAAAAGTGTGTCATCCAAGCTGACTTGGAATAAGATAGCCTCATACAAAATAGTAGCATTTTGGACAAGCAAAGAGATCCAAATTAAGCACAAACTAGCCAAGAATACATAACTCATCATTGTGAAAAAATCTCTATGGTCATATTCCTCGTATCTGAAAAATCATGGATTGCAATCCTTGAATCTCTTCATAGTGGGCTAACTTTTGATACACAGCTCCCAAATTGAGTGAGGTTTTGCTAGGATAAAAGCTTGTAAGGAATTTTTGGTTTTGATTTTTAAATCCATTTTGAAAAAGGATTCCCAATTATTCCAAACTTTTGGGGTGTCCAAAATACGTGCTTTTAGACCTGAGGCCCACCAAGACCTAACTTTTCAAAGACCTGACAAGGGGTACAAAGGGATTGTTTGCACTTAGCCAAGGTGTGCTCGACAGGGACTATAATGAGAGTTTTGAATGAGCCTCTACCATGTCAAATAATCCACCACCATGGTTTCCAACTCAACTCAGCGATATGCTACATAGGCAAACCGCTAGCAATCCGGCAACACCCTCAATTGTGGATTTCAAAGGAAACAAAGATGTATCAATCATACCATGTAATGGAAATGGCCTATGAACTTTGAGAGTAGCGGAATTAGGAAATTAGATAAAGCACTTTTGTGAGATTACTTTGTGAGCATAGCGGGTGAACTTAATTGATGGTAGCAACATAAACATGGTACTTAGTTAACTTGGGATGAACAATACTTTTGCAAGAGAGAGAGTTTAGAGAACATGACAGTAGTTGAGGACCAAATTCATACAGAGCCGGTCCCCCCTCCAATAGGCATTTGTATTATGATTTCTCCCATCAAGAGAGACTTGGTACGATACAATCTTTGTGTTCCTTGTGACCTAGGTGATGCAATGAAGATGGAAAGCTTCACGCATCAAAAACATAACATAAACTTTGTAGAAAGCATTAACTATCCCAAGACTCAGTCCCAAGACCTCAAACACCTTCGAAGGTGGAGAGAGCTAGCGGGGAATGAGGGTAGGGAAGAGGAAGAAGAAACATTCCATAGGAGAAAGAGATAGTTCCTCATGTATCATCACTCTTCTTGCTAGCATACATAATAGCATAGTAATGAAGATGGAGAAGATGGCAAACTTAAGAATTGAAGCATGGCTCTTGGTTGGATTTGCATTCCATATCCAAGAGTGTTGGTGTAGGCTCTCACTTCGCACAAGCTTGGAGAAGGAGGTGGAGTTCCTCAACTTTCACCAAGTGAGAATGAATCCACCAAATGAGTGTGTGTGTGTGTGTGTGTGTGTGCGGTGTATACCCCCTTAGCACACCCCTTGCTTTCTTGGGGCAAGTTCTACCTTTTTCTCATGCCTCAAGCTCATTGGGCCCCTCTCCCCCTAGCCAATCACATGCAGCATGCATTTCAAGTACATGGGTAGTCTTTGGACAAGTGTCCTCCTTACCCCTTAGAGAGAGAGAGCTTGAAAATATATGAATATTTGTTGGATGGAACTAGAAGCTCATTGGACCCCTCTTTAGACCAACCAATAGCATTCAAGCACACCATGTAGCTAAGCATAGGGAGAGTTTGACATGTGTCCCATGTGCCCCTTGAGAAACGGGTGTCCTTTGGGTGAGTGGGAGGTTAAGTCAAAGATTCCGCTAACTTTGGGGCTTTCCCCCTCCTTTGTAGGGTCTCTTTTTGACTCAAGCACCTTACCTCCCATGCATAGGAGGCTTCTCAAGCACCTTCTTCATCAGGCATGACAAGCACCTCAAGCACCTTAGTCATCAAGCACGACAAGGATCTCAAGCACCTTAGTAATCAAGCACAACAAGCACCTCAAGCACCGTAGTCATCAAGCACGACAAGCACCTCAAGCACCTTAGTCAGCAAGCACGACAAGCACCTCAAGCTTAGGTCGGGTTCCCACCTCAAGCTCAGCCCTAGCTTGCAAAGGACTTATAACACTAACTATTGGAGGTCTTTAATGAAGCTAAGGTCTTTTAAGATCCATTAGATGCACATTGCTCTTTGATAGACTACCTCCTTTTGGACCCGTATTGAGATGTAACCATCTCTCCTTTTGGTCCCCTGCTGAGATAAGTTTAGAAGCACTTATTGCACATTGCTCTTTAGTAGACCGTCTCCTTTTGGACCCGTATTGAGATGCAACCATCTCTCCTTTTGGTCCGTTGCTGAGATAGATCTAGAAGCACATGTCTCTATTCTAACTTTTGTTCCCGTTTATTCTCCCACGTTGAATAATCAGTTTAATATGAGAAAATCATTTGGGTTAGTTAGGTATTAGATTTTATGACATTACCACCCTGTCGACTGAAACAATCCAAGTTGCTTCCCTCGATCAAATTTCAACTTTGGTATACCACGCATTTTGAAACATACTCTTGTATGTTTACTTTTCAAGGTAGATCAACATAAATACATTTCTACTTCTTGAAGAGTAGATTATGGATTCCCTCTTTGCTCCGCATAAGGAGAAGTATGGGATTCATACATGACTTTTGTATTGTATGAGTGAGTAACACATAGCCTATTGTCATTTGGAAGATAACCATCCTTCAAGGTGAATGGTTCTTTTTTCTTCCTTAATGCAAAGGTTGTAAGTTCTCGCTCAGTAGCATACTCATCTATCATAAAAGATAAATCATTGTGAGTTGCTATAGACACCACATTTACCCTTGTTCATTGTGAAAGTGCATCGACCACTTGATTGTGCTTGCCAACAATGTGAGCAATATGACATTTAAATTGCAAAAGAAAAATTTCCCACCTCATTTGTTTGTCAGAGAGCTTGGTTTGCATCATGAAGTTCTTGAGCCTTTGTGATCCATTCATAGGATGAATGGAGTCCCCAAGAGATAGTGTTTTCACGTGTTTAGGGCATATAGAATAGCTAGTAGCTCTTTTTTGTATTTGCCCAATACTCACTTATCGAAGTTGAGTCTTTGAATCTCATATGCTATGGCATGCCCTTCTTGAAGCAAAATAGCTCCAAGGCAATTACCAGAAGCATCACATTGGACCTCAAATGTCGTTGAGAGATCTAATAATGTGAGCACACGTTGAGAGATAAGCTTCTCCTTAAGCTTCTCAAAAGCTTCTTGTACTTTTGCAGTCCATGAATACTTAACGTTCTTTTTTGTTAAGTCATGTAATAGGTTGCTAGTAGCGAGAATCTTTTTTCGAAAGCATCTATAGTATGCACACATACCTATGAAGCTTCGTACTTCCTGTAGATTCCTTGGATTAGGCCATCCTTTTATTATCTCTAACTTTGTTGGATCCATACGAGTGCCATCTTTAGAGATAATGTGACCTAAATATTGAATTTATGTAGGAAATTCACTTTTCTTTTGATTAATGAAAAGCTTATTCTCTCTCACAACTTGAAAGATTACCTAGAGGTGTCGTTTGTACTCCTCAGAGAATTCGAATGGCCTGAAGATTTTTGTCCATCGTGATTTTGAATGCGTCTAGAGCATTTGTCAGGCCAAAACTTGTAACTATCAAATAAATCTTCTATCTGCGGTACGAGAAATCTATTTCTGATAATAATCTTATTTAGTGCTCTATAGTCGACACACATGTGATATGTGTTGTCTTTATTTTGCACTAAAAGCAATGATGAACAAAATGAAGAGGAGCTAGACCTCAGCATCCCTTTTTCCACCAATTCATGCACTTGCCACATGATCTCCTCTTGTTGAGCTTGTGAAACTCGCTAAGGAGGCTTGTTAGGTAGTGAGCTTCCTGGTAGGAGCTCAATTGCATGGTCATCATCCCTCATTTTAGAGGTAGCTCACTAGGGATGTCATCAATGAAAACATCTTGGGATCCATTTAGGAAATTAGACAACTCTAATTCCTCTTGATTCCCTTTATTGCAAGGATATGGTGTTCCCCAACTCATTAGCATCTATTTGCCTACTCTCTTCCCTATAGTAGGTGAAGTAGATTCTCAATTCAGGGAACTTCATGTTGGAAGCCATGCGGTTAAACCATGGTGCCCCAAAGATAACATTCTCATGTTTGAGAGGGGAGATGAAGAAATCCTTTTTGTCCACATAGCTTTGGACATGAAGCCTTAATTTTCGAATTAAGGAAGTAACTGAGACATCTTGTCCCTTGATAGCTCCATCGGCTTTCAATGCATCTCCCATCTCGTGGGCTTGTATGCCTAGCTTAGTGGTCAACTCCGGGGATATGAAGTTGTGAGTTGAACTAGGGTCAAACAAAATAAAGGCATCATGCTCTTGCATCTTTGCCCAAGCATACGAAAGGAGAAATCCTTGCCAATGAGCATCCTCTTTTGGAGCTTCAAACATAGAGGCTCTAGAAGTCTCATTGCGGGCAATTCTTTTGGGACAAGGACGATAACCATGGCCTTGCTCCCCACACTTAAAACATTTGTGTTCCTTATGAAAAGCTTCTAGCTCTTTAGGAGAGAGTTTATATTTACCTTTGTAAACTCCCTTCTCCTTGGACCGATTGTTGTTGTTGTTGTTGGAATAGCCTTGGTAAGAATTTTGGGCACTGGTTTTCATCTTGGCATCACTTTTGTCTTTATTTTCCATGGGCTTGACATTCCAACTAGCCCCTTGCTGGAAATTGATGCACGAAGTAACCATCATGTGGTGGATTACCTCGGTGATAGAACTAGGCCATTGAGAGTTAACATACTCGGCCATCTCTTTGGGTAATCCCACACAGAATTGTTTCTTTTGCACGGCAAAGTCTATCTTTTAAAAGACAGTAGCCTTGAGATGTAAATCCCAAAACTTGTCCACATATTTGTGGATAGAATCATGAGAGAGAAGCCTCAAACTCTGCCATTCGGTGAGCACTTTGTCCTTTGCATCATCCCAAAACTTGTCCACATATTTGTGGATAGAATCATGAGAGAGAAGCCTCAAACTCTGCCATTCGGTGAGCACTTTGTCCTTTGCATCGCTAGCAAGGGATTGCTTCATGATGGAAACTCATAGAGTTTTCCATGTCTTTGGGGCTTCATCGTTGCCACGAAGCCTAGCCCACCATTGACGAGCCGATTTTTGGAAGTGCATAGCTAGATGGAGTAGCTTGGAGGACTCCGTGAAGCCCCCGTCTCCAAAGGCCGCATCAAATTGTGTGGATGAAGGCCAATACTTTGTCGGTAGCACCAAAGGTGCCATCATAGGTGAGAAAAGAGATACTCTTTCCTCCCTCTTTGAACTTCTTGAGCTTTTGGGACCATCGCCATGCAGAGTAAGCTTTGCAATGTCCTCCCTCTTGTATTCTCTAGGAGAATAGCCATAGCTTTCCTCGGTAGAGGAGGAAGGTGAAGAAGAAGGAGAAGAGGGTGACCTCTTTCTTGCCCTTTTCTTTCTTTCTTTCCTCTCTTCCTTTTTGAAGTGACAAGGAGAAGGACTATGGGTTAATCATTCCCTCTTGGGAGGAGTTGGCGATCGTTTAGTCCGCCGTCTTTGTGGAGCCACATCTTCGGAGGAACTTGGGATTCATTACTTTCTTGATCTTTGGATTCCTCCGAGTCGTATGGGAGAGAGTCTTCTTTTGGGGGTCTCATCAAGAGGACTCCTAATCTCTCTCTCCTCTTGGAGAAGAAAAAAAATCCCATAAGCACGAAGTTGTTGAGTAGCTTTGGCTTGCAAAGCGGGGTTGTCCATAGCTTGTTGCAACCTAGTGACAAGGTAATTAACAAAATGGGGGCATCATCATTAGCACCTACATGTGAAAAATCAAAGTTATCAATGTTCATTCTACCCTCTTGGTTATTGTCAGCCATGTTAATTAAACTTATGTGTTTACTTAGTGTATGCTTTGGCAATTCAAAACCTTAGTTGCTACTCTTAGCCTTTAAAAATAGGCTCTAAAGTATCTACACCCACAGCTCGATTTGGTTAATTAGAGAGAGTAGTGGAGTGAGTCTAACATAGCGAAGTTGCCGAGGGATAGCTCCTTTCGGACTTCTTATGGCTCAATAATGGTAAATCCGTAGGCAAGTCTAAAAATAGACTCCATTATTAAGACCAAAGTTTCCGAGGTGTGCACCATATCCCACATAGTGGGCTCAACAAAATCGATAATAGATCCCAGTCCCACTTACCCTAATATAATTAACAAAATCAACCATTAATAGGCTACTTAAGGATCCCTCTTCTTAAGCAAGAAAAGAGAAACCAAATGCTCTGATACCAATGTAATGGAAATGGCCTATGAACTTTGAGAGTAGCGAAATTAGGAAATTAGATAAAGCACTTTTGTGAGATTACTTTGTGAGCATAGCGGGTGAACTTAATTGATGGTAGCAACATAAACATGGTACTTAGTTAACTTGGCATGAACAATACTTTTGCAAGAGAGAGAGTTTAGAGAACATGACAATAGTTGAGGACCGGAGAATACAATACAATCTTTGTGTTCCTTGTGACCTAGGTGATGCAATGAAGATGGAAAGCTTCATGCATCACAAGCATAACATAAACTTTGTAGAAAGCATTAACTATCCCAAGCCTCGGTCCCAAGACCTCAAACACCTTCGAAGGTGGAGAGAGCTAGCGGGGAATGAGGGTAGGAAAGAGGAAGAAGAAACATTCCATAGGAGAAAGAAATAGTTCCTCACTTAGCATCACTCTTCTTGCTAGCATACATGATAGCATAGTAATGAAGATGGAGAAGATGGCAAGCTTAAGCATCGAAGCATGGCTCTTGGTTGGATTTGCATTCCATAGCGAAGAGTGTTGGTGTAGGCTCTCACTTCTCACAAGATTGGAGAAGGAGGTGGAGGTCCTCAACTTTCACCAAGTGAGAATGAATCCACCAAATGAGTGTGTATGTGTGTGTGTGGTGTATACCCCCTTAGCACACCCCTTGCTTGCTTGAGGCGAGCTCTACCTTTTTCTCATGCCTCAAGCTCATTGGAACCCTCTGCCCCTAGCCAATCACATGCAGCATGCATTTCAAGTACATGGGTAGTCTTTGGACAAGTGTCCTCCTTACCCCTTAGAGAGAGAGAGAGCTTAAAAACAGAGTCTAGATATTTGTTGGATGGAACTAGAAGCTCATTGGACCCCTCTTTAGCCCAACCAATAGCATTCAAGCACACCATGTGGCTAAGCATAGGGAGAGTCTGACATGTGTCCCATGTGCCCCTTGAGAAAAGGGTGCCCTTTGGGTGGGTGGGAGGTTAAGTCAAATATTCCCCTAACTTTGGGGCTTTTCCCCTCCTTTCTAGGGTCTCTTTTTGACTCAAGCACCTTACCCCCATGCATAGGAGGCTTCTCAAGCACCTTCAACATCAACCATGACAAGCACCTCAAGCACCTTAGTCATCAAGCACGACAAGGACCTCAAGCACCTTAGTCATCAAGCACAACAAGCACCTCAAGCACCGTAGCCACCAAGCATGACAAGCGCCTCAAGCACCTTAGTCAGCAAGCACGACAAGAACCTCAAGCTTAGGTTGGGTTCCCACCTCAAGCTCAGCCCTAGCTTGCAAAGGACTTATAACACTAACTATTGGAGGTCTTTAATGAAGCTAAGGTCTTTTAAGATCCATTAGATGCACATTGCTCTTTGATAGACTACCTCCGTTTAGACTCGTATTGAGATGTAACCATCTCTCCTTTTGGTCCATTGCTAAGATAAGTCTAGAAGCACCTATTGCACATTGCTCTTTGGTAGACCATCTCCTTTTGGACCCATATTGAGATGCAACCATCTCTCCTTTTGGTCCCCTGCTGAGATAGGTCCAGAAGCACATGTCTCTATTCTAAATCTTATTCCCGTTTATTCTCGCACATTAAATGATCAGTTTAATATGAGAAAATCATTTGGGTTAGTTAGGTATTAGATTTTGTGACATACCATGCCACACCTCAAGGTTTGGCTCATGGATCTTTTACAAGTGGTTATCTAGCTCATTGGGAGGCATACCAACCACTATATCCACCAACTCAAATGCATGTGTCTCAAGGCATGAGAGTAGAAATCAATGAGGACCTAGAGGAGAGACATCCTCTGATCACAAACCCCAACGTGAAATTCATCGAAACCAACAAATCCATGAGAGTCTTGACGGAATACATATATATGGGTCTGTATAGGTTCATAAACAGGGATCAATATACTTCATATAAGTATGTAAAACTCAATGATAGAGAGTTGATAGACCAAAAAAACCTCTATGTGTTCATGTATACAGACACCTAGGGAGTGCAAGTTCTAATTGTAGATAAGTACGGGACGAGAGTACAAACTTGCCAATTGAGCTAGAAAGATATACCTATATGGACACTCTGATATCTACTCATACATACACCCGAGTGTGGGCGCACCAAGGATATCTAAGACCAATCCACAAAGATTTGAGACACAAACTGTGGGAAAATTGGGATTTTTTGAGTCTCGGGGACATACACATGTTCCACAAAGTGAAGCTACAACATCAATGGGAACTCCAATATCAAGAATTGTTGTTCAAGGGATTCTAGCTCCAAATTGGATGAGCCAAATAGATGGTTATACTACCATAATGGGTTCAAGAGGACCACAATTTGGAAATAGAATTCCAAAAACAAGACCAAAGCATAGATCAGAGAGAATTCCATTGGGATTTCTTCCAAGACGACAATAAATAGAGAAAGATGTCTTTGAGTTAGACCCAAAAACCATAAGATATGACAACAAGAAATAGAGAAAGATGTCTTTGGGTTAGACCCAAAAACCATAAGATATGTGACTGAACAATGACAAGTGAGACCGTCTCAAGTCACAAAATGCATGAACAGGCAATATGGTAGATCAAGAGATCCTCATGCACATGTGTCTCTTTTCAAAAAGTCTTGAGAGCAGAACAAGTGCATGATTTCCATACTCAATACGAAGGATTTGTCTTGACCTTGAAAGGCATAGCTTTAACTTGATTCCAACCTTTCAATTGAGATGCCTTGCCTACAATAGAGAATCTCTTGACGGAGTTTGTAGAAGAATTTTCCAAACATGAAAAAAGCATGGTATTATTTCATAGATATATCCTTTCAAACAAAAGGACAAGATGGTGAAGGAGGCCTCAATGAAATTCAAATACCTTAAGAGATTCCCACGGAGAGAGGTACCACAACAAGGTAGGCTGGTAGTGTTGTTCACTGAAGGTCTAAAAAATGAAACACTAAAAAAGGATCTTCACTGAAAGGGTTTCTCATCTCTAGAATAAGTGACAAAGATAGCTTTTATGTTATGGCAAGATGGTGGAAGACACTAATGCCTCAATCAATGAAACAAGCTTTACAAAAAGTGAGACCACAACCAAGAAAATGAACAATATACAATAGGTAGCCAATGTAGAGAATGATGAGGTAGTCAAAAGGATGAACCGAGCCTTCAAACAAGTACAAAATATTATACAACTTCAAATGATTAAGTGTGACATCTGTGAAGGCGATCATCTTACCACTCAGTGCCACACAGAACCAAGACTCGTAATGCCAAATGTATCTCAACAACCACAATGGTATGCCAGGGAGAACAAAAGTGGACTAATCATGAAATCAATGAGTGCTATTACAATCGCAATTGGTGAAAGAGCGACTATACAATCCTTAACCAATGAACCAACAACTACCACCAAGATATCCAGTGGGACAAAACAATGTTGCACCAAGGATTGAGAGACCGCAACCAATGCTAGGATAGCAACCACCACTTCCTAATGAAAATAGAGTTGTTGTCAGATACACTCAAGTGCTATAACAATTTTAACCATGTCAAAGAGTGGCCATATAATCCACCTCCCATGAATCAACCACCACAACAACAACCTGAGAAATAAGGAACATGCTACGAGTGTTGGTAGTCATTGGCATATAAATTGTCCATACAAAGAGAAAACATTTGTACTATTTAGATAGCATATGAGAGCCGAAGGCTCAATACGGATGAACGGGTCTTAGGCATTTATGAGAAAGAGCTTTTAGATGTTTTACATGCCCTAGACACATGGAAGCACTATCTATTGGGGACTCCATTCATTTTACAAATAGACCATCAAAGTCTCAAGTACTTCATGATGCAAATCAAGCTTTCCGACAAACAAATGAGGTGGACAAATTTTCTTTTGCAATTTTACTTTCATATTTCTCACATTGCTGGGTCGATGCACTTTCACGATGACCAAAAGTTAATGTTGTGTCTATAGAAACTCACAATGATCCATCTTCTATGATAGATGAGTATGCTATTGACCCTGACTTTAAAGACATAATGTCAGCCCTTGCTTTGGGGAAGAAAGAGGAACCATTCACCTTGCAGGATGGTTATCTTTTCCATGGAAATAGGCTATGTGTTACCCATTCCCTTCGTGAGAAAGTCATGTATGAATCCCATGCTCCTCCCTATGCGGGGCATAGAGGCATTCAACCTACTCTTTGAGGAATAGAGACGTACTTTTATTGGCCTACCATGGGCATGCCATAGCATATGAGGGCCGAAGGCTCAATACGGATGAACAGGTCTTGGGCATTTATGAGAAAGAGATTTTAGCTGTTCTACATACCCTAGACACATGGAAGCATTATATATTGGGGACTCCATTCATTTTACGAACATACCATCAAAGTCTCAAGTACTTCATGACACAAACAAAGCTTTCTGACAAACAAATGAGGTGGGAAAATTTTCTTTTGCAATTTATTTCCCCCATTGTTCACATTGCTTGTAAGCACAATCAAGTGGCTGATGCACTTTCACGACGACCAAAAGTTAATGATGTGTCTATAGCAACTCACAATGATCTATCTTCTATGATAGATGAGTATGCTACTGACCCTGACTTTAAAGACATAATGTCAGCCCTTGCTTTAGGAAAGAAAGAGGAACCATTCACCTTGCAGGATGGTTATCTTCTCCATGGCAATAGGCTATGTGCTACCCACTCCGTTCGTGAGAAAGTCGTGTATGAATCCCATGCTCCTCCCTATGCGGGGCATAGAGGCATTCAACCTACTCTTAGATGTACTTTTGTTGGCCTACCACGAAAGTGGACATACAAGAGTATGTTTCAAAATGTGTGGTATGCCAAAAGACCAAGTATGATAGAGGGAAGCAACCTAGATTACTCCAGCCATTGCCAATCCCTAATTCACCATAGGAGAGTATATCCATGGATTTTATCTTTGGATTACCCAAGTCTATCCATGGGATTATGGGCATATGGACAATAGTCAACAGGTTTAGCAAGCAAGCACGCTTTATCCTTGTCAAGAAGACTATTAAGGCACACCAAATGGCAAATCTCTTCATATCCCAGATTTTCAAACACCATGGATTGTCAATATCGATCGTGTCAGATAGAGATCCTAGAATGACTAGTAATTTCTGGAAAGGTCCCTTCGAAAATCTAGGTACAAGATTGAATTTCTCTTTGGCCTATCACCCACAAACAGATGGCCAAAGTGAGATAGCCAATCTTACGATTCTTGATCTACTAAAGACCTTTGTTACAGAAGTAGATCAACGCTAACAATGGGAAAAGTACTTACCTCTTATACAGTATGCATATAATAATACTATCCATACTTCTACGGGAAAAGCACCTTTTGAAATCATAGAGGGAAGACCTAAAAGTCCCTGCTACTTAAAGTACATGGGAAGATCTTCGTTGTGGATGAGTATAACCGTGATCTGTAAGCATATTTTCAAAAGATTAAGGAGGCTATATCCATCTCTCAACTAAGGCAAAAAGCTGCCGCTGACAAGCACAGAAGGGCCTTAACATTCAAAGAAAATGATTGGATCTTACATAAGTTTCCTAAGGCTCGATTAAGGCAAATGACGTGCAAAAATCCTACGGGCCATCAAAAGTATGATGCTAAACTAGCAAAAGGATACTATGGTCCTTTTCAAATTTTGAAGCCAATCAATGAGGTGGCTTATCAACTCAAGTTACCTACACAATGCTTTTCATGTGAGCCTACTTAAGCCCTACAAAGGAGAGCCTCCAAATGAACCAATTATTGAAGACCCTCCCGAAATCGAAGACCAAGAAGAGGTGCTACAACCCGAAGCTATCCTTCGGCATGAAGATAAGTTACTACGACATGGTAAGATTATCCGACGGTATCTTATTAAGTTCAAACATGGGGCCAATGGCAAAGGGGTCCAAATGAGAGATGGTTCGTCAAAGAGCAATGCTACATTAGAGTAAGCAAATGTACATGTTTCTTTTAAATGATCAATGTTTTTGTCTTATAAGTAATTCTCTCTTTATTGTGCACAAATTTAAGTAGTATGCATACTAAGAATCATGTTTGTGATGACGACGTCTCTCAAACACCATGTAGAATTTGTCACTCTACTTGGGAGGTTGAAATGGACATGCTTGCGGCAGCTATGTCTCTCAAGCACCAAATGGATTAGTCATCCATCTTGGAATGATGTCGTAGGGTAAAAACGGGTTTCTCTACCCGCTAAGACAAATTGACTAATGACTATGGCTTATGACTATGGCTTTATCTCTTTTATCTCATAGTCGAGGATGGTTATGATTTCAAGAGAGAGGTAATGTCATAAAATCTAATATCTAACCAACCCAACTGATTTTCTCATATTAAACTGATCATTTAATGTGGGATAATAAACGGGAACAAGGGTTATAATATAGACATGTACTTATGGATCTATCTCAACAGGGGGTCAATGGTAAAGGGGTCCAAATGAGAGATGGTATGTCAGAGAGCAATGCTACCTAATGGAGCTTAAAAGAACTAGGGTTAGCTTCATTAAAGACCTCCAAAAGTTAGTGTTAAAAAGTCCTTTGACCTTACGCAAGCTAAGGCTAACTTCGAGGTGGGAATCGTATCCAAGCATGAGGTGCTGAGACGCTTAAAGTGGTTGTGGGAACTTTGCGCAAAGCTTGAGGTGATTTTTATGCTTAAATGACTAAGGTTTTTGAAATGTTAAATTCAAAGATAAGTTCTCAGGTGGCATGAATGTCCATGCTTTATTCGCTAAGGCTTCAAGTATTCAATTCAAAACAAATGACTTAAGAAGCATAAAAGACACATGGTTGCTTGATTGAATAAGGCCTTGAAGTATTCCATTCAATTAAATGACTTAATAAGTATAAAAGACACATGTTCACATGATCCTCCACATGTGGCCCTCATGATGTGCTTGAATGCTATTGGTTAAGTTTTAAAGGGGTCCAATGAGAATTTAGATACATAAAAATAAATAATTAAGTTCTTTCTTTCAAAAGAGAAAATAAAGGACACATGTCCAAAGAAAATAATAAAGTAATAAGAGAGAGAGAGAGAGAGAGAGAGAGAGAGAGAGAGAGAGAGGTATAAACAAGCATGAGAGGGGGGGTATACTCTCCCCCCCACACACACACGTTCTCTCATTGTGTGGAGTGCAAAATGCAAGAGCTCCATCTCCTTCTCCAAGTTTGTTGAGAAGTGGAGAGCCTACACCGCGCACCTAAAGAATGGTAAAAATTACCAATTATTAATGTGTGTGTGCGGTTAAAAAATGCTTAATGTGCATGATTAATTCATATTTTGATTGCATGTTTGGTGTGTATAATGGTTAATTGCTGCGTTTTTAAGTTCAAAACAAGGATTTACACACTCAAAATGCATTGAATTTTGACATAATTTTATTGCTAATTTTGCCGATTTAATTGCTTTGTTTGGATTTTATTGATCAAATTATTTGGCAATTGAATTGATGTGATTTGTGTGATTTTATTTGGCTGCAGTAATCCCCTATGTGTGAAGAATTTTTTTAAAAAAAGCAACTTTTTGGTAATTTTTTGTATTAATTTTTGCTTAATTCCGTAAAATTGATATCGTGTGATCTTGACGAGCTGTTTTAAATACGTGTTTACGGCTTGATTTCGAGCGCATTTGGGCTTTTGTTTGCTGAATTTTGAGCGGTTTACTATTTTTGAAGGCCATGTTGATGATTTTGTCGAATTTAGCTTTTTTTTTATAAAAACTACCATTTTTGGTGTGCTTATGCGTGTCGAAAGTGTTTGATTGAGATTGTCGACGATTTTCTAAGATTTTTAGAAAATTTTGGAAATTTTTTGGATTTTCGTGTGATTTTTAGCGTTTCGGCTAATTTTCGGACGTAACTCCGTTTCTTTCGGTTTTCGAGCGTTCCTTTCGGCGCATGGACTTTCCTCGTCAGATAGGGCTTTAAGGTCTCTTGGGATAGCTTCCTACGATGTTAAAATTAGCTTCCTCTTTCTTCTTCATCTTTTGTTTTGCCGCCGCGCTCTCCGCGCTTCGTGGCGCGTGAACACCACCCACACACACTCCCACTCTCACTCCCTCCCCCTCTCCCAAGCGTTTATTCTCTCTCTCTCTCTCTCTCTCTCTCTCTCTCTCTCTCTTCCTCCTCTCGCAAGCAATTATTCTTTCTCTCTCTCTCTCTCTCTCTCTCTTCCTTCTCTCCCAAGTGATTATTAACCTTCTCTTTCTTCCCTACCCTCTCTCTCTAACTTTCTCTCTCTCTCTCTCTCTCTCTCTCTCTCTCTCTCTCTCTCTCTCTCTCTCTCTTCTCTAACTCTTTCTCTCTCCCCCTCTCCTTACTGGCCCGCCACTACTTTTGGCGTTTTCGCACACACACACACACACACACACACACACACACACACACACACACACACACACACACACACACACACACACACACACCCTACAGGCACGTACACTCACTCTCTCACTCTCACTCACGCCCTGTTGGTCCTTGACTCCCCGTCACGCCAGCCATGCCAGGCCCATAAGTTGCTCTCTCTCTCTCTCTCTCTCTCTCTCTCTCTCTCTCTCTCTCTCTCTCTCTCTCTCTCTCTCTCTCTCTCTCTCTCTCTCTCTCTCTCTCTCTCTCTCTCGTTTGACTAGTGCATCAGGCGCCCCTATCATGCGCCGTTAACAAAGGGACGCGCGCGTGTGCGCGCACACATACACACCCCCTCCCACTCTTCTCTGCTTCGCTCAGACTCTCTCTCTCTCTCTCTCTCTCTCTCTCTCTCTCTCTCTCTCTCTCTCTCTCTCTCTCTCTCTTTGCGTGCAGACCCAGGCCTGCACAGTGCAACCCTGTCATCGCCTGCAATATTCGCAGTCAACGCTGCTGTGGCGCCAGGTAAGTGAAACGTAAGTTTTTTTTTGTTTTTATCAATTTGAATAAACAACAATAATAATAAAACAACAAAAACAAAAAACAAAAAATAAAAAAACCAGTTATAAAAAAATAAAAATAAAAAAGGTTGTTAAAATTCACTAAAAAACAAATAAATAAAACACACAAAAATCAAAAAATAAAAATGCATAAAAAATAGAAAAAAATAACATAAAAACAATAAAAAATCAAGAATTCACAAAATAAAAAGAAGAAAAGGTTTTAAAAATTTAAAAAAAAAAACTCATTATAAATTTATAAAGAAAGCAAAACCTTACAAAAAAATCATAAAAACAAAAAAATGACACAGATAAATCACCAAAAAACTTATGAAAAATAAAACTTCACAAAAGCTCATAAAAAAAAAGTACACAGATAATTTAGAACAAATGTAAAAATTTCATAAAAGCTCATAAAAAATCATAAAAGACAAAAAATTGACTTGGAAGAAATCACAATAAATCACAAAATTCATAAAACCTTCATAAATACCATAAAAATTACAAAATCACAAAGAAATTACAAAACTCACAAAAAATTCCTTAAAACTCATTAAAAATAAACATAAAAATACTAAATAAATCAAAAAATTCAAAATTTCACAAAAAATTATTAAAAATGAAAAGCCTGAAAGAGGCAGAGAAGCAGAAAACACGCAGACAAAAAAATCACAAACCGCAAAAGCAAACCAGATTAGTAAAAAAAAAGCGAGCAAAAAGACCAACTCGAAGCCGTTAGTGGCAGATTTTTTTTAAAGTTTTCAAAATCAAGCAGGACACAAATCACGGTGGATTGCAGATTAGACTGTTCAAGGCCCAGGTTTTCATCGTTTCAAAAGGTTGCAATCAATTTTGAATCTTTCAAGCTAGAGTTAATCAACTCTTGTGAGTCTGAAGAGCACTCAACTGCAGAGTGCTTTGACTAAAGCAATTTATTCAAAACAGAGCAGCAGAAATTCTGTTAATTGATACCAAAATTTGTTAGGAGACAATTTTTACAGAACCAGCTGACATGGATTCAAATCGAGCCGAGAGTTCAAGTACAAACAAGCAAGCCAGTAGCAGTGGCAACACATGCACAACTGCAACATAGCAGATTTTACAGCTATATGGCTACAATGGAGATAAAGTCTTATATGCAGATTTAGAAGGCCATGGATACTTGATGAGCAACAAAAGCAGCACATGAGCCATGATCCTATTGATCAAAGTAAAGCTAGATTTAGAGAACTCCCAAATGTTCACGGACTTCAGTGGAGCCAGGTATTGCAAGCTCAAGGATGAAGTGCAAATATCAGTGCAAAAAATTGACCCAAGTGTTTATCTAAAAATCTGCATAAGCCATCAAAACATACAGTTGGTGCACATGCAATCAGGGTCATTGTACATAGATTACAGTGGTCAAATCTATAGTCGAGAACCAGAATTGCAAGATCCAACAGATCATCCAATATAAGTCAGTCTAATTAGAGAACAAAGCGAAAGATGGTACAAAGGTCAAGATGGAGCAATCTACTGCATGATGTTTAGTGTTTTAAAAGAAAATGCCAATAACTTGGCAAGCGTAGAAGCAGAAACTTCTCAACTAGAGCTTGACATGACAGAACCAAATGAAATATCACCAGTCATGGCATATTGCTCAGATTGTGGACGAAAAGGTGGACATTTTTCTGAAGATTGTCCAAGAAATCCAAACAACGGGGACATGTCAACTACCAAGCAAGGTACATAGAAAATTGGAAATGCAAATATCTATGTAAGTGCATTTAACTTTTCACTTTTTAATGCAATTGGATGATTCTGCATTACCATTAGAAGCAACAGTAAAAACACTGCAAGTTCAAAATCAGCATAAAGATGCATAGGCACCTGAAAAGCTTAAAATTGATTCGTTGAACAACAAATTCCTGCATGAATTTGGTCAAGATGTCAAGATATCATCGAATGTTGAAAATACTGTTAGGTTTGCAAATGATTCTGCATCCAATGCCACAAGTGTGCACTCATTTACGGTCTAAGGGACACATCAAACAGAATGCTGTTAGCTTTGTATGGTACACATAATTCATATGCACACTATGTAGACCAAAAACGAAAACTGTACAAAAAAGATCAACCAGTGTTTGAATGGCCCACATACCAGCTCATAGAAGAGCATCCATGATAGATCAGAAAGGATGGTTCATTTTAGAGGAAAGAATATATCATAGCCCATCCTCTCTAGAACTGAAGGACATTACCCAAGTGAACCTAGAAATCTGTTCAGAGCCAAACTCTCCTCCATCGAAAATCAAGCTTCGATGTTGTAACCAAACGAGCATATACTTTGACCAATGCAGTTGTAGATATAGACAAGAATCTAACATCTATGATGCCTTGGGTCCTGAAACAATAGAAGCTCATATCATAGGAGATCCATGGGATAGACAATATCAGGGCAAAGATAATGCTATCTATAGCTTGACTTGGGGAATAATTTGTCATGTTTCACGGAGATACATAGGAAACTATGCAGAAGGTTTACATATGCCAAACATCAACAATGCTACCCAAAGTGTACCTTCACAATCCCAAATGTTGAGACTAAACCAGAACCAAACAATTTTGAACTGTTACAATGAAGCATGCTATAGTGATCACCCTAGGAAGGGGGGAGCTGTAAATCCATCAAGCTTAGCTTATGTACCAGGAAATGCTACACCAGTTAGAAGCCCTAGAGCCTCTAGCCAATAGACATCTTCAAAGCAGAAACCATTGAAAGATCATATGGTTGTTGGAAATTTCCAATTGACCCAGGTTCTCACAGAATCTACAGACAAATGCTTATATGAAGATCATCAGAGACAAAAGTTTCAGTTGATCTCCACAAATCAAAGCCAAAAGCCGACAAATCCAATAGTGTTCAAACAATTACATGTGACCAAGCTCACATATGATGTTACGAGACTGAGCACCCTCCTGTTGTAGTGGTTAGCTGCAATTGGGATAGCTGGGCGTAATGGTTAATTATGTGCTGTCTATTTATTTTACTAATTGAGTTGATGATGATTTTGTAGAGTGGAATGCGGGGAGTTGATGAAGAGGCGACGGCAACTACTCTTGGCCACTTTATATTTGCACAGTATCTTAGAACATCATTTCAATAAGCCACTATGGCTTTGTAAATAGTTGTAGTGGGAACTCCCCTTATGGGTCATGCAAGAACTAATGAGCTTCACTCATTTGAAAAAGTAAAGTGGTTGTAAAAGAGGGGCCTCAATTTTTGGCACCTTAAACTCAAAATAGAGTGGTGCCGTGGAGTTTGGGGCTAGATTTAGGCCTTTCTCTTGCAGATTCTCTTCTCTACTCTCTTAAGCTATGGTTATTTGCTGTGTACTCTCTAATCTAGTCTCCATCTCTTACACATCTCTTACACTCTCTTACAAGCATGTCTATGTCAATTCTATGTTTACTGTGTGTGTGTGTCATAGTCTAGGTGAGTGTGTGTGCTTGGAAATTGGAAGAATAGGTGGACAGTTTGATGGTGATGGCTTGAAAGCTTGTGTTGAATATTCTAAGTGGTCGATCTCCCCCTCTTCTACCAACAGTGGTATCAGAGCAACCAGGTTCGAGTAAATTGGCATCGGACTTCAATTTCAAGAAGGGAATTTCTCGAATCGACAACCTCGAAATTGCAATTTATCAAATTTGCAATACAAAGATTCAAGGATTCGTGGAAATTCAAAGCTTAATCGGTCTAATTTGCAAAACAAATTCTACTCGGTCATCAATTGGTGGCGAATCGGCAACTCGTTGGCAACCGGCTTCTAGTTTCCACTTCAGGACGATCAAGAACGGGTATGTTCAACATCTAAATTCAAGCATTAGCTAATCTTGAGTATATTTGAAGATACGGATGAGAAGGTGAACCTATTCGGAATTGAAAGTAATCGAGAAGCTTCAATTACGACTTTGAAAGAGAAGTTGAATTGGGTAAAAAGAAATCGGCAAAGCTTTGAAATTGGCAAGAAGAAGGTAAAAAGCTTGGAGAATCGGACGGGTTTTGGCTTCGAACAATTGGCAATTTCCAAGCTTGGTAATTTTCCTTGCCTTGAACTTCCTCATCCCCAAAATCCACCGGTTCAATTTTGCTGTGGGAAGGGCTGCCTAGCAGCAAGTTAGCTTGAAGTTTTTGGCCATGGGAAGGACCTCCAGCTCGTGACGACGACCTGCATGAAACTACCTGTCGCTGCCATCAATGTGGTCGCCTAGACCTGCCGGGTAAAAGCCCTCACCTCCTCGCGGTCCGAAGCCTCTCCTGCACGGCGTTCTGAGCCAAAATCCCTGCAGCGCGCCGCCCGCAGCTTCCAAATTCGTCATGCAGGCTATTAATAGCCTTCCACACCTCTTTTTTTTTCAAAACCAAAGGTGGAGAGTTGGCCGGCCGCCCACTGCAAAAATTTTTAACCTTGGCCATTAAATTGGCCAGTCAACCCAATTAAGCAACAACCCCTTTTTTTGCCCCCTTTAACAAGGACCAATACACATCCCCTCTTCTTCCAACTCCAATTTTATTGGTCCATTTCCGCCAATCGAATTATTAAAAAAAACTTCAAGCCACCGAATCCTTCGGCCACACAAGCACTTTCTATTGCTGTTCAAAGAAAAAAATATGGGATGTCCATTCCTTGTCAACCGTATCGGACTCCAATTGGTGGTTCGGATTTTATTATGATAATTTCCAGAATCATGCTCTCATTAATGAAAGCCAATTTTACGAACCACAGTTTACAGTGAAAAGCTCAAAGTACCATTCTCTTTTGAGGATACGGGAGGTCGAGCATTACAAACATTCGACCGGCTAGCCGATGCACCGTCGGACTATCTACCCTCTGGCAATTTCCTAGCGCAGCGCCATTCTGGACTGGACGCCACCGCTCTTTTTCAGCTAAGTACCTTACATTTTTGTTATTTATTTTATTTTATTCCGCATATTGCATATGTGAATATCACCAAATAGCTTTTTTAAGCATTACCATTTAATTATTTATTTTAAAAAAAAAGAAAAAAAAGAAAAAAGAAAAAAAGAAAAAGAAAAGCACGCCATCATGGCACATCTTCCTCATGCACCCACTATTGCAGAGCAACTTCAAAATTTGCAGCAATCACTCACATATGAACGCATGCGAAGGCAAGAACTTGACGATAAATTATTGCATTCTACACGCATCGAATCTGCACCGGCACCCAAGAAAAACAAAATTAGCAGAAAAGCCTTTACTTTCAAAGATTTTGATGGCACTAAAGATGCTAACACGGTTCTAGCATGGGTTAGTCAGTTAGATGACTACTTTCATGATGAAGACTTTCCCGAGCGTGAAATGGTAAAGTGTGCATCCAATCATCTCACTAACAGCGCTGCATTGTGGTGGAACGCAACCAAACAACACGGTAGAAGACCACGCACCTGGCATGCATTCAAAAAAGTGTTTTTACCTCAATTTTTGCCCACACAATACAAAGCTAAAGCACGACGTCAATGGGATTTAATTCGACAGGGTCGAAATGAAGATGTACAGGGTTACACCGATCGTTTTTGGAACTGTTTAATTCAACTGCAAGCTATTGAACATGTTAGTCGCAGGAAATTGAAGTGTAAGTACATATCATGCTTGGCACTACAAATTGGTGCTGAGGTAGATATGTTCGAACCAGATTCTCTGTCAAAGGCTATTAATTTGGCTCTCAACGCAGAAAAGAAGAAAGGTGGAAATTCCTCTCACACTGATCAACCTGCTAACACTAACCGCAACAAGAGACCTCCTTTCTCTACTAACTTTGACAGAAACAAACACCAAAGCCGTACTTTTTTCAAAAGACGTAGATTCGACAATTCTCCTACAACTGCTCAACCTCATACGAGCAACAACAACAACAACACCCAACAACGAGGCAACCAAAATTCTTTCAACCAGCGTTCTCCTCCAAATTCTAATGGTAACAAAAAGGTGAAGTGTTTTAAATGCTTTCAGTATGGTCACTATGCAGATAAGTGCCCAAATGGTCATGCTAAGGGCAATGGTCAATCCAATGGCCATTCAAATGGAGTCAACAGGAATTCAAATCAGAAACCCTTCAACAACAACCGCCCCAACGGAGCTACTCTTAACCTCATCGAAGATGCTACACCTGACGACAATGAAGTGGAAGTTAACTACGGTGAGGGATATGATCCTGATTATGATAACGATGACAACCCATCCTCAGGTACTCCTATATCTCCTCACACTTTGTTTAAAGTGCAAGGCACTGTTAAGGGTGAGAATGTCACCATTCTGCTAGATGATGGTAGTAGCCATGATTTCATTTCCACACGATTGGCACAGCAACTATTACTCTCTGAAATTTCATCACCTCACAAGGTCAAAATTGTTTTTAATAATCAACGTTTTAATTGTAAAACTCAAGTCACTGTTGAAGTTTGCATTGGTGAATTCACACAAGCACGTACATTTTTGGTAGCACCATTGCATGGACTCGATATGATTTTGGGAATGCCATTTCGTCACGAATTTGATCCGTTGATTAATTATAAAACACGTACAATGTCTCTCACTCATAATAACAAAAATTTCTCCATCCAAGCAACACTGGCACATCAAAAATTTCCACTCCTCTCTCACACTCAAGCCAAACGAGCAACTCGCAAACAGGGGAAAACATATCTAGTCTTGGTAAATCAAATTTCTGCTGAAACTGAAACTTCACGTAATTCCACACAAGATGAATTTCTCTCACAATTTAAAGACTGTTTCATGCATGATCTGCCACCTGGAATTCCACCATCACGCCCCGAAGACCACAAAATTGACATCATACCGTGTAGTGAACCTCCCTGTAGAGCACCTTATCGTGTAAATCCTACCGCACACAGGGAAATACAAACTCAAATCATTGATTTACTTGACCGAGGCCTAATCCGACCTAGTAGTTCACCATACGGAGCTCCAGTACTTCTTGTCAAGAAGAAAAATGGAACCTTCCGTATGTGTATCGACTACAGGGCTTTAAACAAGATCACCATTAAGAATAGGTTTCCTATTCCTAGAGTGGATGATCTACTAGACAAACTGAAAGAGGCAAACATCTTTAGCAAAATTGACCTTAAATCAGGGTATCACCAAGTCAAAATGTTTTAACATGATGTCTACAAAACTGCTTTCAGAACACAAACTGGGCACTATGAATTTCTTGTCATGCCATTTGGTTTGACAAATGCACCAGCTACATTCACACGCATGATGAATCGCATTTTCATTGACCACCAAGATTTTGTGATTGTATTTTTTGATGACATTTTGGTATTCAGTAAATCTGAAGAAGAGCATAAGCAACATTTAACACGTGTATTTGATCTGCTTGCACAAAACCACTTGTATTTGAATCCTGACAAGAGTTCATTTTTCCAATCTGAAATTGAATATTTGGGACATATTGTATCGGGTAAGGGAATACATGTCGATCCAAAGAAATTTGAAGCCATTCAATTTTGGCCTAGACCCAAAAACTTGCATGAGCTATGATCTTTTATTGGTCTTTGTAGCTATTATAGGAAATTTGTTCGTAATTTTGCTTACAAAGCACATTATTTGACTCTCTTGTTGAAGAAAAACACGCCTTATGAATGGACCGATTTGCAAGAAAGCTCATTTAATGCACTTAAACATGCTTTGACTAATGCACCTGTATTGCAATTGCCTGACTTTGAAAGACCATTCTTTGTGGTAGTCACGGATGCTAGTGGGAAAGGTATCGGTGCAGTCCTTATGCAAGATAACCATCCCATTGCTTTCGAAAGTCGTAAATTCAAACCGTCTGAAACAAAGTTCAGTACTTATGATAAAGAGTTAACTGCTGTGGTACATGCATTGAAAATTTGGAAACACTATGTAATGGGTACTGACTTGATCATTAAAACTGATCAACAAAGTATCAAATATTTACTTTCTCAGCCCTTAATAGATGATAGACATATTAAGTGGGCCGCTTTTATTCAAAGTTTCCAGCCCAACATTCAATACCAACCTGGTAAAGAAAACGTTGTAGCTGATGCTTTGAGTAGAAGACCCTCACTTAATCATCTATCAACCATTACGGGAACTTCCTTTGATACTATGCCTGACACTTATGCACATGATGATGACTTCAAAACGACATGGTTGCACATGCTTGATAATTCTGTACACACATTCCTCGAATACACTATTCAAGAAATCTTCCTTTATTTCAAAAAAAAAAAGTGTGTAACTAAACCTTTTCGTACATTAATTATTGAAGAATTGCACAAACCACCTTATGCTGGACATAGAGGATTTGCTGCCACTTTTCAAAATTTATGTCGTGATTTCTATTGGCCTAATATGAGAATGGATGTTAAACAGTATGTGTCAACTTGTTTGATTTGTCAAAAAATCAAAGCAGCTACAGGTAAGAAATTGGGACTTTTACACCCTCTCCCCATTCCTGAAAGACCTTGGGAACATATTTCCATGGATTTTGTTACTGGTTTCCCACTCACAACACACAAACATGACATGATATGGAGTATTATTGATCGTTTCTCTAAACAAGCGTACTTTGTTCCATGTAAGAAAACACTCACAGCACATCAAGCTGTACTTTTGTTTCTGAAGACTGTTTTTCCACATCATGGTTTGCCTAAAGTGATTATTTCTGATCGAGACTCAAAATTTTGTAGTGCTTTTTGGACTACTGTATTTGAAAATCTTGGCACTACACTTGACTTCACTTCTGCATTTCATCCTGAATCTAATGGTCAAACCGAAGTCACCAACCGCACTATTATTGACTTGTTGAAGGCTTATGTTTCCTCTCAACCTAAAAAATGGGATGACTACCTACATATTTTGCAATTTGCATACAATAACACCACTCACACTGCCACGGGTAAATCTCCCTTTGAAATTGTATATGGTCACTCACTTCCTACTCCTACTTCACGTCTTTCTAATGTTGTGCCTGCCGTTGATGATTTCACTACTGACTTTCATGATATTTATGCAAGTGTGCATTCTGCCATTAAACACTCACAAGAACTTTACACCAAGCATGCTAACAAGCACCGCAAGGCACACCAATTCAAAGAAGGTGATCATGTTTTACTTCGCATCGAAAAACGAAGGATCAAAAGTGTTGATACTAATGTCTTTGTTAAGCTTGCTCCTCGTTTTTATGGACCTTTCAAAATTTCAGTTGTCATTAACGATGTTTCTTTTCGTTTAGACCTACCTGCACATTGGCACATTCTTAATGCATTTCACATTAGTCTTTTACGCCCATTCCGAGGACCCCTACCTACACACCACATTTATGAAGACCCACCTTCACTTGTAGACCAAGAAGAGCAGCTCATCCCTGACAAAATAGTTGACCATGACACCACCACTACACGCACTGGAATGGTTTATAACCATTACCTTTTGATTTTCAAAGGCCACCCTAGAGAGGATGCCAAATGGATGCCTGAAAAGTTTTTTCGCAACTTTACCGACCTTCTCCACACTTTCCATCACTCACGGTCCAATTGATTTCTCTATTGAGCAACTGAGGACAGTTGCTATCCCTGGTGGGAGGGATGTTACGAGACTGGGCACCCTCCTGTTGTAGTGGTTAGCTGCAATTGGGATAGCTGGGCGTAATGGTTAATTATGTGTTGTCTATTTATTTTACTAATTGAGTTGATGATGATTTTGTAGAGTGGAATGCGGGGAGTTGATGAAGAGGCGACGGCAACTACTCTTGGCCACTTTATATTTGCACAGTATCTTAGAACATCATTTCAATAAGCCACTATGGCTCTGTAAATAGTTGTAGTGGGAACTCCCCTTATGGGTCATGCAAGAACTAATGAGCTTCACTGATATGCAAAAGTAAAGTGGTTGTAAAAGAGCGGCCTCAATTTTTGGCACTTTAAACTCAAAATAATATATTAAATACCAACTCCACAAGAGTGGTGCCGTGGAGTTTGGGGCTAGATTTAGGCCTTTCTCTTGCAGATTCTCTTCTCTACTCTCTTAAGCTATGGTTATTTGCTGTGTACTCTCTAATCTAGTCTCCATCTCTTACACATATCTTACAAGCATGTCTATGTCAATTCTATGTTTACTGTGTGTGTGTGTCATAGTCTAGGTGAGTGTGTGTGCTTGGAAATTGGAAGAAGAGGTGGACAATTTGATGGTGATGGCTTGAAAGCTTGTGTTGAATATTCTTCTACCAACATATGAATATCAAGATGCACATGGTAACAAATATCAGCAAGTTCATGACCTTGTACAAACCCCTATGGATGGTAAGAATGAAGTCAAAGACTATCTAAAGATGATGCAAAGCCTCAAACTGCCAGAACAGGTGATAGAAAAGTCAAAGTCAATGAAAGATAAATTCTAGAAGGATACACAAAGGTCACCACCAAAATATCCTCCGAAGAGACAGATTCTACCAGAAAGTATAGTGGATCTATTAAGATCAAGGATTACCCAGATGCAGGAGGATAATGCTCAACAATTGCAAAAAAGTGCAGTATCACAGTCATACGAGTCGACATCAACGAAGTAGATGGTCAAAGCAAAGAAACTGCAGATAAAGTTCAACCAAAGGACACTGCCATTACAAAAGCACTCAATACAGAAAAAGATCCCGAGACGATCAAGAGCAACACTGTTGGTGAGAATGAAGAAAAACTCAAGCAAAGTAAAGCTAGATTTTCAGATAGATAAGAACCTCATGTCTTTTCGCACTTGGAAAATGTTGGGATTCAGGCCAACTGGCCGGACATCCCACTTACTACTAATCCATATACTAACTTAACCATTATACACTTATTCTTTATACACAACAAAATAAGGAGCTGCAATAGGATAACGTCGTTGTGCGCTGCACCAAAAGTAGGTCTCTCTCTCTCTGCGCTCTCGTACTTGCACTCGCACACGCTTCCCGCGGAACCTTCAATTGGTATCAGAGCAAGGTTTTTGCGTGCCGTTTTCGCGTCCGTGTGCACGTGCTCTTTCAAAAGTGCAAATAGGTTTTTGATTTCGGCATCGGCAAATTCAACATTCCGAGAGCGTTTCCACCCGGTGTCCTAGTGTCCTGTGTTTTACCCCCCTTTCGAAGCTATTCTTGCAGTCAAAAGATTCATCCGAGCTACGCTTCAGGAGTTGTATTTTTCAACTCCGCTTTTACTACAGGTATAGGTACAGGACACAGTGCAGGTTGTTCAGAGACTATTTTGGGATGGTATATATAGTCGTTTTATGGCTATTATGTGTTATTGAGATGGTATTTATGGACTGATTAGGAGCACTTTTCAGCATCGATATTGTCTCGGGTTTTTCAGGCATCCATCTCCTCACAGGTTCTTGTATACATACAAGACAGCTAGGTTTCTTACAGGTTGCAGTGTTTAGCATCATCACAGATTTCAGTGGGAGTACTCGATGTGCATATGCATTGTTTTGGCACTTCTGATAATGCTTGAGCTCTTTTGAGAGCGGTTTTACTCCCTGCAGGGATTTGTTTACTGCTTGCACATTTTGTTTGGCGCCTGTTTGAGCGCGTATACTACACCTTGCAGTATTGTTGACAGTGGATGTTCGTTGAGTTGTGGAAACTACCATATGTAGCTTTTGTGGAGCTGATTTTGGCTTGTTTTCGGCAGTCCCGGCCGTTTCTGAGACTGGGTTCAGAGGTCCTTTATGAGAATGGGATGGTTTTTTGTCCGCATAACCTTTTGTGAGGGTCGATAGAGTGAGGTTTTCTTGAGCTGGGGGATTCTCGAATGTTGAGATCCTTTCGGTGATACAGGTTGCTGGAGTACCCCTTTTTCGTGGCCTCACCATAGGATATGTATAGAGAGGGCTAGGTGTATTTGACGCCGTGTTGGCAGTCTTGGGTCAGCTTCTGACTTTTTATGCACTATTAGTGGTTGATGCACCTATCTTATGCTTTGAGAGCATTACTTTTAATGCGTTACTAATCTCTTGTGACAATTTTGGACTGAGATTCTGTCAATTAGTCTGGGGAAACGCTGCTGAATTTTTCTCAGAATTACCACTGTTTATCGCCATGTTATCTTTAGCTTGCAGGTATGTCATCTAGTGGTGAAAAGGATCTTTACAATATCTGGAAATTTGATGGGACAAATTTTACTATCTGGAAAGAGCAGACTCAAGATGTTCTTATACAAAAAGGCCAGTTGGATCCTATCATGGAGTGCCCAGAGGGCGAGTATACAGATGTTGAGTGGGAGAAACTTGATGCTAAGGCCAAATCTACCCTCTGTTTGTATTTGGCCGAATCTGTGTACTTTGCTATAGTTGGAGAAAGGACTGCTAGAGATGTATGGGATAATTTGTGTTCCAGTTATGAGAACAAAAGTGCCACTAATAAGGTTTTCTTGATGAAGAAGCTGTGTGACCTTCGTATGAAGGAAGAGGGAACTATTTCTACTCACATTAATGAGTTCAATATCATTTTCACTCAGTTGACCACTCAGGGTTTGGTCTTCGATGAGGAAATCAAATGTATATTCTTGCTAAGCAGTTTATCCTCATCTTGGGATACGTTTTATACTGCGATTAGCAACTCAGCACCTGGTACCAGTCTAGTGTACGATGACGTCCTTGGGAGTCTGTTTATCGAGGAGATTTTCAAGAAATCTCTCGAAGGCAAGAAGGATGGTGATGCGTATGTTGCTAGTAATAGACAGAGGGGTCGCACTCAAAGTCGTGCCAAAAGCAAGGAATGTGGGGGCTCACGCAGTAAGTCTCGGGGTTCTATGCATAATGTCAAGTGCTATCACTACCATAAAAAAAGGCATGCGAAGAAGGATTCCAGGAAATGGAAGCAAAGCAAGAAGGATAAACAATCCGATGAAACTTCTAAGTCTGATGATTCAAACAAGTGCAAAGCAAAGTTAGAGAAGATCAATGTGCTAGAGTCTTCAAATGCTCCTATTGTAGAGACTCTTCCCACGGTTGTTATGCCACTTACCTCTGACATATTGGTCTTCACATCAGATCTACCTATCGAGGCTCTTGTTACAAAATATGCGCAGTATACACAGAATTGGATAGTAGATTCTGGTGCAAGTTTCCATGTGACACCACATAGAGAATGGTTCTCTACTTATTCTCACTCTTGTGGCAAAGTGAGACTTGGTGATGCTCATGAACTAGACATTGAGGGTGTCACAAACGTCAAATTGCATCTAAGAAATGGCACGCACTTTACTTTATGTAATGTCAAACATGTGCCCAAGTTGACTAAAAGATTGATTTCTGTTGGTCAGCTTGATGATTTGGGCTACAGCACCACATTTGGCAATGGTTCGTGGATAGTACGCAAAGGTAATCTTGTGTACTCAGAGGTCAGAAGCATGGTACCTTGTATTCCATGCATGTGTCAGATGTTGGTCATGATTACATATCTATAGCCGAGCTGCCGTCTCTACTGAGTTGTGACATTGCCGGCTAGGTCATATTAGCCAAAAAGGAATGAGAACTCTGACTGGTTTTGGCTACTTACCTGTCTTGTCTTATGTGGACTTTCCTGTTTGTGAGCACTGTATCTATGGCAAACAGACTAGCTCCGTGCACTTACCATTGGGTCAAAAGCGAGCTGAACCTCTAGATTTAGTACATAGTGATGTTTGTGGTCCTATGTCAACCAAATCTCTAGGGGGGGCCAGCTATTTTGTGACATTCATAGATGACTCTACTCGAAAGGTGTGGACATATTCTTGGAAACATAAGGATCAAGTTCTTCTTGTGTTCCAAAAATTCTTTCACTTGTTGATAATCAGTCTGTCCAGAAACACAAGAGGTTGCGGACTGATAATGGTGGAGAGTATGTCTCCAAGGAGTTTGACAATTTTTGTACTAAAAGGGGGATTAAAAGGCAGTTTACTCCACCATACACACCAGCTCAGAATGGAGTTGCTGAGCGCATGAATCGTACGATTCAGGAAAGAGTCACAGCCATGCTTTCTAGAGCAAATCTCACACAAGGATTTTGGGTAGAATCCGTCTTGAACAGAGCGCACATTATAAATCGTTCGCCTAGTATGCCATTGAATTCTGAGGTTCCAGAAGAGTTATGTTCTTAAGGTAAGCCCCACCATGACCATCTACGTATTTTTGGTTGTGAAGATTATGCTCACGTGCCTAAACAACTTTGACAAAAGTTAGAGCCAAAGTCGGAAAAATGTATTTTCATTGGATATGGTGCAGATGGAGAGATGAGATATCGTCTCTGGCACCCGGAATCTCGTCGAGTCACCCGTAGTTAAGATGTGATGTTCAATCAGTTGAAGATGCATAAACAGCCTATCAAGGAAATAGAGATTCAAAGAGTTACTTTTGAGGATGTTGCCTCAGAGACAGTGAAATCAACTCAGCGGGCTAGTGATGTACCTTCCACTAGCAATGCTCCAGAGGAGCGGATAGCAATGGTCAAGGAGTCAGACGGTCTACTAGAGTCTCTCGTCTACCTGTGCATTTTGAGCGAGGTCTTGATTACATCATGTTGACCTATTGCGGTGAGCCAAGCTGCTACCAAGAAGCCATGATGACGGATGATGTGGTGAAGTGGGAGCAGACTATGAAATCTGAGTATAACTCCATTCTGGCTAATGACACTTGGGACTTGGTAGAACTTCCAAATGATGCGAAAGCTTTACCTTGCAAATGGGTTTACAAGAAGAAATTTACCTCAGGTGATCCAAATCCAAAGTACAAGGCTAGACTTGTAGCCAAAGGGTTCAAACAGCAAAAGGGAGTCGATTTTGATGAAATTTTCTCGCCTGTGGTCAAGATGACAATGCTTAGAACCATACTTGGTCTTGTAGCGATTGAGGACATGGAACTTGTCCAAATGGATGTGAAGACAACATTTATTCCCGGGGATCTCGATGAGGATGTTTACATGCAGCAACCTGAAGGGTTTGTTTAGGAGAACGCATCTCGTGAGGAGCTAGTATGTAAGCTCAAAAAGGCACTGTATGGCTTAAAGCAGGGTTCAAGGCAGTGGTACCATAAATTTGATGCATGTATAAGGTCTCAAGGATATAAAAGGAGTGAAGAGGATCACTGCTTGTACACAAGAAATATAAATGATGGCTCGATGATCATTCTAGTTTTGTATGTTGATGACATGCTTATAGCTGGGGAATCCATTGCAAAAATTGCCAACTTGAAGAAAACACTTAGCAATAATTTTGCAATGAAAGATTTGGGGGATGCTACACACTTTCTTGGCATGCAAATCAAAAGAGATAGCAAACGTCGTATTCTTGATTTATCTCAGGAAACATACATTGAGAAAGTTTTGCAGCATTTCAATATGCAGGGGGGGAAAGCATTGAGTACCACAATGCAAGCATTCTTGAAACTCAACAAGGAAGATGCACCCAAAGCTGATGCTAAGTGAGCTAAAATGGATAAGGTACCATAGTCTTCAGCAGTGGGCAGTCTCATGTATGCTATGGTGGCCACAAGACCAAACATTGCTTTTGCAGTGGGAGTGGTGATCCGATATATGGAAAATCCTGACAGCAAGCATTGGGAAGCAGTGAAGCACATTCTTAGGTACCTCAAAGGTACGGTTGGCAAGTGTTTACGCTTTGGGAACAGTGATGCATCCATCGTGGGTTATGCGGATGCAGACTATGCGGGTTGTGTCGACAATAGGAGATCAACATCTGGCTATGTCTTCATATTTGCTGGAGCAGCAATATCTTGGAGGTCATGTCTTCAAGATTGTACGTCATCTTCCACTGCGGAAGCAGAGTACGTTGCATTGTTGGATGCAAGTAAAGAGGCTGTATGGTTATCTCGCTTGGTGAAAAATCTTGGCATTGATGAGACTCCAGTGATATATTGTGATAGTCAGAGTGCTCTTGCATTGAAGTCAGGTATTATCTTGTGAGAGATTTCTTGGCCAAAAGGCTCATTGATTTGGTCAAGGTACACACTGACGACAACCCAACAGATGCTTTAATGAAAGGCTTAGCTTTGGAGCGGTTTACACATTGCAGTGAGTTGATGGGTATAGGTTGAAGCCACTAGATTCCTTCACGGTTGTACATACCAAGCCACTTGGGCTACGTTGGCCTTCAAGTGGGAGTTTGTTGGGATTTAGGCCAATTGCCCGGACATCCCACTTACTACTAACCCATCTACTAACTTAACCATTATACACTTATTCTTTAATACACAATAGAATAAGGAGCTGCAACAGGATAACATTGATGTGCGCTCCACCCAAAGTAGGTCTCTCTCTCTCTCTCTCTCTCTCTCTCTCTCTCTCTCTCTCTCTCTCTCTCTCTCTCTCTCTCTCTCTCTCTCTCTCTCTCTCTCTCTCTCTGTGGTCTGGCACTTGCACTCGCACACACTTCTCGTGGCACCCTCAGAAAATATATGGCCAACTATAGCTCGAAGATGCTCTTCAATTTGTGAGAATATCTGGAGACAAACGAGCAGAATGCTGGGGAATCATTTCCACCACCATTGAAGTAAGTTCATAGATCATCATAGCTCAATTCCACGTGATCACAACAAAAGATATGCCAGATGACATCATAATGGGAATGCCAATGGCCCAAAAGGTCCTAGAGATACAAAGTTCAATGAAGATGCAATCATCAGGGACAACAAAGAATGAAGACCAACAATGGTCACCCACGGACGACAACACAAGGTCCTCAAGCACAATTAAAATGGAGACTTATATCAAAGCAGATCTTATTGAAGATGATTCATCTCCATTGAAAAAAACTTTAGAAGAGCTTAAAGAAAATCAGGCAATAGCAAGTGCAAATTAAACAAAACAAAAAGCAACCACGATAGCTATTGAGCAAAGAATGCCACCAAAGCCATAATTTAAGAAGAATATGGTTGCAGACAACCAGGAAGCAATAAGAGTTTCAAAGATCAATCAGACATTGCCAGCTAAATTAGCTGATGAAAGTCAGATTCAAAAACAAAGTCTCAAACCACCCTCCATAGAGACACAACTAGATCAAGATGAGACCATGGCAAAAGCAAGAGAGAAATCTTCAATACAACCAGCAATGAGAATAGCTATAGTCCTCAACATTACAATTGGAGCAAGTGTCAGATGAAATGATCTACTGGATAAAGAAGCAAAGTTCAATATGGTTGTAGAAAACATCCAAAGCATTCTAGAGATTACTCAAGACAAGCCAGGTAACAGGGAAATCATGGGTAAGGCTACAAGTCAAGAAGAAATGGTTGCTACCCTTAGCATCCAACAGCATGAAGAGCGAGTAAAGTTTCAGGTGAAGCCTTCAAAGGAAATGCTTGCAGATGTCATCCTTGGACATCAGTGGTTAGACCAACACAAGTCCTACAAAGAAGATACAATGCTAATACTCTCTTCTCCAAGAGGCAGCCAACAACATTTACATGTACCGTTAATGCTAAATTTAGAGTTGCAAAAGTCACAAGAATCAAAGACAAATCTTGCAAACAAAGGTAAAGCTAAAGTGGACCCTCCATCGACTAGAAAAGAAGGTGTGACAGCATATGCCTCTACATTAAAGAACCCTCATGGATCAGCTTCTTCAAGCAAATCAGGCATTCAAAATTTCAAGTCAATTGCTGACCCAACGAAAACCTCTAAGGAGACACCCATAAAAGCAAAGATATTTCAGCCAAAATACTTAAGAAAGCAAAAGATAGTCAAGTAGGTGTTTGTTCTAAGCAGTTTAGTCAAAGTCAATGATCCAGTTTGGATTAAAGACAAGAAATCAACATAGAAAGACAAACACATGGGATGGATAGCATCACAATGGAGCTCAAAAGAACAAGAGTACTATAGAGGTAACAGATAGATATGGGTACCAAAACCGCAGGTTAGGGTATATGAAGTAACTTCAAGTCCCTCTCAAGCAAGAAGGCCCACAAGGTATCAACTTCGACAGTATCCTAGGATACCTAAGAAGCAGGTCTACAACAGAACCACATCGAAAGATGCTAAAGTCTACCAAAACTCTCAAGAGGATACAAAACAAAGAAGGATCTCAAAGAATCTTCCTCTTGGACAAGGATTCTACATAGGTTATACAAAGATTTGGCTACCAGTCAACCACAAAGCCAATTGCAACTACACTAGACCTGACACTAGACCTGCATGAAGATCTCAAGAACTCAACAAGACCTATAGCTCAACAAAGTCAACAAAGGAGATACAAAGGTCATCAAGATATTTGGATTCCTAAGTCTTCCAATGCTCCTAGTCAAAATCCAGATGCCTATAGCCAACAAAGGCCTACAACAACATCAAAGACTCCTATCAACAGGCGTAATTGGAGAATCAAACAAATAATGGAGTCTTCACAGTCAATGAAGGACAACCCAACCAATGTGAATGCAGATTCAAAAAAGATAAAATAGGTATGGCAAAAGAAACCTTCAATGCCAACTTGGTCCTTCATTAATCCTGTTTTAAGGATTCAAGCTTACTTTTACCTGAAGAAATATTTGTAGTAAGCACAAAAATGTAAAAAGTCAAGTCGCCAGGGTGCAAAAAACACTCTTTGGCATAGTCAGAGTCGGGCTGATGAGCCAGAAAATGAGCAAAGCATTAGTCCCAAAGCTTCAAGTCATAATAAACTCTGTGTGCTAACAGTTGTAGTTATTAGGCTTACGCTCAAGCGGAAAGAGTTGAGCATATCTAAGTCATGTCGCTCATGTTGGATGAGATGAGCATAAGAGTCAAAGTCTATTAACTTACAATTGGTGGAGTGTCGTAGAGTCCAACACTTACACACAGTGCACAATACGATGAGAGCACATATCCTCATCAACGAACACCATTCTTAAAGGGGTGTCAGCTTGCAAAGCCATGACATATGCTTTTATAGCTACACCATCTATCTGAAGAATCCCTCAAAATCTTTCTTGCTCAGCATATTGTTTTCCATGCATTTTGGTGTATGCATAAATAGGATGTCCCATCATTGGACATATGCATTAGACACTCTTTTTTGCTTCTGCCTATGCACCTTGAGTGGACTACAACAGGAAAACCAATGTTCCATCATGATACCCTCTCTATTTGCTGCCTTTTTAATTCCATATCTATCAACAAATAATCCCTTGAGTACTTTATTAATATTTCCCATGCTAATAAGTACTCCAATAATGGGCTGTCAGGAGTTTTTTGGATCAAGGGATTGCGCATATGTACATACACATGCATGGTGCATCGAATAAAGGATTGCCCATTTTCCAGAGCCAGGTGGTTACGTGGGGCCCACATGTGTACAGGTAGGACAGTGTGTACATAGTGCATCGATTTTCATCGTTACCAGTACCAGTGTGTTTTTTCTATAATAATGAGGAGTTGGTAGCGCGTAAAACTTCTCGAGGAAGCTATCCGCGGGCCGACGACATGAGGTAAGCAAGTGCGTTAGATGGCATCTGGTGGCGTCGGGAGGTCGAATGGGATCAATATTTGCACGTGGATGAGTACGGACACAACGTGGATGTTTTCTTGTGATAATTATGCAGAAAGGTCATCATGAGGACCATCTTTTGGGGCCACTTCACGTGGTGGCCGGATGCATTATTGAAAAAAGTCGAGTGCCAGGTGTGTTGTGTAGGCCGAGTGGTGCCCCGTAGTGTGTGTGTATATCCTTCCAAGAGTGTGTGTCGGGTCATTATAGAGGCGCTCTATGTGTTTCCATCCGGCTCACATTCTTTTGGCACCCCCACGGAGGATCTTCTTCGAGTACCTTCTGCTTCGAGCTTCAAGCTTCGAGATTCAGGATTACAGGTTGCAGACTACAGGTTACAGGTTACAGGTTACAGGGACAGGGACAGGTACATGTGATTCACACAGGTACAAGTAGCTGGAGTACAGTGATATACTAGCAGTGGTGTCACTTGCAGTTGTTGTGGGTATGCATCATTTGGCGTCTGTTTGAGCGCATTGTCTACTGGTATTGTACGTTACTTGTGGAAACTGCCATTGTACGCCTTTGTGGAGCCATACTTGGTTTTATTTGGCAGTCCCAGCCATTTCTGAGACTTGGTCTGGAAGATAGTCATTTATGAGACTTGACTATACGCGATTTGCATAAACCTTCGTGTGAGGGTCGATAGCGTGAGGTTTTATTGAGCTGGGGGATTCTCAAATGTGGAGATCCTTTCGGTGATACAGGTAGCTGGAGCACCCTTTTCGTGACCTCGCCATAGGCTATGTACTAGTGATTCCTACTTGATGCTTGGGTTCTATTGTTGGCAGTTCATGCGTACGTATACAATCTATATTTTGGGTTCACACTGCTCTACTTCTGGGGAAACTCAGCCAAAAATTTTCCAAGTTATGATGGCTAGTTTTTTGGTCTTTTGAGCCATTAATGCTGTTATGCTGTTGAAATTTTGGCAAAATCAGAGGATAAGACAGGTGTGCCTTCTTGGGAGCTGCATGGTTGGCTTTAATGGATGATCAAAATGGCCCTCAATTCACTCCTTTTCATTTAACTCAAAGAATCCAGATAAATGTTCATGTTTTAGGCAACGTATAGTCTTTATATTCGGGCCAAGAAGATTACGAGAGATCCTGGAATGCCCTTTGCCTGTTGTAATTCCAATGATTAACTATGAAAACTCATTTGATGTGCATGTGTTTGTCCTTATCTAAAGCTGAGCTCCATTGAAGTTTCTAGGGATTGGGGTAGTGAAAAGTTTAGGTTCTTGCACGTGTGTTCGAAAGGGTTCTCAAAGCATCGTAACTTGGGTAGCCATGGCTTTCTCTTATCCAGAGTTTCATGGAAGAAGTGATGAAGATGTGGAAGACTTTTTGGAAAAAATGGAGGTTGCCTGCATTAGCAACCAGATTCATGACCCTGCGCAGATGTTACGTCTTCTCCAAATCTGTTTGAAGAGTGATGCACGAGTTTGGTCCAAAGCATTTGAAGAGGAGTTGCGTGGGGCTAATCCACCCGTAAGGTTGAGTTGGGACAATCTACGGCATGGGTTGGAAGTGGAGTTTGTGAAGATAGAAGATCCTGACAACGTGTGGCAAGAAGTATAGGCTTTAGTGAAAAAGGAAGGTGAGCCAGTAGATCCGTACATACGTAAGTTTTCATTGGCATGGGAGCGGATGTGCAAGGCCTTAGCACCACAGATACCTCCACCTGACATGATGAAGAAGGATAGGTTCTTGGCTGGTCTTTGGGAGAATATACGTTGGAGAGTGGAGCTAAAGAAGCCTAGGACATATGACGATGCACTAGAGGTAGCAAGGAACAAAGAGTGGAAGCTGAGGAAAATGAGCCAGTTAGGGGTGGAGTCTTTGTCCATGAGGTCTAAATTTCAGCCTATGGACTCTTTACAAGGTCGCATGCCAGGGGTTCATCATGAACCGGTGGTTTCTGTTACTCCTCAAGTTATGCCAGCAGTGGTCACTACAACAATGCAAGATGATGGGCTAAGGCAAGACATGAGGCAAGTGGTAGATTTAATGAAGAATCTCAGCCTAAACATGCTAGGTCAAGTGGGAAATAATCGAGGTCGAGGGAGGTTTGCAAATTAGCCAGGAGGTGAAGAAAGACCTAGGAATGGTGTTGGACAAAGCAATGGTAGGTTCTGGAGGCAGACACCCACATGTTATAATTGCGGAGAGTTGGGTCACATCAGCCCGCAATGTGATAAGCCACCAAGGATGGGGGGAGACATGTATCTATTGCCAAGACAGGTGCTAACTAGATCAAATGATTATGGCATTGAAATTAAGGGAGATGAAGGGACCAATGGATTAACCCAAGAGGAAAAGGGAAAGACAAAAGTGATAAGTGTGGTCACCTTGGAGAAGGCATCAAAGCTAGAGGATACATTAGTGATGCCTATTGGGAAGAGGACTACAGAGGACAAGGAAGGAAGAAGTGCCCCACGTCCTAGTAAGAAGAAGGGAAAGAGCCATGAAGGCGAGGATGTCAAGGCCAAGAGTAAAAGGAGGGCTCGTCGCAAGTTTCATGTTTCAGATTTTCCACTACGGGATGGGCAATTAAGCTATGACTTGAAGGAGGATCTGACAAGCAGGAAGGCAGATGTTACTTTTGGGTAGCTTATAGAGATGGTGCCTAAACTAAAGCAACAGTGGAAGAGGATGGTTAACCCAATGGAGAAAGAGCCAGAGAGAGGTTCAGTGAAGGTGTTGGAGATGGATGAGCTACCAGACATTTGTCCAATAGTAGATGTGTGGCACAAAAGAAAAAATCTGGGACAAGGTTATGTGGATGGTGGAGCCCAAATATGTGTCATAACACACTCATGTGTTGAGAAGATGGGTCTTACAGTGACTGGGGTGTCAGGGTTTCGGATTAGATTAGCAAACCATCAGAAGGTAAAATGTTTGGGTGTTGTAAAGATCTTAGAAGTGGAGGCATATGATGCAAAGGTGGTGGTTGATTTTCATGTGATGCCAGCGGAGTTGGGAGCATATCCTATTATATTGGACAGACCATGGTTACGTGCAGTGGGAGCTGTTCAAGATTGGAGACGTGGTACAATTAGCCTCTATGGAGAGACAGGTGCCAAGAAGCTTTATAATATGGACACAAGGAAACGATTGGAGGAGCTTTATGAAGATGAAGATGAGTCTAGTGATGAAGACTATTCCACGGTGACAGATGAGGACAGTGATAGTACTACTAGCAGTGATGAGGATGCTGATGTTGCATTTCTTTTGTGGACAAATAAATCCAGGAGTCTATTTTAGTTGCATTTGCAAATGAGGTTGAAGATGAAAGTGAAGGGCCTTATGAAGTGATTGAAGGGCTGATGCAAACCAAGGTTGAGTTGTCAAAGAAGCAGGAATTGATGACACAAATGATCAGTGGAGACCTCTCAACTATGGAGAAGGAGATATATTTGCGCATGCTGGCTAGTTTTCTTGATTTGTTCATTACTTCATATGAAGAGATCAGAGGGTTCAAGGGAGAAGAGATGCGTATAGAGCTGAAAGAAGGTGCTAAGCCAGTGCGGCAAAGGCTAAGAAGGATGGGCCAAGAGCAGATGGAAGCCTTGCGGGAAGAGGTGGACAAGCTATTGAAGGCAGGGTTCATAGTCCTAGTGGAGACCACAGAATGGGTGAGTCGAGTAGTAGTCAGCCCAAAGAAGGATGGAAAGTGGAGGATTTGTGTAGATTTTAAACCCTTAAACGGAGGGTTCATAGTCCCAGTGGAGACCACAGAATGGGTGAGTTCAGTAGTAGTCAGCCCAAAGAAGGATGGAAAGTGGAGTATTTGTGTAGATTTTAAACCCTTAAACGCAGCCACTAAGAAGAACCCATATCCTCTTCCATTCATCGATAAGATCTTGGATTCAGTGGCAGGTTATGAGAGGTACAGTGTGTGTGATGGTTTTTCAGGCTATTTTCAATTGAAGATTGCTCTTAAAGACCGCACAAAGACAACTTTTATTACGCCATGGGGCTGCTATTGCTACACGGTATTGCCATTTGGGTTGTCAAATGGACCATCTTTCTATCAAGAGAGAGCAAATTGGGTATTGGAATCTTTCATTGGTAATTGTGTTAAAGCTTTTATGGACGACTTCTGTGTCTATAGCAGTAGGGCTGAACACCATGAGAAGTTGCAGATGATATTGGCTTGATATGATGAATGTGGAGGACAACTGAATCCCAAGAAATGTCATTTAGCACAGCCAAGGGTGAAATTATTGGGCCACATGGTGTCAGAAAATGGCATTGAGGCTGATCCGGACAAGGTTAAGTCTATTATTCTTCTTCCATCACCTACGAGTACAAAGCAGTTGGAAACCTTTATACACAAAGTGAAGTACATGGCACAGTTTATATCATTGTCTTCGCAGCTCCTTTATCCATTACAACAAGTGGCGAAGCATGATCCATTGCAATGGGATGAAAAGTGTGAAGAAGTGTTTCAAGAAGTGAAAGAGGTGTTAGGGGGGTTGTCAACCATGCACGCTCCTGATTGGGAAAAAGTGTTTTATGTAAATCCATCAGTAAGGGATGATTCCATTGGAGCCATGATATTGGAAAAGGGGAAGGGCAGCCATTATATGAGGCCAGTGTATTGTGCAAGCCGAGTGAAGTTGGTAGCAGAGAGAAAATTCTCGAAAGTTGAGCTAGTGATGGCCAGTGTAATATTTGCTTGTCGACGATTTCGTCATTACTTGCTACCACGACCTTTTGTTTTCTTGACGAGTTACGCCTTTTTGCCACAGTTAATTAATGGCACTAACATGTCAAATGTGGTCAAGAAATGGGTAATTGAGCTGCACGAGTTTGAGTTCTCTTTTCTAGTGGAAGACAGTACAAGGGCTACCCTAGCTGATTTGTTGACGTACAAGGAGAATCCCTTCTTGTTAAGAAAGAGGTGGTGAGAAAGGTAGTTGAAGAAGTGCCACAGATCAGCAATGCACATGTGTTGTTCTTTGATGGCTCATACAGAAAGAGCCATGATGCGGCTTCAGGGGGTATAGCACTTTATGATCCAGAGGGGAAGCTAGTATGCAAGAGAGGGTTCAAGTTGGATGTGCATAGTAAAAATGAGGCTGAATATGCTACTTTGGAAGCCGGATTACACATTTGTTTGAAGCATGGGATTAGAAGGTTGAGCATAAAAGGTGATGCCTTGTTAGTTGTAAAGCAAGTGCTTGGTGGGTGGAAGAGCAAGAACACCTCATTGAAGGAAATGTGTTTCAGAATTAAAGGCCTGTTAAAAAAGTTCGAAGCATGGAGCATCAAACACATTGAACGTGCTCTAAATGGAGAGGCACAAGAAGCAGCTCAAAGCATTATTGGGGAGCTATTTGTGTTGAGGACCAATTTACCTCTTTATCATGGCCGGGAAAGTTTGGCTCAAGAAGAGGAGTTTTTGCTAATAGGAATCATTCCAAAGGAGATTCAGAAGTCTAATAAGTATGGTTTTGTGCGTAGAGCATACAGGTACAAATTGATTGGTGATGTCTTATACATGAAAGGGGCTGATCTCGTGTTGAGACGTGTACCTTGGCGGGAGGAGCTTTACAGAGTGTTGGAAGAGAATCATGAAGGCGCATGTGGCATCCATTTTTCTCTAAAGATCACCTTGCATAAGATCTTGCAAGAAGGGTATGTATGACCTAGTCTACACAAGGATGTTCGCCATTGGTGTAGGTCTTGCAATAGGTGTCAAGCATTTGGGAAGAGAGTGTTGAAGCCAGAGCTACGAAAAACCATTATGGTGTTTGATGTGTTTGAAAAGTGGGGGATTGATGCAATAGGCCCGTTACCTATCACAAGCAGGGGGAAAAGCTATATTTTGACTGCAGTGGACTATCTCTCTAGATGGGCAGAGGCTATAGCAGTAAAATAGATCACTGCAAAGGATGTGGCAAAATTTGTGTATGATGAAATATGTTGTAAGTTTGGGGTGCCACTGGAGCTACTTTCGGATAAGGGGCCAGGATTTAGAGGATAATTGGGGGGTTGAATGCCAACATGTGTGTGTGTGTGTGTGTGTGTGTGTGTGTGTGTGTGTGAGAGAGAGAGAGAGAGAGAGAGAGAGAGAGAGAGAGAGAGAGAGAGAGAGAGAGAGAGAGAGAGAGAGAAGAAAAATTTCACCCACCAAGAAAAAAATTCCAACAAAGTTTAAAGATCCACTTAGCCAAGACTTGAAGTTGGAGAGAGAGAGAGAGAGAGAGAGAGAGAGAGAGAGAGAGAGAGAGAGAGAGAGAGAGAGAGAGAGAGAGAGAGAGAGAGAGAGAGAGAGAGGGGGGGGGGGGTTAAGAAGAAGAGTGTTTTTATTGTGAGAAAAAAAATCCAAATAGTTATCAAAGATCTATTCAACAAGTCTTTATCTCAAGATCTGCTTGAGAGAGAAAATTTACATCTTCCTGGAGTGATCAAATAGACTATAGTCCATCCTCCTCACTTTTTTGCATGCTTGGACGTCCGTGTGCACACACACACAAATATGTGTATGTGTGTGAGCAAATGGCCATGCTTTTCTTGGCCTCAAAAACATACTTAGATGACTTAACCAAGATTCATGCTTCAAGAAAGGTGCAAGGTATAGACTCATAGTAGTTATCCACAAGATAATGCAACTCTATTCTGCATAGTAGTAACTCAATACCACAATGTCCTTGCTTACATCGTCACTGCCCAATAGTGGCTTAAGAAATACATATGCGAAAGAAACAAGGGAAACGTTTTGAGTCTAGCCACAAAGCAAATATTTCATCAATACAAACATTTACGTACTAATTTCCTTGCATCAGTGTTGCGAGCACTTAGTCATAGCGAAACCTAGCACTTTAACATGCATAGAATAGGAAAAACTAGAACAAAAAATGAACTAGTTGAAAGCGCACACGCACACACACTGCTGAACAAAGAAAGAATTAGAACAATATCAACAAGCCATAACCTTGACAAAAAACTTCACAATATTTTCTATAAAACAAAACTAGTTTGCCTTGATTGCTTCACTGTGTATATGGTAAGAAGTAAGAAAGTGATAGTGTTGTAGATTTTACCGCATGGCATAGCTCGTGATGATGACTCCATAGCATATCTCCTCGAAGCTTTCGCCAAAAGCTCTATGACCTCGCAACAAAAATGAGATTTTGCATGAAAAGATGTATGAACGTAAATTGTTCCACATTATAATAAAACGAAATGAGATGCATTTTGTGCATTTACAATGTTTGTGCCCATTAAAAAAAGAAAAAAAGCATACATATGTATGGTGTGGAGTTGGCACCGTTCTCCACATTTATAATAATACTGTATGGAACGTGCCCTTCCCCCGCCACTTTTATCCCCTTCAGTGTTGAAGGGGGACTTATGCTTCTTCTCCAGTGTTGGAAGGACTTTTTTGTTGTAAAAAAACTATGGCCATGTTTTATGAAGACATTACCGATGTTTTATGAAGACATGTATCATTCCACGTTGCCTTGCCGTGGCGTATTGTCTATGTGTTTCTTTGTTGGGTATCAGAAAAATTCTTCAACCTTTGTCACCTTCATCTACAATCTTTTGAATAAAAATGATGTAAATTTATTCTTTACTCTGTACATGATTTAATCTAAGTACTTTTGAGATCACATAAAGGAAATGAAAATACGGAATATAAGTGTACCTTTGGTATTGGTTGTGTCGATCAACTCACAATCTTGGATGGAGTCGCTTCTAGACCTTCCTTACATTGTTTCGCCACCTTCCCACCACTATACCGCATTTGAGTGATTTCCGCCTCCCAACACCGCATTTGAGTGATTTCAGCTAGGAGGTCGCATTTTGTGCAACATGACTGAGGTGTTTGAGTGATTTTTAAGGAGGTCACTTCACTACTAGTAAGGGGGGTGACATCCTCACGTCAGTGAAGAAGAGTGATGGTCTGTCCTTCTCTTACTGGTAATGTCACATGCCTTCAAGAAAAAAGTATAGTTGATTGAATGGTGAGAGATACTCTCGCTTTGCATTTGCTAAAAACAGCCTAAGCTTTCTGTCCTTGCTCCTATTGCACATATCCCGTAATCAGTGCGTGCCAAGGGATGACATTCTGGACAAGAAGCTCCTCAAGCACTTTTCATGCTTTCTGAAGCATACCACATTTGACATACATATCGACCAAGGGAGGGCCAACCACAACCTCTATTTACAAAAGCGTCTGACGAACAAAGAAATTGTGAATTTTTGTGCCCATATCAGCATCTTACATAGAGCCACATGCCTTCAAGATGCATGCGTAGGTGATTGCATCTGGACAAAGGCCCTCGCTGTGCATCTACTAAAAATAGCCTAGAGCTTTCTAGCCCTACTCCTGTTGTGCGTATCCTGCAATCAGTGCATTCCAAGAGATGCTGTTCTGAACAAAAAGCTCCTCGAGCACTATTTGTGCTTTCTCAAGTGCACCACATTGGGCATACACATCGACCAAGGGAGTGTCAACATGACATCTCTTTGCAATAGCATCTGAGTAACAATATCATCGTGAATTTTTGTGTCCATATCAGCATCTTGATGTGTGGATATAGCTCTCTCTTCACATCTGCTGAAAATAGTCCACTCCATGAATGAAACAATGCAGTCGGTTATTCCACGTATAAGAAAGCAACAAGTCAGTCTTTGACAATATGAATAGCCACTATTAAAGGATGCAAGAAGAACCCAACACCGACATTGGGAGTAGTCAAGTTAAATGTGATAGTATACGGATGTTCATGCCCACATCAATTTGTATGTTTACCAGATGAACACATGAATGAAACAATGATTCTTGGAATCTCATGGATGCAGACTTACAAGGCAATACTAGATTGGGATACCAACCAGCTCAAGCTATCACCTAAAGGCGGACAACTCATTGTTCCAATTGCACCAAGCAAGGAGGAATGGAAAGCATGCTACCAGAAAATCAAATCACGGAGCAATCAATATTCTCCATCCTATAGACAAGCAAATGCTACAAATAGCATGCAAGGAGTCAAGCAAATTTGGGTACCAAAAGCACAGCTTAAGGATAAGCCGATTCAAATCTGGGTACCCAAAAGCACAGCTTAAGGATAAGCCGATTCAAATCTGGGTACCCAAAACATCACCTACTGTACCAAAGATTTTTCCAAGGTTCAAAACACAAGGAGGAGCATCTTCGAGCAGGGAACCTACAACAAAATGAATTTGTAAGAAAATGGAGCTCTTATCTTCTCCACCAACTGTAAAACTGATGAAGCAATGGAGAGTTAAGTCTCAAAACACTTGACCATAACTTTTCATTCAAGAAAAACCAAGATACCAATGGCGGGTAAAATCTCAACAACCACCAAGATTGATACCGACAACTAAAAAAATCAGTGTGCCAAAGCATCCTGATGGTACAATAAAGGAAAGAGCACACAAGCTACAAGATTTGCTCTTTGGAAAAGACAGTAAAAAGAAAACCTTGACATCAGAAACCCTTGAGTTAATTACTCAAGACCCAACGCTAGCACATCATAATGTTTTTAACTGCATTGATATTCAAGGCATGGTAGAGCCAACCAAGGCTATGCATAGACACGATTGTTCAACCCATGCACACAGTCGTCCCGGAGTACGCCATCTAGGAGGGGTGGAAGGGAACTAAGTAATTAGGGGCAATGTTTGAAGAGGGAGGAAAAAGTTTGATGTTAACGTGTGATTTTTTTGCAAAATTACCTAATAATGCCCTTAACAAGTCATCAACAGGAAAAATTTAAGTGATAGCATCTCCCCGATGAGTGTAAATAGTGTATGTACTATGAGAAAATCATCAAAAAATGATCAATTTTGGTTAGTTTTCATCATTTTTCTTGGTATTGGGACTTCAAAATGGAGAAATCTAACAAAAAACAATAAAGCTGTGTTTTTTAATAGATTTTTTTAATTATTGGATTTTCACTTTGCTTTTTCAGTGCATTTTGTTATTTTCTTTGAGTTTTTCAATAAACAAGTTAAAAGTTTATAATAAATAGCAAATGAGCTCAGATGGAAAAACTGAAGATATGCTGATGATCAAAAGGACAAGGCAAAAAGGCACAAAATATTTCAATCAAATCGACAGATAGAAGCGGGAAGCCTAAATTAGGCTGCCAAGGCCTACTTTCGCAAATTCTTGCAGAATGAGCAACCGAAATCCGATTGAGGAAATTTTTGAGTTTAACATAGATTTCATGGCCTAGTAGGACTAATAGGGGAATTTGGGGAAAAATAGTTTGGGAAGTCCGAGTATAGATATCCAAGGTAGTCTAAAATCACCTCATTTCCACTAGTTGCCCTTGGAGAGAGAGCTTTCGACCTTCTTCACGCGCGATATCCAGAGTCCACAGTCGCCTGTTTACAACACAGTCTCACTTGAGACATGCAGGATAAATTCTATGCTTATCAATGATCAATTCTATATGGCCGGCAAGTCTAAGCTCAAGGAAAAAACCCTAGAAACCGAGCAGTGCACGAAGTCCTACGACCAAAAATTGACCATAGCGGCCTATCAACTCAACCAAATTGGATGAGACTTGAACTGTAGCATACCCCTATATAACAGAACACTTTTATATCACCAGATGACCATTCAGTAGGGCTCGAGGGGGGTCCCAAGTAGAAAAGCTAGGTTTTTGCCAGATGCCAGAATTGGATTCTGACTCCACATACAACTTATGGACTCGGTCTATACACAATCTACATGGATGCTTTCATGAAAATAGTCAAGGAAAGCTCTCAGAAAGCAGAAAACAGCTCGAAGGCTACAAATCATCAAATTTGACATACGAAGTCAAATTGACTCCAAATGGGCCAAAACTAGATGGGTAGATTTAGGACTATGTAGCGGACAAGTCCATAGCCTCAAAAGTGACTAACCAACTCCACAGGCGATGTAGTCACAAAAATTGGCGATTTCAGAGTCGTCAAAGCACGAAGTGATGCCGAAAAAACAAAACTTTACCAAATTCAATTTAGGACTTGTTTTAGGTGTATTGAATATGTTTAGGTAAAAAATTATCAAGTTTAGCAAAAAAAAAAGACTGGTGTAAATAATCACGATCATTTACTTTTGTACCTTTTTGGTTTAAAAATGGTACCTTCACTTCACCTATCACTTGTACACACCTATTATATGCAACATTTCAAGTATGAGCCAAAATGATCAAGAAAAACTTGAAAATTATCAAAAAACACAAAGAAGTCTTTCCAATCCAATTTTTGAGTTATCTGTCACATTTTTTGATCCAAATCACCCCATATCTCATACACAGGGTCTACATCAAGCTTAGAACCAAGTTGCACCAAAGAATGTTCATTTTGATGAAAAGTAAATAATCACGATAATTTACTTTCTTGCCAAAATGGAGGAAAATTGCAACTTTGACCTTATGGGACCAAAGCACATGATGTCCCAAGCCCACTGACCAAGTTTGAGCAAATTTGGATCTCAAAATCTTAAAATCCCCTTATATCTGCAATTTCAAAGACCGCAAGCCTAAATCTGGCACCATTTCCACCCAGTGCACTTAAATGAGCCCACACTTCACTCAGAGCACCCAAATGCTGTATATTTCAAGCCTATGATATCAAAGATACAAAAAGTTGGAAAAAATACTCAGCTATAAATAATCGCAATTATTGATATTATATTGGGGATACCATTCATGCGTCAGCTCAAAATGGTACAAGATTGGGGTTATGATTATATCTACCTAAGAAACAAGGATGTCACTACGAAGATCAGTGTCACAGACCATAGTTATAGAGATGTGAAACAAACCCCTGGAGAGGAATTAAACTCCATAACTGACCAAGAAGGAGAAATACCTGCTTGGCTGCAAAACAAAGCTCACCATTGGACATGTGGAGCTTCTGAGGGTGGTAGTTTGAAAAAAGAAGATTGCATTCATGATAGATCAAATACAAGACGAGGCATATATACCAGAGCCTATTCCAGAGGAGTTATTTGAACCTTTTGGATGGGGTCAAATTCTTGCCACTCTTGATGTCTATGTGAATGAGGTGACCCTGACTAAATTTTGTGATGAAGATGGGTATGATATATCTCCCTTATTTACAATAAAGGTGTTGAAGAAAGCTAATGAAATTTGTGAGTATGAAAGCAAAAAAATGTCAAACAGATGGCTACATCTTGGAGCATGAAGCCAAAGTGAAAATGAAGGAAGCAGAGTAACCACGAGAATATGTCATAATTGACATACCTAAAGAATCAACAAAATCTGTTTCAAAGAAGTCCACTCCAAAAAAAGTGCAAATGAAAGCAGATGAAGGAGCGAAGTTTCCAGTTTCAACATTAGATGTTCGACAAATGCAAGATCAAGACAAGAACAGGAATAAGGAAGAAGATTGATTGTCTCCTACAACAATCAAATTTAGCATATGAAGAGAAACATGACTCAACATCACATGTTCAACTGTGATAGATCCAGAAGCAAAAAGGAATCTAATGTCTTATGGAACATGGATCATGATGGGAAAGCCGCCAATCACCGAGCTAGAGGAGATCGTGTACACAAGTTCAAAAATGCCAATTTCTAGCTTTGGCATGGCAAAAGCCGTACTCAAGTTGAGTATTGGGGAGTACAAGGATACATTCCACATAATTGAATCCCATCACATCAAGGAGAGTCTAGTTTTGACAAAAAGTTGGAGGAACATCTTCTTTTCACAACAATCAAAAGCTGTAACAACGATAACGATAAGACTCCATGAAGCTTCTCAAATCCATGTGGAGAAGAAATGCAACCATCGTGGAAAAGGTAAAGCGAAGGTAACCACTGAAGTATATCAACTTTGCAGGACAACTTTACCCTCAACGATCTTCTATTAAACTTCCCACGAAGCCTTTACATCAAGAGCCAAACCATCAACAATGCAATGGAAAAACCAAAGCAAAAAGTCTATTAACCAAAGTTTCCATCACAAAAAAGCATCCAAAAGAATCCAAAGAGAATCAACCAAGTGCTAGTATCCAAAGAGCACATTAAAGTCAAAGATCCAGTTTGGATACATGAGACACATGTGGAACCTCAGCAACAAAAGGTGAAAAGGTGCGTAGCATCAAATGAGTCAATCACTGCTCAGGGCTACTTCCAAGGAAACACTAATGTTTGGGCCAACAAGCCTAAAGTAATATCTTGGATCTACCCACCTTAACCAACGTGTTCTAGTGTGCTATAAACGCAAGACAAACAACTCAAATAGGAGAAAGAAAAACCACAAAAGACGAAAGAAAATACCTTCCAAGAAATAAATGCGACAAGCTTGGGTACCAAGGTCAGATGCTAGTCAAGTTACCGAAGAAAACTCCTTTGTTTCTCCCAAGCACTCACCTTGCATGACAGGTACTTCAAGTCCAAATGCTCAACTCCAAGAAGAGCGTATACCAAAGGCACTTTTTTCCCACCATATTTTTTTTCTTTGGTCATCAGGTTTAAGACCCTAATCTAGAAACCATCATCATCAACTTCTTGTATATATTCCTTCTACATCAACAATAAGGAAATGGCTACCCAAATCAATCGACAACGACATGGACCAAACACATCAGGTCCCCATATGCTTATCAAGAGCATCTTTTATCTTCAAGGGTGAGAACAAAGCTCCATCGAAAAATGGCAAGTTAAAGAATGGCTTACAACGACAAGCAATGAAAATTTTAGCATGCAAGCTATCCACAACAACCATATGTAGCTCACACAGTGCTTCAACATCGGCTACCTATTGTGGAAAACTCAAATTGCAGTGGACCTTGAAAGAAAATCCATCATAAAATCCATGCCACAAAGAGGATCAGTTCTACAAGATTAGACATATCAACATCCATCTTTACGGTGGCTAAGATTGGAAACAAAGAGGCAAATGGACAACAAGACAAAAATTTGCCTCGATGATCTAAGAATTTAGAGAACATGACAAAAATTGAGAACCGGATTTATGTGGATCCAGTCCCCCCTCCAATAGGCATTTGTATTATAATTTCTCCCATTAAGAGACTTGTTACAATACAGTCTTTATGCTCCTTGTGACCTAGGTGATGCAATGAAGATGGAAAGCTTCATGCATCACAAGCATAACATAAAATTTGGGGAAAGCCTTAACTATCCCAAGCCTCAGTCCCAAGACCTCAAACACCTTCGAAGGTGGAGAGAGCTAACACGGAATGAGGGTAAGGAAGAGGAAGAAGAAACATTTCATAGGAGAAAGAATTAGTTCCTCACTTATCATCACTCTTCTTGCTGGCATAGGTGGGCATAAGAGTCAAAGTCATTGAAGTATAGTGGTAAGTGAAGGAGGAAGTCAAAATGACACTCACGCACTCAACACAGTGAGGAATGAGTAGAGAAGCCTCTACATCAAAAACCCTTCTTGGAAACGTGGAAGCTGTTGAAACATCCTTTGATGTCACATATGCTACATTCGTTCCTTGAAGCACCCATCAGATCCATCTCTAACACTACATGCTTTTGTTTGACAAATTTCTCGTATACATATAGAGTGTCCCATAATTGGAACTTGCATTAGGAACTCTTCCTCTGTTTTTCCCAAGAACTCACTTGCATGACAGGTACTTCAAGTCCAAATGCTCAACTCCAATAAGAGTGTATACCAAAGGCACTTTTTTCCCACCGGGTTTTTTCTTTTTGGTCAACCAAGTTTTAAGACCCTAATCTAGAAACCCTCATCATCAACTTCTTGTATATATTCCTTGTACATCAACATAAGGAAATGGCTACCCAAATCAATCAGCAACGACTTGGAGAAAACACAGCAGGTCTCCATATGCTTATCAAGAGCATTCTTTACCTTCAAGGGAGAAAACAAATCTCCATCAAAAAGTGGCAAGTTAAAGAATGGCTTACAACGACAAGCAATGAAAAATTCAGTAAGCAAGCTATCCACAATAACCATACGTAGCTAACACAGTGCTTCAACATCGGCTACCTATTGTGGAAAACTCAAATTGGAGTGGACCTTGAAAGAAAATCCATCATAAAGTCCATGCCACAAAGAGGATTAGTTCTACAAGATCAGACACATCAACATCCATCTTTACGACAGCTAAGATTGGCAACATATAGACGAATGCACAACAAGAAGAAAAGTTTCCTCGATGATCAAAGAAAAGTCACGTATCAACAACATGGCAGATATGAATCACTCACGGAAGGGGAGAGCATCATCAACGACAAAGCACTTCCCATGCTGAAGACCAACCTTGAAGACAAAGCTGAAGACAAGCCTATGACAAGACTGCACAAGGTCGTGTCAAGGGACGACACAATTTAGGAAGGGGGGAATGTTTGAGGATAGATCAAATGTACGCCCAACTGGTCGGACATGTAGCCAAACACCACATTTGTACTCTATTAGTTTACCAAGCTAGTGTAGTAATACTTTGTGTAAATCCTAATTCTAGAGTAGCAGTCAATTCCCTGTGTTGTAATTTTGTCTTGCAATTGTAAAGGTCCATGTGAGTCAGTCACACTGGCCATTTAGAATGCCCTAGGTATAAAGGTCAATAGCTTTAATGTGAAAAGAGGCTTATCTTTAGGGAAGAAGGGAGCTCTAAAAACGTACGCTCAAGCTACAAAGCTACTCCAACTTTTTTAACGATTGGGTAATCAGTTTTCAATTCCGAAACTTGCATTGTGTTCCTCTTTATTTTCTCTTTCATTCAAGTGTAAGCACTGTCAGTTTTGTTGTGGTTCACACGTCTACGCATTTGTGAGCCTAATCGTCATATTTGAGTGCTTAAATCATTGTTTTTAGTCGTTTTGACCATAGGAGAGTGTTTCTAGACCATAGGGAAACCTTTATGGACTGATCTGTTGCAATTTTTAGGACCTTTTCCATGATGAATCGTGATTTTGGTACCTTGTCAGATTTCAACTAGACTTGGTAGGATAGTACCCCTAGGTGTCCTAGAGCTCCTCCTAAAGTTTTGTTGCATTTCGAGTCCATTCGAGTACCGAAATGGCGTGATGACCTAGAGCTATGAGAAAGGACATAGGCAGATTTCCCTGATCATTGAGTGTTGGTTTGCTTGTAGAGTTGTTGTGTTTGCCTGTTAAGGTTCACTTTTTGAGATTGACAATCTCAAAGAGTCTCCGTGCCCCATCCGCATCACTTCCCTGAGTTTTGACATTATGTTAGTACCAAAAAGCTTTCTTTTGAATGACCAAAACTAGTCCAAATCCAAAACTTTTGATACCATAGCATCTAGTAAACATGCTGATTCTAATCGAACCAAGAAAAGTCAATTTGGCTTCCAAACATGGATCGCGATCCATGTTCCTCATGAAAAAAATGTGAAATTTTTTTGGTTGAGATTTGAGCAGTAGCTAGCTGGTACCATTTGGAACCACTTTCCCAAAAGAACCATATGCAAAAAAGTTGCAAAAAGTGGTCAAAAGTGCCAAAAATAGAACATTGTCAAAATTGTCAGAGCAGGCTGTAGAAGTCAATTTTGGTTGGGCAAAACCAATTCAAATTCAAAAAGATTTTTGGAGCAAGCTACAAACATCACAAGCTATCACCACACCAAAAATTTAGATCCAAAAGTGGTGGAACATGGATCGCGATCCATGTACCTGTTACCATATACATGTGGTAGTGATGTGTGTGAACACACTAGGACCGCCGGGGCATTTTTTCCCTCTTTAGGAGGTTTTTTCCCCCGTGCATTGTATATACGCCCATCACTCTAGGGCTATCTATCTTTCCATTGCACACTAAGTAACACACTCTCTATTGTGTGCCTTGAGCTTCCTTCGTCTTCTCCAAGCTGTGTGTGTTTCTCTGCAACCCTAATTCCAACAATTGGTATCAGAGCAGGTCACGTCCTCCCGGGCTTAGTCGCCAGCTGCTCCAACACACGCCTGCTCACTTTCTCCGATTTCAGTGAGCTTTGGCGAGCGTTCGCAGGTCGACAAATATTTTGGGCAGGCTCGGAGAGGTCGGTCTGCTCAGAATTTTGATTTGGGCTCATTTCGGCCTCCGTTTCCACTACGGGCAGTACTGCACAGGCTATTTCGTCATTTTGTGCAGATTTTCTGTCAGTGCCGTTTTCTGCATAACAGGTGCCTTATAGTCTTCTACGGTATGTGCTATATAGCACAAGTTGTTTCCGCTCCATTTCTCCTATTTTCGGGCAGTTTTCACATCAGGTGCATCATTTACCATGGCTGACAACAACAACACAGATGTGTTCAAGATGTTTGCTGCTGAGGACAGGTTGGATGGGGACAACTACCCTATGTGGGCTTATATGATGCAACATGTTCTTGTGTCAAAAGGTGTCTGGAACATTGTGCAGGGCATTGATGTACGTCCTGGTTCTGAAGATGTAGGCGATGTTGAGGATGTTGCAGGTCTTGCTGCAAGGATTGCAGCTGTTAGAGTTGTTTTGCCTATGGCAGAACAAGCTCGTTCGATGCGTTGTCTGTGAAGCGCACCATTATTCCTCACATCCGTTCAACAAAATCTGCAAAACAGGCTTGGGATATTCTAGCAGGTCTTTATGCAAGCCGCAATGAGGCTAAAATTGCTTTGCTGCGTAAAGAGCTAGAGTCGAAGATTATGCATGAGGAAGATGATATGGACACTTTCCTTGCTAGTGTCAAGGATATCAATGAGCAACTCATTTCTGCAGGTGAAGTCATTTCGGACAGTTCCCTTGTGCAGACTGTTCTTGATGCCTTACCAGATTCCTACCAGACTTTTGCTAGTACTTGGAGACTCATGACCCAAGGAAATCCTGAAGTTGTCAAGTTTGATGCATTATGCACATTGCTGTTGCAAGAGTCACTTTCTAGAAAAAACAGGACTAGGCAGCGTGCAGTTGAACAGGCTTTTATTGCTTCTCAAAGAAAGGGTGGTAACAGTAATGCCGCCACTTCTTATGGTTCTGCTGCGAGTGGCAAAAATTCTGTTCCTAATGCTTCTGCTGGCAGCACTTCGTCTGGCAATTCTGGTGATAAGGGCAAAAAGAAGATGCGTTGCCATTATTGTAAAGCCAATGATCACTTGATCAAGTCGTGTCCTAAGTTGAAGGCCAAAGAGGCTAAGAAGAAAGAGGGTGGTTCCACTGCAAATGCTGGTTCCACTACAAATGCAGCCATTGTTGAGTCTTCTGTGAAAGGAGATTGTAATGCTGATGTTGATGCAGAATGGGCTTTTAGCGCAGAGTGCACTTACAATCCTGCTGTCCATGATGCATGCTTGTCAGTTGCTGCAGATTCACATGTGTGGTATTTCGACAGTGGTGCTACAAAGCACATTACCTCACATCGTGAATTTTGTACCTCTCTCGAGTCTGTCCCTCATGGGAATTCAGTCACTTGTGCCAACAACGCCTCTTATCCAGTTCAGGGAGTTGGAAAGATTGTGCTCACTGCTGCTAATGGCAGTTCCTTCACACTTGTTGATGCACTTTATGTACCTGGGATCAAGAAGAATCTCTTGTCTGTATCCGCACTTGCTAGACTTGGACTTGTAGTCAAATTTGTGGATGACAGATGTACAGTTCATGATCTCAGTTTTGGTGATGAAATTGTTGCATCTGGGCTTTTGTGCCGTGGGCTGTATAAGCTCACTTTGTATGACAAGTGTGGACAAAATTTTGCAAATGCTGTTGCAGATTCAAGGGCTATTTCAGATGCAAAACTTTGGCATGCACGTTTTGGTCATCTGAATTTTGCCAGTTTGCTGCATTTGCAGAAATCTGATATGGTTGCTTCTTTGCCGCCTCTTGAAGCACCTGTCAAACATGTTTGTGAAGGCTGTATTCTGGGTAAAATGCAGCGTTCTAAGTTTCCAAAGGATGGTTCAGTTAGGGCCACATGCAGGTTGCAGCTTGTGCATAGTGATGTTTGTGGGCCCATGCAAACTCCGTCCTTGGGCAATTACCTGTACTTCGTGACTTTCATTGATGATTACTCCAGGCATGCATGGGTATTTCCGCTTAAAGCGAAGTCCGAAGTTTTTATGTGCTTCAAACAATTTTTGGCTATGGCTGAAATTGTCTCAAAATGTACTATGGGCACCCTCCGTTCCGATCGAGGGGGGGAGTATATGTCTCATGAATTTAACGCATTTCTGGCTAGTCGTGGGATAAAACACCAATGTACAGTGCCTTATACACCTCAGCAAAATGGTGTTGCTGAGAGGAAAAACAGGTCACTAATGGAAATGGCACGATGTATGGTCAAAAGTCAAGCTTTGCCGCATTCTTTTTGGCTTGAGGCCATCATGTGTGCCACTTATGTACTTAACAGGTGTCCTACGAAAGCTTTACAGTCTATTACTCCATATGAAGCATGGCATGCTAGAAAGCCTTCTATTGAGCACATGCGTGTTTTTGGCTGTTTGGCATATGCTTTGGTGCCACAAGTGCAGCGCAGAAAATTGGATGATAAGGCTGTCAAATGTATTTTTGTTGGTTATAGTGCTGAAAGCAAAGGTTACAGGTTGTATCATCCGCAAACAAAACGTATTCTGGTTTCACGGGATGTAGTATTTGTGGAAGATTCTGTTCAGCCCTTGCTGTCATGTACTAGAGACAGTAATGTAAGCTCACAGGACATTTATGACACTTTGTTGCCTCTTTTCAGTGGTGGAAATACGAATGTAAGTTCCAATGAGGCAAATGTACAGCCTATGGGGGTTTCTGAAAATGTTTTAGAACAGCCTATTACTGATGCAGATGTACATGATGTACTTGATGAGGAAAGGGCTGAAAATGAGCAGGCTAGAGGTATGCCAAAATGGCTGGTGCTGTTGGAATTAGGGTTGCAGAGAAACACACACAGCTTGGAGAAGACGAAGGAAGCTCAAGGCACACAATAGAGAGTGTGTTACTTAGTGTGCAATGGAAAGATAGATAGCCCTAGAGTGATGGGCGTATATACAATGCACGGGGGAAAAAACCTCCTAAAGAGGGAAAAAATGCCCCGGCGGTCCTAGTGTGTTCACACACATCACTACCACATGTATATGGTAACAAATCCCCCCTGGAGTGATGCGGTGAACGAGAGCTGGCACATGAGTAAAGGGAAGTGCCATGCCCTGAGGACAGGATCAGTCCACAAAGGGGAGTAAGCCCAAAGCTTTGCGGAAAGCTTCAAGCTTCTCACGAGACAATGCCTTTGTGAAAAGATCTGCAAGGTTGTCCTGTGTTGGCACATAAGCCAAGCTGATCTCTCCTGCTGAGAGCCTCTCCCTGACATAGTGGTAATGCACCTCAATGTGCTTTGTGCGAGCATGAAAAACTGGGTTCCTCGCAACTGCCAATGCGCTCTGACTGTCAGTGTAGATAGTGTTGGCAGTGTCCTGTCCAACACCCAAGTCAGCCATAAGGCGTCTGAGCCATACACACTCAACCGTAGCTGTGAAGACTGCCCTGTACTCAGCCTCACAACTCGAAGTGGCCACAGTAGGTTGCTTCTTGCTCAACCATGATATACATGAACTGCCAAGCATGAAACAAAAACCACTTGTGGACACTCGCGTGTCAAAACAACCAGCCCAATCTGAGTCCGAAAAAGCATGTAAGTCTGGCGGCAATGATCCCCCCTTGGGATAAAACAAGCCAAGATGTAAAGTGCCACTAAGGTAGCGGAAAATCCTCTTGACAGCCTGCCAATGCTTAGACCCTGGGCTATGCATAAATCTGCTGACCTGCGAGACTGCAAACTGAATATCTGGCCTCGTGTTGCATACATAAATGAGGCAGCCAACAGCAGTTTGGTAAAGAGTGACATCAGCAGGATCGCCAACATCATGTAGACTCAACTTCAAACCTGTTTCCATGGGAGTGGCAATAGGTTTGCAATCCTCAAGTCCAAACTTACATAGCAATGTCTCTATGTAACTTTTCTGACACAAGGCAATACCACCATCACACTGCTTAAACTGTATACCCAAGTAATGATGCAACAGCCCCAAATCTTTCATCTTGAAAGTAGCATTCAAATCAGCCTTAAATTCAGCAATATGTCTCTCATTTGGTCCAGTGATCAGCAAATCATCAACATAAAGAACCACAATGAGAAATACATCATCCTCACGCTTTACATACAATGTGCTTTCTGTTGGACTGTTACGAAAGCCTCGTTTAACCAAATGAGTGTCAGCTTTCTCATACCAAGCACGAGGAGATTGCTTCAACCCATACAAAGCCTTCTTACATTTGCACACTTTGTCCTCTTGTCCTTTTATGACAAAACCGCGAGGCTGCGTTACATAAACTTCCTCAAATATGTCACCATTCAAGAAAGCAGTAACAATGTCTGATTGATGTACATCCCAACCAAAATGAGCTGCCAATGCACATAGAAAACGCACAGTAGTCATACGACAAGTGGGAGCAAAAGTCTCTTCATAATCTATGCCTTTTTGTTGTGCATAACCCTTTGCAACAAGTCGAGCCTTATGGCGATCGATCTCACCATCCGGCTTGCGTTTCAACTTGTAAACCCACTTGGTACCAATGGCCTTTTTGCCAGGAGGCAAATCACATAAAGTCCATGTGTCATTCTCTATAAGTGCATCATATTCTGATTTCATGGCAGCAATCCAATTTTCTGAATTCTGTGCTTCATCAAAAGACAGAGGCTCCTCAACATCATGTAAACTAGACACAGCCAAAGCATAACAATCTGATGCATAAGATGCATGGCGAGAGCCTGAACGAGTACGACTAGATAAAGGTGCATCCAATTTACTGTCACGCAAAGTATGCACCAGCCATTTTGGCATACTACTAGCCTGCTCATTTTCAGCCCTTTCCTCATCAAGTACATCATGTACATCTGCATCAGTAATAGGCTGTTCTAAAACATTTTCAGAAACTCCCATAGGCTGTACATTTGCCTCATTGGAACTTACATTCGTATTTCCACCACTGAAAAGAGGCAACAAAGTGTCATAAATGTCCTGTGAGCTTACATTACTGTCTCTAGTACATGACAGCAAGGGTTGAACAGAATCTTCCACAAACACTACATCCCGTGAAACCAAAATACGTTTTGTTTGCGGATGATACAACCTGTAACCTTTGCTTTCAGCACTATAACCAACAAAAATACATTTGACAGCCTTATCATCCAATTTTCTGCGCTGCACTTGTGGCACCAAAGCATATGCCAAACAGCCAAAAACACGCATGTGCTCAATAGAAGGTTTTCTATCATGCCATGCTTCATATGGAGTAATAGACTGCAAAGCTTTCGTAGGACACCTGTTAAGTACATAAGTGGCACACATGATGGCCTCAAGCCAAAAAGAATGCGGCAAAGCTTGACTTTTGACCATACATCGTGCCATTTCCGTTAGTGACCTGTTTTTCCTCTCAGCAACACCATTTTGCTGAGGTGTATAAGGCACTGTACATTGGTGTTTTATCCCACGACTAGCCAGAAATGCATTAAATTCATGAGACATATACTCCCCCCCTCGATCGGAACGGAGGGTGCCCATAGTACATTTTGAGACATTTTCAGCCATAGCCAAAAATTGTTTGAAGCACATAAAAACTTCGGACTTCGCTTTAAGCGGAAATACCCACGCATGCCTGGAGTAATCATCAATGAAAGTCACGAAGTACAGGTAATTGCCCAAGGACGGAGTTTGCATGGGCCCACAAACGTCACTATGCACAAGCTGCAACCTGCATGTGGCCCTAACTGAACCATCCTTTGGAAACTTAGAACGCTGCATTTTACCCAGAATACAACCTTCACAAACATGTTTGATAGGTGCTTCAAGAGGCGGCAAAGAAGCAACCATATCAGATTTCTGCAAACGCAGCAAACTGGCAAAATTCAGATGACCAAAACGTGCATGCCAAAGTTTTGCATCTGAAATAGCCCTTGAATCTGCAACAGCATTTGCAAAATTTTGTCCACACTTGTCATACAAAGTGAGCTTATACAGCCCACGGCACAAAAGCCCAGATGCAACAATTTCATCACCAAAACTGAGATCATGAACTGTACATCTGTCATCCACAAATTTGACTACAAGTCCAAGTCTAGCAAGTGCGGATACAGACAATAGATTCTTCTTGATCCCAGGTACATAAAGTGCATCAACAAGTGTGAAGGAACTGCCATTAGCAGCAGTGAGCACAATCTTTCCAACTCCCTGAACTGGATAAGAGGCGTTGTTGGCACAAGTGACTGAATTCCCATGAGGGACAGACTCGAGAGAGGTAAACAATTCACGATGTGAGGTAATGTGCTTTGTAGCACCACTGTCGAAATACCACACATGTGAATCTGCAGCAACTGACAAGCATGCATCATGGACAGCAGGATTGTAAGTGCACTCTGCGCTAAAAGCCCATTCTGCATCAACATCAGCATCACAATCTCCTTTCACAGAAGACTCAACAATGGCTGCATTTGTAGTGGAACCAGCATTTGCAGTGGAACCACCCTCTTTCTTCTTAGCCTCTTTGGCCTTCAACTTAGGACACGACTTGATCAAGTGATCATTGGCTTTACAATAATGGCAACGCATCTTCTTTTTGCCCTTATCACCAGAATTGCCAGACGAAGTGCTGCCAGCAGAAGCATTAGGAACAGAATTTTTGCCACTCGCAGCAGAACCATAAGAAGTGGCTGCATTACTGTTACCACCCTTTCTTTGAGAAGCAATAAAAGCCTGTTCAACTGCACGCTGCCTAGTCCTGTTTTTTCTAGAAAGTGACTCTTGCAACAGCAATGTGCATAATGCATCAAACTTGACAACTTCAGGATTTCCTTGGGTCATCAGTCTCCAAGTACTAGCAAAAGTCTGGTAGGAATCTGGTAAGGCATCAAGAACAGTCTGCACAAGGGAACTGTCAGAAATGACTTCACCTGCAGAAATGAGTTGCTCATTGATATCCTTGACACTAGCAAGGAAGGTGTCCATATCATCTTCCTCATGCATAATCTTCGACTCTAGCTCTTTACGCAGCAAAGCAATTTTAGCCTCATTGCGGCTTGCATAAAGACCTGCTAGAATATCCCAAGCCTGTTTTGCAGATTTTGCTGAACGGATGTGAGGAATAATGGTGCGCTTCACAGACAACGCAATCAATGCATGAGCCTGCGCATCCTTAACATCCCAACGAGCTTGTTCTGCTGTAGGCAAAACAACTCTAACAGCTGCAATCCTTGCAGCAAGACCTGCAACATCCTCAATATCGCCTACATCTTCAGAACCAGGACGTACATCAATGCCCTGCACAATGTTCCAGACACCTTTTGACACAAGAACGTGTTGCATCATATAAGCCCACATAGGGTAGTTGTCCCCATCCAACCTGTCCTCAGCAGCAAACATCTTGAACACATCTGTGTTGTTGTTGTCAGCCATGGTAAATGCTGCACCTGATGTGAAAACTGCCCGAAAATAGGAGAAATGGAGCGGGAACAACTTGTGCTATATAGCACAAACCGTAGAAGACTATAAGGCACCTGTTATGCAGAAAACGGCACTGACAGAAAATCTGCACAAAATGACGAAATAACCTGTGCAGTACTGCCCGTAGTGGAAACGGAGGTCGAAATGAGCCCAAATCAAAATTCTGAGCAGACCGAGCTCTTTGAGTTCTCCCAAAATATTTGTCGACCTGCGAACGCTTGCCAAAGCTCACTGAAATCGGAGAAAGTGAGCAGGCGTGTGCTGGAGCAGCTGGCGACTAAGCCCGGGAGGACGTGACCTGCTCTGATACCAATTGTTGGAATTAGGGTTGCAGAGAAACACACACAGCTTGGAGAAGACGAAGGAAGCTCAAGGCACACAATAGAGAGTGTGTTACTTAGTGTGCAATGGAAAGATAGATAGCCCTAGAGTGATGGGCGTATATACAATGCACGGGGGAAAAAACCTCCTAAAGAGGGAAAAAATGCCCCGGCGGTCCTAGTGTGTTCACACACATCACTACCACATGTATATGGTAACAGGTGCACACTTTGCGTGACAGTAAATTGGATGCACCTTTATCTAGTCGTACTCGTTTAGGCTCTCGCCATGCATCTTATGCATCAGATTGTTATGCTTTGGCTGTGTCTAGTTTACATGATGTTGAGGAGCCTCTGTCTTTTGATGAAGCACAGAATTCAGAAAATTGGATTGCTGCCATGAAATCAGAATATGATGCACTTATAGAGAATGACACATGGACTTTATGTGATTTGCCTCCTGGCATAAAGGCCATTGGTACGAAGTGGGTTTACAAGTTGAAACGCAAGCCGGATGGTGAGATCGATCGCCATAAGGCTCGACTTGTTGCAAAGGGTTATGCACAACAAAAAGGCATAGATTATGAAGAGACTTTTTCTCCCACTTGTCGTATGACTACTGTACGTTTTCTATGTGCATTGGCAGCTCATTTTGGTTGGGATGTACATCAATCAGACATTGTTACTGCTTTCTTGAATGGTGACATATTTGAGGAAGTTTATGTAACGCAGCCTCGCGGTTTTGTCATAAAAGGACAAGAGGACAAAGTGTGCAAATGTAAGAAGGCTTTGTATGGGTTGAAGCAATCTCCTCGTGCTTGGTATGAGAAAGATGACACTCATTTGGTTAAACGAGGCTTTCGTAGCAGTCCAACAGAAAGCACATTGTATGTAAAGCGTGAGGATGATGTATTTCTCATTGTGGTTCTTTATGTTGATGATTTGCTGATCACTGGACCAAATGAGAGACATATTGCTGAATTTAAGGCTGATTTGAATGCTACTTTCAAGATGAAAGATTTGGGGTTGTTGCATCATTACTTGGGTATACAGTTTAAGCAGTGTGATGGTGGTATTGCCTTGTGTCAGAAAAGTTACATAGAGACATTGCTATGTAAGTTTGGACTTGAGGATTGCAAACCTATTGCCACTCCCATGGAAACAGGTTTGAAGTTGAGTCTACATGATGATGGCGATCCTGCTGATGTCACTCTTTACCAAACTGCTGTTGGCTGCCTCATTTATGTATGCAACACGAGGCCAGATATTCAGTTTGCAGTCTCGCAGGTCAGCAGATTTATGCATAGCCCAGGGTCTAAGCATTGGCAGGCTGTCAAGAGGATTTTCCGCTACCTTAGTGGCACTTTACATCTTGGCTTGTTTTATCCCAAGGGGGGATCATTGCCGCCAGACTTACATGCTTTTTCGGACTCAGATTGGGCTGGTTGTTTTGACACGCGAGTGTCCACAAGTGGTTTTTGTTTCATGCTTGGCAGTTCATGTATATCATGGTTGAGCAAGAAGCAACCTACTGTGGCCACTTCGAGTTGTGAGGCTGAGTACAGGGCAGTCTTCACAGCTACCTGGCTCAGATGCCTTATGGCTGACTTGGGTGTTGGACAGGACACTGCCAACACTATCTACACTGACAGTCAGAGCGCATTGGAAGTTGCGAGGAACCCAGTTTTTCATGCTCGCACAAAGCACATTGAGGTGCATTACCACTATGTCAGGGAGAGGCTCTCAGCAAGAGAGATCAGCTTGGCTTATGTGCCAACACAGGACAACCTTGCAGATCTTTTCACAAAGGCATTGTCTCGTGAGAAGCTTGAAGCTTTCCGCAAAGCTTTGGGCTTACTCCCCTTTGTGGACTGATCCTGTGTCAGGGCATGGCACTTCCCTTTACTCATGTGCCATCTCTCGTTGACCGCATCACTCCAGGGGGGATTTGTTACCATATACATGTGGTAGTGATGTGTGTGAACACACTAGGACCGCCGGGGCATTTTTTCCCTCTTTAGGAGGTTTTTTCCCCCGTGCATTGTATATACGCCCATCACTCTAGGGCTATCTATCTTTCCATTGCACACTAAGTAACACACTCTCTATTGTGTGCCTTGAGCTTCCTTCGTCTTCTCCAAGCTGTGTGTGTTTCTCTGCAACCCTAATTCCAACAGTACCTTTGAGGAATTTTTGGACAAAAACTTCTCCAGCCTGTAGTAGAGACCATTGTGAACAAAAGTCCGCAAAGAAATTTTGTCAAAAAAGTCCAAAAAAGTCATCAAAAGTGCCAAAAATAGTTCAAAGAGGAAGACCCTAAAACAGACTTAGGGATTGGCATTCTCATTGGTTGGGTTGTCCTTCTCTGACTTTAAAGTCTCCATTATCTGTTTGATTCTCCAAGTAGGACTGTTGATAGGAGTCTTTGATGTTGTTGTAGGCCTCTCTTGACTATTGGCATCTGGCTTTTGAGGACCTTGTATCTCCATTGTTGACTTTGCTTCGTTCTAGGTCTTGTTGAGTTCTTGGAATCTTCATGCAGGTCCGGTGTAGTTGCAGTTGGCTTGTGATTAACTGGTAGCCAAATCTTTGTATAGCCTATGTAGAATCCTTGTCCAAGAGGAACATTCTTTGAGATCTGTCTTTGTTTTGTATCCTGTTGAGAGTTATGGTAGAATTCAACATCTTTTGATGTTGTTTTGTTGCATACATACTTCTTAGGTATCTTAGGATATTGTCGAGGTTGATACCTTGTGGGCCTTCTTTCTTGGGAGGGACTTGACTTCACTTCATATACCCGTACCTGAGGTTTTGGCACCCATATCTGTCTGTTACCCTCATAGTACTCATGTTACTTTAAGCTCCATTGTGAAGCTATCCACCCCATGTGTTTGTCTTTCTATGTTGATTTCCCGTCCTTAATCCAAACTGGATCATTGACTTTGACTAAACTGCTTGGAACAAGGGTGAAAGCATAGAATGGTGTCTAAATACTTGGTGTCCATGGACACCAAGTATGATGCTATGGATGGCACCATAGCTGGGCTTTTAAGTCAATAATTTTTAAAAGAATATAGGTAAGATAACTGACTTCACGACTCCACTACTCGGATTGAAAGACATGGAGCGGTTAGCACGCGTGGACCTCTCCCTCTCTCTCCCTTTCTCTCTCTCTCTCTCTCTCTCTCTCTCTCTCTCTCAGATGGCCTCCAATGCCCATCTCCATCTCTCTCTCTCTCTCTCTCTCTCTCTCTCTCTCTCTCTCTCTCTCTCTCTCTCTCTCTCTCTCTCTCTCTCTCTCTCTCTCTCTCTCTCTCTCTCTCTCTCCTACTCTCCTGTTCAGAATATGGATGATGGAGATCCCTTCCTCTTGCTTTGGTTCCAGCTCATACCTCCTCACAAGCAGCAATGGAGCTTCTTGAACTCAACAATGCAGCACAACTGGATTTCAGTTCACTATTATAATCAGGAAGTTTTGTACGACTTCATTCATTTCAAACTACTGCAGACTGTTCCACGATGGTGGACGATGGATTTTATGATGAGGCACATGGAATAGACACCATTCATACGCAGGTGCACTCCAAGAGAAAGGCTTGTCTAAATGAGGATGAAATTATTGCAGTGAGGAAGTATGAAGCACAGGCTAAACGTGAGTACAGAAAGCGATGTTGTGCAAGAAAGCAAGTACAGCCAAGCGTCAACATTGGAGCGGAAGATTGTCAGGGAAGATTGTCATAGGGAGGACGTCGATGTACACACAAAGGAAGACAAGAAGCAACATACTATTCAAAATATTGTTCAGCACATTGTGAGACAGTTGCATAGTTACAGGAAAGAAGATAAGAATGCAATTCTTCAAGGTGTTTTCAATGATGATAGAATCTTGCCATTCTGTGAAGATTTGTATCTTCCTGCAAATGGCCTTATTTCTGCACTCAAGGTCTCCTTACAGGAATTAAAGATTCCAAAATCAGATGACGAGATGTTTTTAAAATGAATCACATTTAGCATGCTGGTGAATGGATTACTGCATGATAATGGGAGCCAAGGTAGAGGTGTTACTCTACATAAAGTGGCAAAGCTATTAAATGTTCATCCAAGGAATTTATATTCAGCTTTGGGTAAACTTGATAGTGATCCTATGTCAAGTACGCTGAGGTTCAACTTATGCAAAAGGAAGTCTGGAAATGCTGGGTCCTTATCGGAGGAATTGAAGTAGACAATTATTACATTTTGGATAGAGCACAGTAGGGTGTCTCCAAACAAGAAAGATATTTGTTGGAAACGATTGGGCAAAAAGCATTATCAAGAGCATCCCATACACTTACTTGATGAATCTCAGGTAAACATGTCTCATTCTTACAATGAATAACTCTCAAGTGAAACATCTCACTCTTATGAATAGCTACCCATTGCCTGTTATGGAGTTGTGTACATCCTACTATATGTGATATGTAGCCAAGTAACGTGTCAAGATATTCCATTGTCTCTACCTATGCTATTATGTGTGCTATATTGCACAAGTGTAGCCCAATGTCCCTGTCTATGCTATAAGTGTGCCATGTAAAAGGACTCTATTGTAGTAAGATAGCAACATGTGTGCTATACAGTAAAAGTGTGTGTAAGAATAGCACAATGTTCTTGTCTATGATATGATGTGTGGTATGTGAAAGAGCTATATTACATATTGAGAGCACTATGTGTGCCATATAGCGTTAGTGTGTGTAATAAGAGGCCAATGTCCCTATCTATGCTATTATGTTATAGTATTTCTTACAGTATGAGTGCTATATAGCATAGCTATGTGTAATAATAGCCTGATGGTCCTGTCTATGCTATTATGTGTGCCATGTAGCAGGACTCTATCAAAGTATGACAACATCATGTCTGCTATATAGCAATAGCACAATATACCTATCTATGGTATTATGTGTGCTATCAGATTTTATAATATTATGAGAGCACTATGTGTGCTACATAGCAGATGTTAGTGTAATAGTAGCACGGTATCCATGTCTATGCTATTATGTGTGCTATGCAGAGTGTGATATGTGTAATAATAGCACAATATCCCTGTCTATGCTCTTTTGTGTGTTATGTAGAAGAACTGTGTTATAATATGAGAGCACTATGTGTGCTATATAGCAGACGTGTGTGATGTGTGTGTAATAACAACTAAAAATCCCTATCTATGCTATTATGTGTTATATAACAAAATTGAGCATGTAATGAAAGCTGAGTTATCTATCTATGCTATTATCTGTGCTATGTAGCATAGCTATGTGTATTTATACCAATGCATCTGTAGCTATGCTATTACGTGTGATATATAGCAAAATGTAGTTCTAATGCATTTTTTTTTCAAGCAGACACAGTATTTCTTGAAGTTTAAAGATAGACACCCACATGTGACAATTGGGCAAAGGTCCTTTGAGAAGCTGAAGCCTTGGTTCGTGCGAAAGTTGAAAGATCGAAATACTTGCTGTTGTGTTTATCATATCAAACTGATGTATCTCAAGATGCATTTAATGTTATGCGCTCATCTGCTTTTGGTTTTCATGGGAGGTCATGTACATGTAAATGCAATGTTTGCAAATCAGATGGGGTGAATGCAGAGTGTCTTGCCGTTGAGCACTCATTTTTAGGGATCACGAAGTTGTGGGAATCATGCGTATGTACAAAGGTTGAGGGGGATATGTTCCATAAACACACCTGCTTGATGGGCCAATGCAAAAACTGTGGTGTGGAAAAGCTCAGCCTTTGTCCACGAGAACTTGCAGAGATGACAAAGACAGTTCCACTGCAAGTCTTCGAGGACATTAAAGTTCAAACTAAGCATGGTCTAAGTAAGAGAAAGATGTTGTCACTCAAACAGGTGGCTTTAAGTGAGCTGACAGGGAGGATAAAAGACGACATCAGAATCTTCATCGAGCACAATTTCACTTACAAATGGCAGGCACATCAATACAGAGAATGTTTGAAGGTGTTTCCTCAGATACCATTATATCTGTAGTAGACTTTGCTGAAAATTACTCGTTCAAAGAGCAAAATGAAGTACAATCCATGCATTGGCATACAGATCAATGCACCATCCTTGTTCACATAACGTACATGCATGACAACAAAGATGACAGTATTATCAAGCATATGCATTTCTACATCTCCGATGATAGGCAACATGATACGCTATTTGTCCAACATTGTTTTCTTCTTTGTGATCAGTGGCTTAAAGACCAGGGGCTGAATTTCAAGAAGCATTGGGTGTGGTCAGATGGTGCAGCCTCGCAATTCAAGGCTGCAAGGCCATTTTACTTTGTTGCTAGATATTACCAACTAACAGGTACAAAGATGACATGGAATTTTTTTGGCTCTGGCCATGGCAAGGGGGAGCATGATGGCGCTGGCGCTGTGATAAAGAGAGCTCTTACACATGAACAACTCAAGAGTAATACAGTTGTTCTTAGGAAAGCTGCAGACGTGGTTGCATTTTTTATGAGAACAATGTCCAATGCTGCATGTAGCTCTTATGCACAATCCACTAAAGCAGGTCCTACTATAAACAGGAAATTTTGGCTAGTAAAAGAGATAGAAGTGGACAGGTCTAATCTATGGGGTTGTGAGAGAGTACCAGGATCTCGATCACTCCATTGCATTTCAGGCTTTTGTCGTCATTATCCTACTCAATTAAGGACCAGGCGGCTTTCTTGTTTTTGTGATGCTTGCATGAAGGGCCATTGGAGGACTTGTTCCAGCGAATCATATGCAGTCAAGTGGACACATAAGGCATTGAAACCACTCTCTGAGGTAGCAGAAGAGACTGAGGTACCAGAAGATGAAGCTGCAATGTTTAAGGGATCCCAGGATATGCTGTGTGAGTATCTCATTGAAGGTGATAACTTTGCAGTCAATGCAGACGCTGGCAATGCAGAAGGTGTAGAGTTATTTCTTTTGAGATGTACAAAGAGAAAATGGATGACAGATTGCATCTTAAGAGATAAGTGGGAAAAAAAATGTGATAAAAACACTTATGTTGTCATAGGGTGTTATTATCAACAGCAAGAGGGGGACACAAATCACTACACTCTACTTAATGATAGGGGAGTTACTAACCTGTACTCTCACCTTGTTCGGGCAATCAAGTTTGACATGCCTTTGGTAGATGCTACCTCAAAGACATATTATTTATCTCCGGAACTACATGAAACCATTTACAATTCCATGCCCTATGAAGCAACATGATACCTATTTAACAGGCTTATATTATGTTCTATATAGCCTTCACCATTCAGTACCTCCTTACACATGTCCATTGTGCTATGTATCACATAGCACACAACCACATAGAGCACATAGCATAGAATCACACACATTTTAGATAATGAGGTTACTATTGTGAACATGTTGCACCTTGAAAAAATTTAGCCAAGATATTTGTCGGAAACGATTGGGAAGAAAACATTATCAAGAGCATCCCATTCACTTTCTTGATGAATCTGAGGTAAACATGTCTCATTCTTACAATCATCTCACTCTTATGAATAGCTACCCATTGGGTGTTATGGAGTTGTGTACATGCTACTATATGTGATATGTAGCCAAGTAATGTGTCAATATAGTCCATTGTCTCTACCTAGGGTATTATGTGTGCTATATTGTACAAGTGTGTGTAATAATAGCCCAATGTCCCTGTCTATGCTATAAAAGGACTCTATTGTAGTAAGATAGCAACATGTGTGCTATACAGTAAAAGTGTGTGTATCACATAGCACAATGTTCCTGTCTATGATATGATGTGTGGTATGTGAAAGAGCTATATTACATATTGAGAGCACTATGTGTGCCATATAGCGTAAGTGTGTGTAATAAGAGGCCAATCTCCCTATCTATGCTATTATGTCATAGTATTTCTTGCAGTATGAGTGCTATATAGCATAACTATGTGTAATAATAGCCCGATGGTCCTGTCTATGCTATTATGTGTGCCATGTAGCAAGACTCTATCAGAGTATGGCAACATCATATCAGCAAAATAAAATTACATCGTATCACCAAAATAAAATTACATCATATCACCAAAATAAAATTACATCATTCAATCATTAAGTTTAGAGAACTTTGAACAGGTCAATTTTTTGTATAGTAATCGCAAGTACATTCAGTGCACAAAATGTTGTATACATGATTCCATAACCACAATCAACCTTCCTTACATACTTCTCGTTGACTTCTATAGTGGCTGATGACACGAGTAGACACACTGTCCGAAGGATTTTCAAACTGGTTCATCTTTGCATAAGCATTAGGGCTGGGTGAGACTGTCCACTTGACTAACCAAGGGAACAATGTGCTAACCAGGTAAATTGGGGATTGACAAATATCTGCTAGTTCAAATGAAGTAGGACAGACACAAGTCCCGGGAGGGTTGAGCAGACACTTGTAGAGTGTGTCATCCACCACCAGTGTATTATCAGAGTTGAACTTAGGATGGTGCTTCCAAAAGTCTTTCCAACACTTGAAAAATATGGGCTTTGCGTTATCTCTACATGGAGGGATCCCAGGAACTTCATTTAGATTGAAGCTCGCCTCTCTACACCCCTCTTGACCGATAATATCGAGGAAATGCTATTTGTTCAGCCTAGGAAAGCATGCACTCAAAACAAGTGCTAGATTGTCCTGGGTCATGCAGCTCCATAGTGCAACTTGTGCTCTTTGCAGCAGTGTATGCAAAAAGATTGATGCATTGGGCCTGACCACATATTCAAATTGTATCTTTCTTGTAGCATTTGGCGCAGTGACTACCTGATACCTTGATCTTGCCCAATCAGGAATACTGCTTCTCGCTATTCCTTTGTAGAAGGAGACCTTATGCCTCCTTATGAGAAGCCCATTCACATCTAGTATGATGCATAAATTGTCCCTTCTCTTCTTGTCCTCAAAAGACGCAGGAGGCAGTGCAACAATCTGTATTGGCATTACCACAAGACAAGGCCTCTCTTGCCTCTCATATTCATGTCCATTTTTGGCCTCTTTATCAGCATTCTTTGTACCTACCTCATCTGTATCTGTAGCAGCCGCTCGACCCATAGGGACCTCTGGACTTTTACCTTTGGTATGCCCAACAGTGGGATCTGTACAAGACTCAGTTGTATCATGTGCAACTGCCTCTTTCATGTCCACATCAACCATGAAATGTTCTCCCATTGCCTCTCCTGATTGAGCTGCTCTGTCAGTGAGCACCTCTGCGCCTTTCCCTGCCTCATTGGTTTGCTCTATACATGCCTCAGTTGTATTATGTGTATTTGCCTCTTTCATGTCCGTAGCAGCCACGAGAACTTCTCCCATTGCCTCTCCCGATTGAACTGCTCTGTCATATGCCTCAGCTGTGTCAGTAGAAGCCGCGACATCACCGTTACCCACTTCTGAGCCTATTCCAGGTACTCTCTTAGTGAGGTCCTCCTCACCCAAGCCTCCCATATCTTCAACAGTGGCATCTGTACCCTTTGCCTCCTCTGCATCAACAATGTCATCAGCTGCATCACTTGGACAGACCACCTGGGCTTGAGCTGTGACATCACTCGCACCCACTGCCTCACGTGTTCCAGCTTCTCTCTCAATGAGGACCTCCTCACCCATGCCTCTGGCATCCTCAACAGTGGGATCTGTACCCATAGGCACAACTGCATCAAGAAGGGCATCCATGACAGCATGAACAATACTTTCTGTTCCACCATCATTAACATTGCCATCTGCAGTAGCATCTGTGCTAGCATCAACTTCCATAGCATCCACAATGTCATTTGTGCAGGCATCAACTACCGTAGCATCAGCAATGGCATCTGTGCAGGCATCAGCTGTGGTAGCATCATCAATGGCATCTGTGCCAGATTCAACAATGGCATCTGTACCCATAGCCACAAATGCATCAAGAAGGGCATCTATGACAGCATGAACAATACTTTTTGTTCCACCATCATTAACATTGCCATCAGCAGCAGCATCTGTGCGAGCATCAACTTCCATAGCATCCACAATGTCATTTGTGCAGGCATCAACTACCGTAGCATCAACAATGGCATTTGTGCAGGCATCAACTGTGGTAGCATCATCAATGGCATCTGTGCCAGATTCAACAGTGGCATCTGTACCCATAGCCACAATTGCATCAAGAAGGGCATCTATGACAGCATGAACAATACTTTCTGTTCCACCATCATTAACATTTCCATCAGCAGCAGAATCTGTGCGAGAATCAACTTCCATAGCATCCACAATGTCATTTGTGTAGGCCTCAACTAGCGTAGCATCAACAATGGCATCTGTGCAGGCATCAACTACCATAGCATCATCAATGGCATCTGTGCCAGATTCAATTGTGGTGGGGGTGGGTAATGTACCCTTTTCAAGTTTAGCACGGTCAACATCTGTATGCACATCATCATGCACAACCTGCACATCAACTGCATTAGGCACATTTGGAATAAATTCAGCAGTACTAGTAGGTGTGCAGGGATCAACTGTATCAAAAGAATCTTTTTTTTTGCCTGTAACCCCCCTGGAAGATGTAGCACCCCCTCTTGGATTCTTCACAGGATAAGACTGAGCCAGTGAACCTACAGACCCCTCAACTGTATCAAAACACACTTTTTTTTTGCCTGTAACCCCCTTGGAAGCTGTAGCACCCCTTCTTGGATTCTTCACAGGATAAGACTGAGCCAGTGAACCTACAGACCCCTCATCTAGAAACCCTGAAGAGCGAGTGCGTCTCATGCTAGTTCCTCTTTTTTCAGCTTCTTGATTATCTACGACAAGAGAAAGTAGAAACATATTACTAAACATGTACAGAAAATAAATCAAATAGTTTGCAACTACTCGATGCAAAGAATTAAGAGACATGTCAGTAACAAATTCCAACACTTGATTCATCAATGAGCATGGATACAATAGGGGTGCAATGGATTTCACATGCCTTCTAAAGACATCTTCTAATTGCATGAAGTTACAAAAAAAAAAAAACACTCATTGCTTTGCATTTGGTTTCTTTCTCTTCCTAAATGAATCAAGAGGTATATCCATTGTGGGACTTCCACCTAAGTTCTTGGGAGTCGATTTCTTGCGCTTTGGTGTTGGCTTCTTCCCCGTTGGAGGGGGTGTTTCTTTCACCGCATCTGCAACAACTGCCTCATCTGATGCATCATCTCTAGTGTCCACACTTGGTGATGCTTTGGCACTCAACGGAGAACGCAACAACCTTCTTGGAGTTAGTTGTTGCCTAGGTGATTTGACTGCAGAAGACTTTTCCATCAAGATGTCTTCAACTACTCCATGTACTGCATACCCTACGACAGACTCCGCTTCAAGGACTCCGCTTCAAGGCCTGGCTGCATCCCTGGGGTAATCAGGCCATTCTTCCTTGTGGAATGCATTGTCTTGTTGGAGCAAGTATGCGATGATTGTTCTACAAAGCAAGCTATTTACAAAGTCTCACTTGGAGTATCCCAAAATAAACACATAAATACTGATTTTGGTACCTACCAGTGGCCTGCGTAGAGACTCTCTCTGTTTTTTTCCTCAATGATTCTTGTATACAGGTCTCTGCTGCAATGTCTGTACCTGCAAATGATTTCATTAAATGCAAGAGTTTAAACTACCAATGGAAATTGGGCCTGCAATAGTAGTAGTAAATAATTGACACAGTGACTACCTGCACTTGATTCTTTCATCTCACTCTTCACCTTCATACCAATCATATGCTTAGCTCTAGGGGGGATAGACATGTTGCAATCTAGTGCAACACAATAGCCATAGTCCCTACATACATGCGCGAAGCATAGCATATGGTACACATGGGTGCAAGGCAGGGAGAATACATCCAAGCTTCTGGCATCGAACGGGAATCCACATCCTACACAATGGTAGAACCCATTAAGTGCCACCTCGCTAATGCTATGCTTAAAATCCACAGGAGGAAAAGGCTTCATCAAACTGGCTCACGTTATGTGAAGTCCTCTCCATGGTAACACAAAATTTAAAGTGCTCTGATTCCTGTGCTATGTTGGTCTCTACTTCTACAAGTAGTGCCTATGAAACAAAGAAGACAACACATCTAATTTAAGTCTCAATAACCCAACAAAAGCAGATTGCTGAAAATAATATGCAGCGTGAATCTTATCCCTTATTTGCAATACCATATATAAGACAAGCACTTACTCTATATGCTATAAACACAAGCTTGATGTGGTATATGATATGCACTGTGCTATATAGCACATAGCACAGTCCAAGTATAATGTGCTATAAGTGCTACATAGAGTATGCACTGTAGATCATAGCAGAGAGACTTTTTAAAATACCAGATATAGCCCAAACATTTTCTCTATATGCTATATAGCACAAGCTTGTTGGGTATATGATATGCAGTGGGCTATATGAGACATAGCATATAGCATATAACACAAATATTGTGCTATGTAGCACATATCACAATTAGAGATGTGCTATGTAGCACATAGCAAAAATAGAGATTGTGCTATATAGCACAATTCACTATTCCACACACTCCAGGGCTATATTGTGAACATATAACACACAAAATGTGCTATTTAGCACATAGCACATAAAAGATTGTGCTATGTAGCACATATCAATATTTAACACACACTTCAGGGCTATACTGTGAGCATATAGCATACAGGTATGCTATATAGCACATAGTACACATGTCCATTGTGCTATGTATCACAAAGCACATAGCATAGAATCACACACATTCCAAATGGATGAGGTTACTATTGTGAACATGCTGCACCTAGATTGAACTATAAAGCACATAGCACATAACCACACATAGCATATAACCACCCACTCCATGAAGATGATCGCTATGTTGTGTCCATATAGCACATAACACATAGCATATAACCACCCACTCCATGAAGATGATGTCTATGTTGTGGCCATATAGCACATAGCAAAAATAGAATATGCTCATACAGTACATAACCATACAATCCATAACACTCTAACCACATAACCACATGGAAGTGAACCAGATACTCCAAAACAAAGTGAAGCACATGTAGGAGGGTATGCACCTTTGGTTTAGCCACATTGGCTTCTAATTCAGCAACGTTCTCTCTAGTAGTACTCGAGAACTGTCCAATCAAATCAATCAGGCGTTGTCGAGCTACAGGGTCTTGCACGCAATCAATCTCTGTTTGCAACTTTATGGCCAAAGTGTTTGAGCTTTGAGCACCCTCAACCCTATGCAATTCTCTGACTTGATCCTCTACCTGCTTCTTTGCACCCTCAAGTCTTGACTTATAGTCTAGCAATCTGCCCTCTGCAATATTCTTCATTTCTGCAAGTGCCCTGCTATCCTCCTCTGCCAATTGTACCAGGCATCCTCCTGTAGGCATGCTTGACAATGGTACAGACGTACCTTCTATTTTCAATGATGATCTGGGAGAGGCAGCAGTGGTTTTGGAACCTCTCCCTCTACCACTCATCTTCTCTTCCCACCTCTTGATCTTGTTTTGCAAGTTGTGTCTTTCTTCTGAGGCTCTCATTGCCCTCTCTGCAAAGATAGCCCAAGAAATTTGATGTTTGCCAGATTCACTGCAGTTTTCCAATGCAAAAGCCTTTGCAAATTGAGTCCCTAATTCATACATGAAGGGACCCTCCTGGTAGACATCCCAGTGTCTCCACACAAGCTTTCGTGAGAACTCCGACCGAGCATGGTATGCCTTCACTTTCTTCTGGCTACCCGGAACAGGCTTTGGGCATATAAAGACAACTTCCCAGTCCTCCTCAAAGATGTCATTGTTTCCTTTCAAGCTACGCGGATCAACTCCCTCCAATGGAAATCCACGCTCCATATGAAATTCCTCGGCAAGACGACAAAACTTCGTATGCAGAGGTGGTTCAATGTTCCTAACTAGACTTCTGCTTGCTTGAATCGGATGCTTTGAGGAAGGTGCCATGATGCAGTCTCAAGTGATATACCTGCAAATCATCCAATGAACTCATGAGACATGGTGTGCCCTCGCTTATCATCCCTGCTAAAAAGAAACAAGAACTTCATGGGCCTGCTATTGTAAGCAGGGCATTCAAGGTGATGTGCTATGCGATTTGCCCCAAGATTGCATGCAACTTGTGGACTAGCAAATTACCTCGGGAGCTCGCCTCTTGTTGCAAATGAGCAAGGTGTGGCACTCATGCAGCTCCAAATGCAGCTTAATGTAGCTAAATGATCCTAGGTGGGGCGCGCGTGCTCAAGCAGTAGAGAGTGTACATGTTCAATGGGAGAGACATACCTCGAAGAGAAGAGGGCGGTTACTGCAATCGCCCTTGAAGCAGCCAAGCTTGCAGAGTAGAAGCTCTAAGCACAGTAGACCTTGAGCACGCGCGCAAGAGAGAGAGAGAGAGAGGCGGGGGGTCGGGGGGCACGGTGTTTGAAACTGCCAACTACTCATGAAACAAAGTGGGTGTGTGAAGGCTGAATTTTTTAGTATAACATTTTTTAGAATGTAAATTTGGACGTCTGAAATATGGCACCAGTGAACACACCCCCAATGTCATGCTATGCTATTTAATTATATCACATATATAGCTTTCCACCTATTCATGCTTTCACCCACAAACACTTGTTGACTTTCCTTTGCTTTCTTGAGTACTTTGGCTGATATATCTTTTGTTTTTTGGGTGTCTCCTTAAAGTTTTTAGTTGGTTTAGCAATTGACTTGAAGTTTTGAAAGCTTGACTCGCTTGAAGAACCTGATCCATGAGGGTTCTTTGATGTAGAGGCATATGCTGTCACAACTTCTTTGCTAGTCGGTGGAAGGTCCACTTTAGCTTTATCTTTGTCTGTTGATTCGACTGGCACTGTCTGATTGATCTTTGGGCTTCCTATTTATTCTTGATTGTCTGTAACTTCATTCTTCTTAGCTTCTGGCTTTGGTGGAATTCTCTGCTCAATAGCTATTGTGGTTGCCCTTCACTCTGTTTGATTTGCACTTGTTGTTGCTTGATCTGCTTCTAGCTCTTCTGAAGTTCTGATTGGATGGAGATGAATCATCTTCAATAAGATCTGCTTTGATATCGGTCTCCATTTTAATTGTGCTTGAGGACTTTGTGTTGTCGTCCGTGGGGGACCAGTCTTGGTCTTCATTCTTTGATTTCTATGATGACTCCGTCGTGTTTGAATTCTGTATCTCTGACATATTCTTGGCCATTGGCATTCCCATTATGATGTTATCTGGCATATCTTTTGCTGTGATCACATAGAATTGAGGTGTGATGATTTGTGAACTTACTTCAATGGTGGTGGAAATGATTCCCCAGCATTCTGTTGTTTTGTTTCCAGATATGCTCACAGATTCAGGAGCATCTTCAAGCTGTGGTTGTCCACATCTTTTCCAAGTGCGAAAAGACATGAGGTTCTTGTCTAACTGAAAATCTAGCTTTACTTCTCTTGACAGCTTTTCTTCGTTTTCACCAACAATGTTGCACTTGATCTTCTCAGAATTTCTTTCTATATTAACTGCCTTTGTTGTGGTAGTGTCCTTTGATTCAGATTTGTCTACATTTTCTTTGCTTTGACCACCTGCTTCCATTAATGTTGACTCATATGATTGTGATACTGTACTTTTTTGCAATTGTTGAGCATTGTCCTCTTGCATCTGGGTAACTCTTGATCTTCATAGATCCACTGTACTTTCTGGCAGAATCTATCTCTTTGGAGGAGATTTTGGTGGTGACCTTTGTGTAACCTTATGGACTTTAGCTTTCATTGACTTTGACTTTTTTTGTCACCTATTCTGGTAGCTTGAGGCTTTGCATCATCTTTAGGTAGTCTTTGACTTCAGTTGAGGGCCATTCGTAGGGGCTTGTACAAGGTCATGATCTTGCTGATATTTGTTACCATGTGCATCTTGATATGCATATGCGAGCTTGATTACATGTAACTGTTTGAACACTAGTGGATTTGTTGGCTTTTGGATTTTACTTGTGGAGATCAGCTGAAACTTCTGTCCTTGATGATCTTCATAGAAGCATTTATCTGCAGATTCTGATGGAATCTGGGTCAATTGGAAACTTCCAACAACCATATGATCTTTCAATGGTTTCTGCTTTGAAGGGGTCTGTTGGCTAGAAACCCTGCGGCTTCTACTTGGTGTAGCATTTTCTAGTATCAGAGCTGAGCTTGATGGAATTGCAGCTCCCCCCTTCCTAGAGTGATAATTGTAGCCTGCTTCATTGTAAGAGTTCAAAATTGTTTGGCTTTGGTTCATGGCTTTGGTTCAGTCTTACCTTTTGGGACTGTGAAGGTACACTTTGGGTAGCATTGTTGCTGTTTGGCATCTGTAATCCTTTCTGATCTATCATTGGACGCACTTCTATGAGCTGGTATGTGGGCTGTTCAAACACTGGTTGATCCTTTTTGTACAGTTTCCCTTTTTGGTCTACATAGTGTGCATATGAATGATGTGTACTATACAAAGCTAACATCATTCTGTTGGACGTGTCCCTTTTTGGTCTACATAGTGTGCATATGAATGATGTGTACCATACAAAGCTAACATCATTCTGTTGGATGTGTCCCTTAGACTCGTAAATGATTGCACACTTGTGGTAGTGGATGCAAAATCATTTGCAAATTTAACAGTCTTTTCAACCTTTGGTGATATCTCGACACCTTGACTAAATTCATGCAGGAATTTGTTGTTCAAAGAATCAATCTTAAGATTTTCAGGTGCCTGTGCATCTTTATGCTTATTTTGAACTTGCAGTGCTTTTATTGGTGCTTCAATGTTAATGCAGAATCATCTGATTGCATTAAAAGTGACAAGTTAGATGCACTTACATCGAGATTCGCATTTCCAATTTTCTATGTACCTTGCTTGGCAGTTGATGTATCCCCGTTGTCTGGATTTCTTGGACAATCTTCAGGAAAGTGTCCACCTTTTCATCCACAATCTGAGCAATATGCCATGACTGGTGTTATTTCATTTGGTTCTGGCATGTCAAGATCTAGCTGAGAAGTTTCTGTTTCTATGCTGACCAAGTTGTCGACATCTTCTTTCAAAACACTAAGCATCAACCTGTAGATTGCTCCATCTTGACCTTTGTACTGTCTTTGGCTTGGTTCTCCAATTAGACATGCTTCAATTGGTTGATCTGTTGGATCTTGCAATTCTGGCTCTCTACTATAGATCTGACCACTGTAATCCATGTACAATGACCCCGATTGCATATGCACTAAATGGATCTGTTTTTGGCTTGTGCAGATTTCTGGATAAACACTTGGGTTCATCTTTTGCACTTCTATCTGTACTTCATTTTTGAGCTTGCAATACCTGGCTCCAAGTCTGTGAACATCTGGGAGTTCTCTAAATCTGGCTTTACCCTGATCAATAGGATCTTTGGCTCCTGTGCTGCTTTTGCTGCTCATAAGATACCTATGACCTTTTGTATCTGTGTACAAAACCTTATCCCCATTGTAGCCATATAGCTGTAAAATTTGCTTTGTTGCAGTTGTGCATGTGTTGCCACTGCTACTAGCTTGCTCTGCTGTACTTGGATTCTCGGGTCGATTTGAGTCCATGTCGGCGCAATCCACAAAAAATGTCAATTGGCAGATTCTGGTGTTGATTAACAGAATTTATGTTGCTCGTACCAGCCTAATCTGCAATCATATGCGAGTTGTGCTTCTGTTTGTTCAATTAGAAGCTAACTGTCAATGCAATTGCTTGCACTTGCCTATTTATAACATGCAGAATTTTTGAAATTTGACTGACGCTCCACTACTTTGAGTTGGTCAATTTCTCGTTTCTTCTGGCTGACCTGATTCGCTTTGCACGGTGTAATTCTCGGCTTGCGATGTTTGCTCGATGTGCGGCACACTCTCCGACGTTGGTTTTTGGCTTTTGATTTGCTTGTTTCTGTGCGGTTTACCTACCGTGTGATTTTTTAACTTTTCTGGGTTTTTCTTGCACTTCCGGCGAGTTCCTTTTTATTTTTCCTAATTATTTGTGAAATTTTGCATTTTATAAATTTTTTAATAATTTATAAATTTTTATGATTTTCTGGTCAATTTTGATTTATCTGTGAGTGTTTTTGATTTTTTTTGTACTTTATTTGTGAGTTTTTTATTTTCTATTGATTTTCTACGTGTTTTCCATTTTTTGAGTTTTTTTAATTTTATGGTGATTTTTCTGATCAATTTTGATTTTTTTGAATTTATAGGGTTTTTTTCTTTTTTTGTGATTTTTTTTAATTTCTTTTTTGCATTTTTTTATGATTTTTACTTTTTGTGATATTTTTAAAATTTATTTATAACTTTTTTATTTTTTATTTTTTAATGAGCTTTTTAATTCTCTGAAACTTTTTCTATGAATTTTTTATTTGTTAAGAAATATTTATGTTTTGAATTTTTTATTTTTTACTTTTTTAGTTTCTTTTTTTTTTAAAAATTCAAATGATTTTTTTAATAAAAAATTTGTCTTTAAAAAACAAAAGAACTTTTACTTGCCTGCCATCTGCACGCGAGGCTTTCTCATCTTGCTGGCAGCGCGCAGCACGAAGGAGAGGGAAGGGAACAGGGCGCGCGGGAGATAGAGAGAAGAGACAGAGGACGTGCTTTCCTAAGGAGCTTTGGCAGCTTGGCGCACGCACGAAGATTCCGGGGCTGACAGAGGGAGAGTTGGCAGGTAGCGGGCAGGGGGTGTGCGTGTGTGATCAGATAGCGAGACGACACGCGCTGGCAGTACGAGGAGAGAGAGAGAGAGAGAGAGAGAGAGAGAGAGAGGAGAAATTAGAGAGAGAAAAAGAGTTAAAGAGAGAGAGAGAGAGAGAGAGAGAGAGAGGGGTGTTCTCACGTGGGAAGAGTGAGGGATTAGTGAGAGAGAGAGAAAGTGAGAGATAGAGGGGGAGAGAGAGAGTTTCCTAACCGAAAAAAATAAGAAGAAGCTTGAAATTCTTCCGGTTTTTAGGTCAAAGTTTAAAGCTTTTGCTGGTAATTACACTAAAACTTGTGGAAAATTTCCGGAAGGCAAGCTCAAAATCTAACCGGGATTTTGGGATTTCCATTGGTTAATTTACATTGGACCTTGGTTTTTTTTATTTTTACGTTGGTCACGCACGGACATCGAGAGAGAGGGGAAGAGAGAGAGAGAGAGAGAGAGAGAGAGAGAGAGAGAGAGAGAGAGAGAGAGAGAGAGAGAGAGAGAGAGAGAGGATGGGAGTGTGTGTGTCTGTGAGATGGGTGGTGTTCCCCCGGAGAGAGAAGAAGAGTTTTTTTTTTTTTTTTGTCGACGATAATTATCCTAGCAAATTGTAAAGATCTATCCGCCACGGAAATTTTATGTGCCGCAAGGCACGGAATCAAAGTCGAACCCGGATTTTTCTCAAATTTTTATTATTTTTATTTTTTAATTTCCAAATTTCCAAAAAATACCAAAAATTAGCTGAAAACTCCAAAAATCGCCAAAAAATCCTAAAATTTGCCAGAAAGGTAAAAAAAAATTCTTAAAAATTCTAGGAATCTTAGAAAATCATCGTAATTCACACTCGAGCATTTCCAACATGCAAAAGCACACCGAAAATAGCAAATTTTACTATAAACGCAATTTACGACACAAATATCAACCCGACCCCCAGAAATAGCAAAACGCTCAAAACTCAACCACGGAGGGTACGAATGTGAACAAAATGATGCCGTAAACACGCACACACAAAATAGCTCGTAAAGATCGCAAAATCAATTTTTAATGGAATGATCCAAAAATTAATGCAAAAAATAGCAAAAAATTACCATAATTTTGCAAAAATTATCCAAAAAATACCCAAAAAATTTCTATAAATTCTCCACACATTGGGGAATGGTGCAGCCAAATAAAATTGACAAAATCACATCAATTCAATTGCCAACAATTTTATCAAATAAATCAAGACTAGGCAATTAAACCGGCAAAATTACCGACAAAAATAGGTCAAAAATTGACGCAATTAGAGTGTGTAAATCACTGTTTTGAGCACAAAAACACAGCATTTAATCATCACACACATCAATTATGCAATCAAAATATGAATCAATTATGCAAAATTTAACACTTTTTAGGCGCGCACACACACTAAAAAATTGACAATTTTTACCAATCTTTAGATGCGCACACAAAAGGGTTAAATTTGTCGGATTTGTAATGTGACTTCACAAATCAATAGTTAGGCATGAGCACAAAACCAATCAATAATCACAATTCAAAAAGGATAACGCACACATTGATTTCTAGGTGCTCAAACATAGGCAAAATAGTGCACACACCTAAAATTAGCATGCACAAACTCAATTAGAATGCACACACACACACACACCTAAAATTGACCATCCAAGCATGCAATTTACTCAAATAGGCATCCAATAGCAACCTAAAATCATCAATTAGCAATTGCGCCGCTAATTCTTAAAAATTTCAGCATTACGACAACGTGAAAATGAAAAATCGCAAAATTTTCAATCCACAACATCACCATTGCATTACATCAACATAGCATAGCATTACATTGCATCACATTACATTGCATCATGGTGGAATATCTACACAATTCTACACATCTCTAGATTCTAGGGAGGTTGAGAATACCACCTGAAGTACCTTTCCGTTGAAGATCAATTGGATGGTCGATTGCTCCAATCCTTCATAGCACATTAGTAAGTTAGCAAAAAGTAGTCAAATTATCAAAGGGTTAGTGAAAAATTAGTGTGTGTAAACACACAATTGGCAAGATATGGTCACACATTAGGGAATTATGAACACAATGCTTCATGCACACACAGTCAAAATCCACAAAAACATAAACACACAAGTGAAATTAGTAGTGAAATTACTGAGGGAACGCATTCGTTTATGCCACAATTACACTAGCATAGGCCATCGTCCCCGGCAGCGGTGCCAAATGTTGGGGTTCCCATCGTTGCAATAGCTCCAATGACCAACAAAATTATCAATCTGGAGGGATGAGCTACCCGGCTAGGGCATGGAAACACTCACACAGTTAGTGAGCTAATCATGGCAACACAAATGGTTAACTCTATGAGGTGAGCTTATCGGCCTATGGAGGAGCAAAGCCGCAATGAAGGGCAATCTCCATTTCCATTTCTCTTCACCTCTAATCAACCCAATCACACACACTACGATTGCTAGACGCACACAACACTAATCCTATCATGCAACACACTAATCGCAAGCACACACACATAGATCTATCGAGCACCACACTCCAATCAAACCTACATGCACACACAAGCAAAAGAGGGCAATCACACAAGATTAAAGAGGGATTAACCACTAATTAGTTAAGATCTAGTTAATCTAAGCATCATAGGCAATCATAAGAAGTAAGAGAGAGAGGCATAGTGAGAGAGAATGAATCATTGATTAGTGTTAATCAAGTCTCATGAGCAAGGAGAAGCTCAAGGACTCCATAGCCACACACCTCAAGAGCTCTCACCAAAGAATGCTCTCAACAAATGACTTCAGAACCCTAATTTATTTTACACACTGCCTTATATACCTAGGTTAAAAATATGCAATGTCCGGGCGCCCAAGGCCTTTAGGGCTCATCACTTACTAAATCTGCAACCTAGGCACAATAAGTGACCTATTCTTTACAACTTGGAACTCCTATTGAGCCTGTAACACATTAAAATATTACAATGGCTTGAAATAAATCGGGAATTTACAATACATGACCATTTTGGGAAAACGTGAAAAATGTGTAACTCCAATCTTTACTGCTTCTTCGTATTCATCCTCGATGTGCATTCATACATCTTCGGTCTTTAGTAGCTTCTATTAACTGGCGTTGACTCAATTAACAAGGAGTCTATTGGTCTTTTCAAAATTGAATTTGGATATCAAAAACCGTACCAAAAGCCTAGAACTATTAAGTACTATGAGCAAGTGCCAGAACTGACCTAACTTTCAATCCAGAGGTCCATTTTCAAAAAAATTGATACCATAGGTCCTCCTAATCATGTTGATTCTGAAGGTACCAAGAGAAGTCAATTTGGGCTCCAAACATGGATCGCAATCCATGTACCCATGGTGACAGCTTTGACTTGAAATTTTCCAGATCAATACGACACACATAAGGAAACATATCCCCAAGTCCATTTTTCGGAAAAAAATTGAGCAAATTTGGGTCAAAAGGGATCAGAACAAGTGATAGACAAAAAACCACAGTGCAGACATAGTATTGACCATTTGACCTATCAAACCAAGTCCAATCCAAAAAGATCTGAGATTTAGCTTGTGGACATAGTCAGGAACAAGCTGCCAAGAGATCAAGTTCAGATGTGATTAAACATGGATCACGATCCATGTACCTCCACCTCAGAATTTGCTGAAAATTGGTATATAGCTTGCATATGACCTTGTCTACATAGTCAAAATTTGGGAAAATTTTGAGAAAAAAATTTGACAGAGGAACATGGATCGCGATCCATGTACCTCGGCATAGTGGGGGTATATGAGTTGGTGATCTTGTAGACATACTTGAGTACATCCCAAATCTAAAGTTTGAGCTAGAAATACCTTCTGGAAACCAAGATACAACCTTCAGGTTTCCTAATTCAAACTTTTAGGGTACCCCAAGACTAGTTTCCAGAGACTAAAAAGTCACAAATTTTGACTTTTGAGAGACCTTACCAAGGGCAAAAAGGGATAAGTTGCACTAAGCCAAGTTGGGCTTGTCAAGTACTATCTTGAGAGATTTGAGTGAGCCTTGACCATGACAAATCATCCACCACCAGGGTTTTCTAGTCCACTTAGAGACATGAAAAACACAAGAAACGGTGCAATGCTGACAACAACAGGGGGATTGGGAGAATACCTAGAGGAGAGACATCCTCTGATAAACAAACCAAACATGAGATTCATCAAAGCCAATGAAGCCATAAGAGTTCTAATGGATTACACTCATGATGGCTTATATAGGTTCACAAACAGGGATCTAAGCATCTTCTACAGATGTGTAGAACCCAATGCTGGAGAGTTGACCACCCATAAGAATCTCTATGCATTTACGTATATAGATGCCCATGGAGTGCAAGTTTTGATGGAAGATAAGTATGGAAGAGAGTACAAACTTGTCAATCCAATTGACTTAGAACGATACACATATAAGGGTACTCCCATCTCTACTTACTTTCAGTCAAAAATTATGCCAGAACACGCAACAGAGAGGATTCCACCAGGATTTTCTCCAAGACGAGAGTAGAGCACGAGAGACATCTTTCCAAGAGACCACAAATTGGTTAGATTCATGACTGAACCACAATGATTAAGACCATATCAAGTGGCTCAATGTGTAAAGACAAAGTACAATGGGTTAGGGGATCCACATGCTCATGTATCACTCTTCAAAAAAGTTTTGAGAGCTGAACATATTGCAGATTTCCATACTCAGTATGAGGGATTCGGGTTAACATTGGAAGGAACAGCTTTGACATGGTTCCAACCACTAAATAGAGATGATTTTCCCAACATAGCAAGAATTTTTAAAGGAGTTCTCAAAAAGGGGAATCAAACACAGCACAGTGTCCCAAATCTACGCTTTCAAATAAAAAAAGAACAAGAGAGTGAAGGAAGTTCTGCTTCTCTTCAAACAATACATCGAGAGATGTCCTGTGAGAGAGCTACTACAAGATGAGAGATTTTCAGTTCTCTTTATAGAGGGCTTGAGTAATGAAACTCTCAAAAAGGACCTACATCTGAAAGGATGCATGGGATTTCAGCAAGTCACTAGAGAAGCTCTTTATCTTTTTGACAGTTGCAAGGCCTACGGAGAGGCGACTAAAGATACAAACAACACGACTAGTAGTGCCTCATCTCCGAAGAGCGAATCAACAACAAAGAGAGATGGTAAAACTCCTTGGGAACCAATCATTGATCAAGTGGTCAAGGGGGTGATTAGAAGAATAAACCAAGGCTACAAACAAAACCTAGATATACAACAACCTCAATTGAGGAGATGTAATACTTGTGGAGGGGATCACCCCACTCTGTGGTGTAACACTCAACCAAAGATGCAACAAATGATAGGGTAGCAAGAACCTCTTCTAAATGATGGTAGAGTAGTAGTTAACTACGCTCAAACAACATATGTGCCACAACCTAGGAAAAACCAGTACTCCATGGATGCAAATACGCTCATGTTCATAGCCAATCATGAGTATGGTTCGAAGAACACTCTTACCAGGCAAGAAAAACCATTAGCTGGATCACCATCTGTGAAACAAGAAGGTCCATGCTATGAGTGTGGAGGTGATCATTGGGCACGAAGTTATCCAAACAAGGGTCCACAAAACGGATTATTCGTATTTTGTGAACGTTGTGGGACAGACCATCTATGCAACATTGTGCTAAAAATCCAAACTACAAAGGGAAAGCAACAATGAATGTTGTAGGCGTGGTGCCTTCTTCAATCGGATCTGAGGTAGACCTTGAAATTCCTTTAAAGGTGATGACTCGAGCTCAAGCTCAAGAAGCTTCCAAAAAAAACCAGGTGAGGAAGCCACATTGCTTGTTCAAACAGAAATTGAGAACATATCGGTGAGAAAAGGAAGAAAATTGTGGAAAGACAAACCGGATAAAATAAGAGCAAAGAGGCTACATGAGAAAGCATCTTTAGAAACTCGACTGAATCAAGCAAGAGAATAGCTTAGACAAGAGCAAGAAACCAAGAAAAACACAAAGGGACCTAAAGAGTTGTTGGAATTAGGGTTGTAGAGAAACGCACACAGCTTGGAGAAGACGAAGGAAGCTCAAGGCACACAATAGAGAGTGTGTTACTTGGTGTGCAATGGAAAGATAGATAGCCCTAGAGTGATGGGCGTATATACAATGCACGGGGGAAAAAACCTCCTAAAGAGGGAAAAAATGCCCCGACGGTCCTAGTGTGTTCACACACATCACTACCACATGTATATGGTAACAAATCCCCCCTGGAGTGATGCAGTGAACGAGAGCTGGCACATGAGTAAAGGGAAGTGCCATGCCCTGAGGACAGGATCAGTCCACAAAGGGGAGTAAGCCCAAAGCTTTGCGGAAAGCTTCAAGCTTCTCACGAGACAATGCCTCTCACGAGACAATGTCTAAACAACCAGCCCAATCTGAGTCCAAAAAAGCATGTAACTCTGGCGGCAATGATCCCCCCTTGGGATAAAACAAGCCAAGATGTAAAGTGTCACTTAGGTAGCGGAAACTCCTCTTGATAGCCTGCCAATGCTTAGACCCTGGGCTATGCATAAATCAGTCTGCCAAGCATGAAACAAAAACCACTTGTGGACACTCGCGTGTCAAAACAACCAGCCCAATCTGAGTCCGAAAAAGCATGTAACTCTGGCGGCAATGATCCCCCCTTGGGATAAAACAAGCCAAGATGTAAAGTGTCACTCAGGTAGCGGAAACTCCTCTTGACAGCCTGCCAATGCTTAGACCCTGGGCTATGCATAAATCTGCTGACCTGTGAGACTGAAAACTGAATATCCGGCCTCGTGTTGCATACATAAATGAGGCAGCCAACAGCAGTTTGGTAAAGAGTGACATCAGCAGGATCACCAGCATCATGTAGACTCAACTTCAAACCTGATTCCGTGGGAGTGGCAATAGGTTTGCAATCCTCAAGTCCAAACTTACATAGCAATGTCTCTATGTAATTTTTCTGACACAAGGAAATACCACCATCACACTGCTTAAACTGTATACCCAAATAATGATGCAACAGCCCCAAATCTTTCATCTTGAAAGTAGTATTCAAATCAACCTTAAATTCAGCAATATGTCTCTCATTTGGTCCAGTGATCAGCAAATCATCAACATAAAGAACCACGATGAGAAATACATCACCCTCACTCTTTACATACAATGTGCTTTCTGTTGGACTGTTACGAAAGCCTTGTTTGACCAAATGAGTGTCAGCTTTCTCATACCAAGCACGAGGAGATTGCTTCAACCCATACAAAGCCTTGTTACATTTTCACACTTTGTCATCTTGTCCTTTTATGACAAAACCGCGAGGCTGCGTTACATAAACTTCCTCAAATATGTCACCATTCAAGAAAGCAGTAACAATGTCTGATTGATGTACATCCCAACCAAAATGAGCTGCCAATGCACATAGAAAACACACAGTAGTCATACGACAAGTGGGAGCAAAAGTCTCTTCATAATCTATGCCTTTTTTCTGTGCATAACCCTTTGCAACAAGTCGAGCCTTATGGCGATCGATCTCACCATCCGGCTTGCGTTTCAACTTGTAAACCCACTTCGTACCAATGGCCTTTTTGCCAGGAGGAAAATCACATAAAGTCCATGTGTCATTTTCTATAAGTGCATCATATTCTGATTGCATGGCAGCCATCCAATTTTTTGAATTTTGTGCTTCATCAAAAGACAGAGGCTCCTCAACATCATGTAAGCTAGACACAGCCAAAGCATAACAATCTGATGCATAAGATGCATGGCGAGATCTTGAACGAGTACGACTAGACAAAGGTGCATCCAATTTACTGTCTCACGCAAAGTGTGCACCAGCCATTTTGGCATACCTCTAGCTTGCTCATTTTCAGCCCTTTCCTCATCAAGTACATCATGTACATCTGCATCAGTAATAGGTTGATCTAAAACATTTTTAGAAACCCCCATAGGCTGTACATTTGCCTCATTGGAACTTACATTCGTATTTCCACCACTGAAAAGAGGCAACAAAGTGTCATAAATGTCCTGTGAGCTTACATTATTGTCTCTGGTACATGACAGCAAGGGCTGAACAGAATCTTCCACAAACACTACATCCCGTGAAACCAGAATACGTTTTGTTTGCGGATGATACAACCTGTAACCTTTGCTTTCAGCACTATAACCAAAAAAAATACATTTGACAGCCTTATCATCCAATTTTTTGCGCTGCACTTGTGGCACCAAAGCATATGCCAAACAGCCAAAAACACGCATGTGCTCAATAGAAGGCTTTCTATCATGCCATGCTTCATATGGAGTGATTGACTGCAAAGCTTTCGTAGGACACCTGTTAAGTACATAAGTGGCACACATGATGGCCTCAAGCCAAAAAAATGCGGTAAATCTTGACTTTTGACCATACATCGTGCCATTTCCGTCAGTGACCTGTTTTTCCTCTCAGCAACACCATTTTGTTGAGGCGTATAAGGCACTGTACATTGGTGTTTTATCCCATGACTAGCCAGAAATGCATTAAATTCATGAGACATTTACTCCCCCCCTCGATCGGAACGGAGGGTGCCCATAGTACATTTCGAGACATTTTCAGCCATAGCCAGAAATTGTTTGCAGTACATAAAAACTTCGAAATTCGCTTTAAGCAGAAATACCCACGCATGCCTGGAGTAATTATCAATGAAAGTCACGAAGTACAGGTAATTGCCCAAGGACGGATTTTGCATGGGCCCACAAACATCACTATGCACAAGCTGCAACCTGCATGTGGCCCGAATTGAACCATCCTTTGGAAACTTAGAACGCTGCATCTTACCCAAAATACAGCCTTCACAACATGTTTGACAGGTGCTTCAAGAGGTGGCAAAGAAGCAACCATGTCAGATTTCTGCAAACGCAGCAAACTGGCAAAATTCAGATGACCAAAACGTGCATGCCAAAGTTTTGCATCTGAAATAGCCCTTGAATCTGCAACAGCATTTGCAAAATTTTTTCCACACTTGTCATACAAAGTGAGCTTATACAGCCCACGGCACAAAAGGCCACATGCAACAATTTCATCACCAAAACTGAGATCATGAACTGTACATCTGTCATCCACAAATTTGACTACAAGTCCAAGTCTAGCAAGTGCGGATACAGACAAGAGATTCTTCTTCATCCCAGGTACATAAAGTGCATCAAAAAGTGTGAAGGAACTGCCATTAGCAACAGTGAGCACAATCTTTCCAACTCCCTGAACTGGATAAGAGGCGTTGTTGGCACAAGTGACTGGATTCCCATGAGGGACTGACTTGAGAGAGGTAAACAATTCACAATGTGAGGTAATGTGCTTTGTAGCACCACTGTCGAAATACCACACATGTGAATCTGCAGCAACTGACAAGCATGCATCATGGACAACAGGATAGTAAGTGCACTCTGCGCTAAATGCCCATTCTGCATCAACATCAGCAACACAGTCTCCTTTCACAAAAGACTCAACAATGGCTGCATTTGTAGTGGAACCAGCATTTCCAGTGGAACCACCCTCTTTCTTCTTAGCCTCTTTGGCCTTCAACTTAGGACACAACTTGATCAAGTGATCATTGGCTTTACAATAATGGCAACGCATCTTCTTTTTGCCCTTATCACCAGAATTTCCAAACAAAGTACTGCCAGCAGAAGCATTAGGAACAGAATTTTTGCCACTCGCAGCAGAACCATAAGAAGTGGCTGCATTGCTGTTACCACCCTTTCTTTGAGAAGCAATAAAAGCCTGTTTAACTGCACGCTGCCTAGTCCTGTTTTTTCTGGAAAGTGACTCTTGCAACAGCAATGTGCATAATGCATCAAACTTGACAACTTCAGGATTTCCTTGGGTCATAAGTCTCCAAGTACTAGCAAAAGTCTGGTAGGAATCTGGTAAGGCATCAAGAACAATTTGCACAAGGGAACTGTCTGAAATGACTTCACCTGCAGAAATAAGCTGCTCATTGATATCCTTGACACTAGCAAGGAAAGTGTCCATATCATCTTCCTCATGCATAATCTTCGACTCTAGCTCTTTACGCAGCAAAGCAATTTTAGCCTCATTGCGTCGTGCATAAAAACCTGCTAAAATATCCCAAGCCTGTTTTGCAGATTTTGCTGAACGGATGTGAGGAACAATGGTGCGCTTCACAAACAACGCAATCAATGCATGAGCCTGCGCATCCTTACCATCCCAACGAGCTTGTTCTACCGTAGGCAAAACAACTCTAAGACCTGCAATCCTTGCAGCAAGACCTGCAACATCCTCAACATCGCCGACATCCTCAGAACCAGGACGTACATCAATGCCCTGCACAATATTCCAGACACCTTTTGGCACAAGAACATGTTGCATCATATAAGCCCACATAGGGTAGTTGTCCCCATCCAACCTATCCTCAGCAGCAAACATCTTGAACACATCTGTGTTGTTGTTGTCAGCCATGGTAAATGCTGCACCTGATGTGAAAACTGCCCGAAAATAGGAGAAACGAAGCGGGAACAACCTGTGCTATATAGCACAAACCGTAGAAGACTATAAGGCACCTGTTATGCAAAAAACGGCACTGACAAAAATTCTGCACAAAATGACGAAATAGCATGTGCAGTACTGCCTGTAGTGGAAACGGAGGTCGAAATGAGCCCAAATCAAAATTCTGAGCAGACCGAGCTCTTCGAGCATTCCCAAAATATTTGTCGACCTGCGAACACTCGCCAAAGCTCACTGAAATCGCAGAAAGTGAGCAGGCGTGTGCTGGAGCAGCTGGCGACTAAGCCCGGGAGGACGTGACCTGCTCTTATACCACCTGTTGGAATTAGGGTTGCAGAGAAACGCACACAGCTTGGAGAAGATGAAGGAAGCTCAAGGCACACAATAGAGAGTGTGTTACTTGGTGTGCAATGGAAAGATAGATAGCCCTAGAGTGATGGGCGTATATACAATGCACGGGGGAAAAAACCTCCTAAAGAGGGGAAAAATGCCCCGGCGGTCCTAGTGTGTTCACACACATCACTACCACATGTATATGGTAACAAGAGTCAAAGACTAACTCAAGAGGTCTCGTCTTGGTCGACAAAGTCTTTGAGCCTTTAGATGCAATTTTGAAGGCTTATGATGCTAGGTTAAAGACCAACCAAATCCAAGAGGATAGATGGCTGACGTATCCTCATCCAGGGTAAGAAAAAGAGAGGATGCAAATGTGCAAGGAGCTCATCCAGAAGGCCCAAGCTCTTATGGAACAAGCTCCAGATGCTCCAAAAACGGAGGTGCTAATTCGTGAAAAAATCCAAGAAATGGAGAGCCATGGTATTGTAAATAGAGACCAAAAAGATTCGGTAAATAAAACGCCTTTGGATACGAGGATGGAAGCCAATACAAAAGATGGAATGTATTCACAAGCAGCAATGCCAATTCCTGAAGTGGAAGAACAATGGCCACAGGATCTATGGGAGGATATTTGAAACAGAAAAGATGGAAGTGCAACACATTAGTTAGCTCCTATCAATGAGATCCACCTCGACCATGAGCTCTACCCAAATGATATCCGATCATTGTATGGTGATGCAGGTATGGAGATATCGAAAGACAACAAACCTCAGTTGTTGAAAATGTTACCTTCATCAATTGGCAACCATGAAACCAGATCAGAAGTTAAAAAGTATAACTAATGGTACCAAGAAATGTCAATTTGGCTTCCAAACATGGATCGTGATCCATGTACCTCATGAAAAAAATTTGAAAACTTTTTGGCTGAGATTTGAGTAGTAGGTAGCTGAGACATAGACAAACATTTTTCCAAAAGAACCAAATGCAAAAAAGTTGTAAAAAGTGGTCAAAAGAGCCAAAAAAAGAACATTGTCAAAACGGCCACAACAGACTATAGAAGTCAGTTTTGATTGGGCAAAACTCATCTAAATTCAAAAAGATTTGCGGAGCAAGCTACAAACATCATAAGCTATTAGCACACCAAAGATCAAGTCCAAAAGTGATGGAACATGGATCGTGATTTATGTACCCCTGAGAAACTTTTCCAGCTTGTAGTAGAGACCCTTGTGAACAAAAGTCTCTAAAGAAATTTTGTCACAAAAGTTCAAAAAAAGGGTGAAAAGTGCCAAAAACTGTTCAAAGAGGAAGACCCTAAAACAGACATGTGGATTGACTTTTGCCTGACAGAAACAAGTCCAAATCATACAAAAACCATATAGCAGGGATTAGTGAACCAAGGACAAGTTGTGAGTCAAGTTTCATTACCATTTGACACCTAGGTACATGGATCGTGATCCATGTTCCTTTGTTACAGACTGATATCAAACTTGCACCATAGGTAGAGGACATCACAAGGAGTCTAGTGGTTTTTTCAAAACTGAATTTGGATACCAAAAACCATACCAAAAGCCTTGAACTAACAAGTACTCTGACAAAGTGCTAGAACTAACCTAACTATCAATCCAGAGGTCCATTTTCAAAAAAATTGATACCATAGGACCTACTAATCATGTTGATTGTGATGGTACTAGAAAAAGTCAATTTGGGCTGTAAACAGCGATTCCTGTACCCATAGTGAGACAGCATGACCTAAAACTTTTCAGATCAATATTGCATACACAAGAAAACATATCTCCAAGCCAATTTTGAAAAAAATTGAGCAAATTTGGGTAAAAAGTGAGCAAAACAGGTGACATACAGAAAACCACTGTGTAGACTTAGTATTGGCCATTTGACCTATCAAACCATGTCCAAATCCAAAAGGACTTGAGATTTAGCTTGTGGACATAGAGTGCAACAAGCTACCAAGAGATCAAGTCCAGATGTGGTTGAACATGGATCGCGATCCATGTACTTCAACCTTAGAATTTGCTGAAAATTGGTAAATAGCCTGCACATGACCTTGTCTACACCTAGTAAAAATTTGGAGATTTTTTTTTGCCAGAGGAACATGGATCGCAATCCATGTACCTCATCATAGTGGGGGTATCTGAGTTGGTGATCTTGTAGACATACTTGAGTACATCTCAAATCTCAAGTTTGAGCTAAAAATACCTTCTGGAGACCAAGATAAAGCCAAAGTTCCATTATTCTAGTCTTGAGACTGTTTTGAGTGCTATTTTAAGTTCAGTTCACTAAAAGTGCTCTAACATTTAATAGACAACTCCAAATTGAGTCAGGTATAGCCAGGAAGAAATCTTGCGGGCAATAGCACACACTAATTGCGGGTTTTAGAGCTGAATTTTTCTAGGTTTCTTAATTCCAGACTTTTAGGGTACCTCGAACTAGTTTCCCAAGACCTAAAGAGTTAAAAAATTCCTAACTTCTGAGAGACCTAACCAGGGCAAAAGGGATAAGTTGTACAAAGCCAAATTGAGCTTGTCAAGGACTATCTTGAGAGTTTTGAGTGAGCCTTAATCATGTCAAATCATCCACCACCAGGGTTTTCTACTCCACTCAGAGGCATGAAAAGCGCAAGAAATGTTGCAATGTCTTCAATAGAGGGATTGAGAGAATACATAGAGAAGAGGCATCCTCTGATCAACAAACCGAATGTGAGATTCATCAAAGCCAATGAATCCATGAAGGTACTTACAAATTATGCTCATGAGGGCATATATAGATTCACAAACTGGGACCAATACATCTTCTACAAGTGTGAAGAGCCCTATGCTAGAGATTTGACCACCCATAAGAACCTCTATGCATTCACGTATACAGATGCCCACGAAGTGCAAGTTTTGATGGTAGATAAGTATGGACATGAGTACAAACTTGTCAATCTAATTGACCTAGAACAATATACGTACAAGGGTACTCCAATCTCTACTTACTTTCAGTCAAAAATTATGCTAGAACACGCAAAAGAGAGGATTCCACTGGGATTTTCTCCAAGACGAGAGAGTAAAATGAGGGACGTATTTCCACAAGATCACAAATTGATTAGATTAGTGGCTGAACATAAAGAATTAAGACCATATCAAGTGGCTCAATGTGTCAAGACAAAATACAATTGGCCAGGGAATCCATATACTCATGTCTCACTCTTCAAACAAGTTATGAGAGCTGAACATATTGCAGATTTTCATACTCAGTATGAGGGATTTGGGTTGCCATTGGAAGAACAGCCTTCAACTGGTTCCAACCACGAAATAGAGATTATTTTTCCAACATAGCACAACTCTTACAAGAATTTGTAGAGGAGTTCTTGAAAAGGGGAATCAAACACAACACAATGCCACAAATCTATGCATTCATACAAAACAAAACGAAAAGGTGAATAAAGCTTTGCTTCTCTTCAAAAAATACATAAAGAGATGTCCTGTGAGAGAGTTACCACAAGATGAGAAGCTATCAATTCTCTTTATAGAGGACTTGAGTAATGAAACTCTTAAAAAGGACCTACATTTGAAAGGATGCACGACGTTTGAGCAAGTTACTAGAGAAGCTCTATATCTAGTTGACAATTGTAAAGCCTACAGAGAGGTGACTGAAGATACCAACAACACGACTAGTAGTGCCTCTTCTCCAAAGAGCAAATCAACAACAAAGAGAGATGTTCAAACTCCTTGAGAACCAATCATTGATCCAGTGGTCAAGGGAGTGATTAGAATAATAAACCATTCTACATACAGAACCTGATTGTACGACAGCCTCAATTGAGGACTTGTAATACTTGTGGAGGGGATCACCCCACTCCATGGTGTAGCACTCAATTGATTTGTCAAAAAATGCTAGGGCAGCAAGGACCTCTTTTGAATGATGGTAGAGCAACGTATGTTCCACAACTTGTGAAAACCAAAGTATGTTCCACAACTCGTGAAAACCAGTACTCCTTGGATGCAAATACGCTCATGTTCATAGCCAATCAAGAGTATGGTTCAAAGAATATTCTTACCAGGCAAGAACAAGCATTGGCTGTATCGCTAGTTGTGAAACAAGAAGGTCCATGCTATGAGTGTGGAGGTCATCATTGGGCACGAAGTTGTCCAAACAAGGGTCCACAAATAGAACTATTTGGATTCTATGAACGTTGTGGAAGAGACCATCTACGCCAACACTGTGTTAAAAAACCAAACTACAGGGAGAGAGAAACAATGAATGTTGTAGGCATGATGCCTTCTTTAAGCAGATCCGAGGTAGAACCCACCATTCCTTTAAATGTGATGACTTGAGCTCAAGCTCAAGAAGCTGCCAGAAACAAACCTGCTGAGGAAACCACATTTTCTGTTCAAACAAAAATCATAAACTTATCGGTGAGAACATGAAGAAAATCATGGAAAGCCAAATGAGACAGAAAAAATTAAAGAAAAGAGGCTACAAGAGAAAGATGCCTTGAAAACTGAACTAAATCAAACAAAAGAACATCTTAGACGAGCGAAAGAAAGCAAGAAAAACGCAAAGGGACCTAAAGAGTCAAAGACTAACTCGGGAGGTTCAATAATGGTCAACAAAGTCTTTGAATCTTTGGATGCTATCTTGAAAGCTTATGATGCTAGGTTAAAGACCAACCAAACCCAGGAGGATAGCCGAAAAGATGGTAGTGCTACTTTAGAGTCAGCACCTATCCCTGAGATAAACATGGATCACAAATTTTTTCCAAGGGATATAACATCTTTACATGGGGATGTCGAGTTTGTCAGATATGAGGAGAGTAAACCACACTCTCTAAAGACTTTGCCATCTTTCATAGAGAAATCAAAACAAAATTGGAGGTTAAAATGGTACCTTCTCAATGGAAAGCCACACCAAAAATGATGGATACCAAGAGCTTGCACGAATTGATGTCGTCTCCTATACAATGCACACTTTATCTCTAAGAGCTACTAAAAATTAGACCTCATGTATGGGGCCAAATGGGCAAATACCTGGAAAAGATGGTGTTGAAAATACCTTCACATGACCAGCTTGCAGACAAAAACATGGATGACACCTTGCATAAGAAGCCACAGACAAAGCCAGTACCAGTAAATAAGGTGGGTGACTACTATGAAGGAGAAGAAGGAAACACCACCTTACCACTTGAGTACAAAGGAGTAAAGACACTTGCTATATTGGATAGTGGGGCAGGAATTGCCATTGCAACCAAAGAAATATGGAAAAAAAGGGGAAGCCTGCTCTTACAAAAACTTGAATGAGACTACAATTAGCAGATGGATACATTGAGAGATTAATAGGAATATTAGAACAAATCATTGTATCCTCGTGTGCCATGGAGTATGAGCATACCTTTGCCATAATGAATTTTGACAAGAGCAACAACTTTGACATCATATTGGGCAGACCATTCATGCGTCAACTCAAAACGGTACAAGATTTGGGCTATGACTATATCTACCTGAGACACGAAAAGGTCACTACAAAAATTAGTGTCAAAGATCATAGTTATAGAGATGGAGAACGAACCCCGGGGGAAGAATCAAACTCCACAACTAATTTCAAAAACAAAGTGCATATTTGGATGTACGGAGCTCCTGAGAGTGTAAGTCTGAGGAAGGAGGATTGTATCTCGATCGACCCGTGGAGGACACACACTATATTCCAGAACCATTTCCAGAGGAGTTATTTGAACCCTTTGGATGGGATCAAATACTGGACACTCTTGATGTGTGTGTGAATGAGATGACCCTGACTAAATTCTGTGATGAAGATGGCTTTGACATAACTCCCTTATTTACAATAAAGGTGTTGAAGAAAGCTAATAAAGTTTGTGAGTGTGAAAGCGGGATAGATGGGTACATCTTGGAGCATGAGGCAAAAGTGAAAACGAAGGAAGTAGAACAACCACAAGAATATGTCATCATTGACATACCTGAAGAATCAACAAAATTTGTTTCAAAGAAGTCGACTCCAAAAAAAGCACAATTGAAAGCAGATGGAGCAAAGTTTCCAAGTTCAATGTCAAATGTTCAACAAACACAAGATCAAGAGACGAGTAGACACAAGGAAGAAGATCGATTGTCTCCTATGATGATCAAATTCAGCATATGCGGAGAAACAGGACGCAAAATCACTTGTGCAGCTGTGATAGATCCAAAAGCGACAAAGAATCTTATGACTTATGGAACATGGATCATGATGGGAAGGCCACAAATCACCAAGGTAGAGAAGATGGCTACACAACTTCAAAAATTTCAATTCCTAGCTTTGGAGTGACAGAAGTTGTACTCAAGTTGAGTACCGGGAAGTACAAGGATACTTTCCACATAATCGACTCCCATCACATCAAGGAGAGTCTAATCTTGACAAAAATTTGGAGGAACATCTTTTTTCGATAACAATCAAAAGCTTCAACAACAACACCATCAAAAGCCCCAAAAACACCTCAAGTCAATGCAAAAAAGGAGCAACCAAGCATAGCTGAAAAAGGTAAAGCTAGGGTAAAATTTGAAGTATATCAAACTCGCAAGATGACTTTACCTTCAACGAGCCTCCATAAAAATTCCGGTGAAGCCTCTACATCAAGAGCCACACCATCGATAATGCAATGGAAACCAAAACAAAAAGTCTATCAACCAAAGCTTCCATCACATCAAAGCTTTAGGAAGAAGCCGAAGAGAATCAACCAAGTGTTCGTATCCAAAGAGCACATCAAAGTCAAAGACCCATTTTGGATACATGAAGCACAAGTTCAACCACAACAGTAAAAGGTGGCAGGGTGGGTAGCATCAAATGATCAATCACTACTTAGGGCTACTTCCAAGGAAACGCTAATGTTTGTGCCAAAAAGCCTAAAGTAATAGCTTAGATCTACTTGCCTCAACCGAAGAGTTCTACAAAGAGCAAGATGAGCTATAAACGCAAGACAAACAAATCAACCAGGAGAAAGAACTACCACAAAAGGCAAAAGCAAAAATCAAAAGCGAGAAATGCAAAAAGTATGGGTGCCGAAGTCAGACATTAGCGAAGCTATCCAACACAAACAAGTGAATCAGTGGACGATTCTAGTTAAGCTACTCAAAGCACAAGGATTTTATGAAGGTAACACTCAAATATGGTTACCAAAAAATGTAGCTCAATCTGGAACTTACCAAGAGAAATCATGCAGCACAAGCTTCTACCCCAAAGCAAGCAAAGACAACCAACATCCAACATCCAACATCGAACAGAAGCCAATTGCAACCAAGGCTTCTACAATCTACAGATGGATACCTTGTCATCAACTCCAAAATCAAGGCTTCTACAACGGAAATTATTAGATATGGCTACCAAAGCCTAGTGTCTATCAAGTCATCGAGCAAAAGAAGAAAATGCAAAAGAGGGTCACACATGGACCAAAGACAAGGCATGTAATATTCTCTGTGGCCTAAGCGTCTTAATTATTCTAGGTATTGCTCAAGCTGGAAGAGTTGAGCATAATTACGTTGTGTCGCTCATGCTGGTATATCTGAGCATAAGATTTGAAGTCATTGTATTATAGTGGTAAGTGAAGGAGGAAGTCCAAAAGACACTCACGCACTCAGCACAGTGAGGTATGAGCCGGGAAGCTTCTACATCAAAAACCCTTCTCCGAAACATGGAAGCTATTGAGACATCCTTTGATGTCACATGTGCTACATTTGTTCCTTGAAGCACCCATCATCTCCGAAACATGGAAGCTATTGAGACATCCTTTGATGTCACATGTGCTACATTTGTTCCTTGAAGCACCCATCATCTCCATCTCTTACAATGCATGCTTTTGTTCGACAAATTTTCATATGCATATAGAGTGTCACATAAGTGGCACTTGCATTAAGCACTATTTCTTTGTTTCTTCCGAGCACTCACTTTGCATAACAGGTACTTCAAGTCCAAATGCTCAACTCCAATAAGAGCGTACACCAAAGGCACTTTTTTCCCACTGGGGTTTTCCCTTTGGTCGTCCAGGTTGACCCTAATCTAGAATCACATCATCTTCTTGTATATATTCCTTCTACATTAGCAATAAAGAAATGGTTACCCAAATCAATCGACAACGACTTGGAGAAAAAATTGCAGATCTGTATATGCTTATCAAGAGAATCTTTATCTCCAAGGTTAACAGCGATGCTTCATCAAACAATGGCAAGTCAAAGAATGGCCTACAACGATAAGCAATGACAAATTCCACAAGAGAGTCATCATCAACAATCAAAAGTAGCTCACAAAGTGCTTCAACATTGGTGACCTATTGTGCAGACAACTCAAATTACAATGGACATGGAAAGCATACCCATCGTAAATTCCACGCAAAAGCATTAAAATCCTTCTTCATGGTGGCCAAGGCTGGCAACTAAGAGAAGACTGCACAATAAGAAAAAAAAATCTTGATAATCAAAGATCAAGTCACATATCAACAACATGCCATATATGAATCACTCAAGGAAGGGGGGAGTGTCATCAATGCCAAAGCTCTTCCAAATCTAAAGACCAACCTTGAAGACAAACATTCAACAATCAATGGAAAGACGAAAACTGTCATACAAAGACAACGGATAAACAATGATAACTTCAACACAAAAGCTCCCAACAACAAAACATAAGGAGTTCCACAGTGCTGAAGCTAGTGAAGTATTGCAAGTCAATGACAAAGACAGAAACATTAAAAGTACTCTTCACGGTAGATATGAATCACACAAGGAAGGGGGGAGCGTCATCAATGACAAAGCACTTCCCAAGCTAAAGTCCAACCTTGAAGACAAAGCTGAAGACAACCCTATGACAAGATTGCACAAGGTCGTTTCAAGGGATGACACAATTTAGGAAGGGGGGAATGTTTGAGGACAGATCAAACGAGCACCCAACTGATCGGACACGTAGCCGGACACCCCATTTGTAGTCTATTATTTTACCAAGCTAGTGTAGTGATACTCTATGTAAATCCTAATTCGAGAGTAGCAAGTCAATTCCCTGAGTTGTAATTCTGTCATGACAATCGTAAAGGTCCATGTGAGCTGGCCACTGGCCATTTAAAAATCCCTAGGTATAAAGGTCAATAACCTTAATGTGAAAAGAGGCTTATCTTTAGAAGAAGAAGGGAGCTCTAAAAACGTACGCTCAAGCTACGGGCTGCTCCCACTTGTAATCATCACAGATAATGAATGGGTAATCAGTTTTCAATTCCGAAACTTGCATTGTGTTCCTCTTTCTTTGCTCTTTCATTCTAGTGTAAGCATTGTCAGTTTTGTTGTGGTTTGCAATTACGTGTTAGTGAGACTTAATTACAAATTTGAGTGCGTAAATCACTATTTTTAGTCGCTTTGACTCTCGAAGAGTATTCTTAGACCATAGGACGACATTTTTGGCATGTTCTCTTGCAGTTTTCAGGACCTTTTTCATGATGGATCGTGATTTTGGTACCTTGTCATATTGTGACCATACTTGCTAAGATAGTGCCCCTAGGTGTCCTAGACCTCCTCCTAAAGTTTTGCTACATTTCGAATCCATTCGAGTGCCAAAATGGCGTGATGACCTAGAGCTGTGAGAAAGGACATAGACAAATTTGCTTGATTTTTGAGCGGTGGTTTGTTTGTAGAGTTCTTGTGTTTGCTTGTTAAGGTTCACTTCTTGATATTGATGATCTCAAAGAGTCTCCGTGCCCCATCCGAGTTACTTCCCTGAGTATTGACATTATGTTAGTACCAAAAAGCTATGCTACAGACGTCCGTCGCAATGACCTGCTAGCATTGACACCGTTGACGAGGAAGGGAACGAACTTGAAATGCAATGAAACTTTAGGAGGAGGTCTAGGACACCTAGGGGCACTATCCTAGCAAGTATGGTCACAATCTGACAAGGTAGAAAAATCACGATCTATCATGAAAAAGGTCATGAAAACTACAATGGAACATGCCAAAAATGTCGTCCTATGGTCTAAGAACACTCTCCTATGGTCAAAACAACTAAAAATAGTGATTTAAGCACTCAAATTTGCATTTAAGGCTCACTAACACATAGTCACAAACCACAGCAAAACTGACAATGCTTACACTAGAATGAAAGAGCAAAGAAAGAGGAACACAATGCAAGTTTCGGAATTGAAAACTGATTATCCATTCATTAACTGCGATAATTACAAGTTGGAGCAGCTCGTGGCTTGAGCGTACATACAACAGAGCTCTTTCTTCTCCAAAGATAAGCCTCCCTTTCACATGAAGGTTATTGACCTTTATACATAGGGCATTCTAAATGGCCAGTGGCCGACTCACATGGATCTTTACAAATATCATTACAACATTATAACTCGAGGAATTGATCCATTACTCTAGAATTGGGATTTATACAGAGTATTACTACACTAGCTCAAAAAACTAATAGAGTGCAAATGTGGTGTCCGGCTACATGTCCAACTAGTTGGGAATCCGTTTGATCTGTCCTCAAACAATCCCCAATAATTTTTATCTCCAAAGCTTGAAAATAAGGGAGGGGGTATCATATTGAGGGGGGGGAAGTGGGAAGAAGGAAACATGAGAGGAATTTTTTGTGTTTCAAAACCATGGCTTCCCAAAAGATTCTTCCCTCAAACTTGTGATTCAATAGCTACAAAGATACATACAAGAACTAACACTGCATTGTATATAGTTTATTTGTTGAGGGATAAAAGCTATAAAGAGTTTATATAGATGCAAATTTACACAAAGAACCTAACAAAACTTTATAACCATGTTTTTTGAGTAATTTAGATGGGTCAGAATTGCATGAGTAGCTAGAGTGTTGGCTAAACGGGCACATAGTTTGAAAGTCAAACTAAGACACATTGAAGGTACATCTAGTTATCAATAGAAGTGGTTTCTTAGTACGTTGCTAATCACTATGCTACACACTTTTTGGCTAGTTTTATTCAGTTAGATCATACAAGACCTAAATTTTATATGTAAGATAGGGGTATGATAGTTTTTCATGGATTGTAGTATAATCGTAGAAACGGGGGTCATATTCCCTAATATTAGTCATATATAAGGGTTTTATCAAAGTTGTCCGGTCTAGGTGGCGTCCAGTTTTGTATATAGAGTGAATCCCTCGGGATCCTACCGTACTTTTTCTTCAACAACAAAATGGAAGAGGCTTATGGTGCAAAATTGGGTTGTATAAACCCTCTATTGAAGTAGTCAGCAAGCTGCCATTCCATCTCAATAGCCTTAAAATGACTCATTCTATAGAGTGGTTTACTAAAGGGCTTACTAACTGTAACCATGTCTATGTCGTGTTGCACAGCATATTTCAGAGGTAACCCTGGTGGCAAATCATTTGCAAACACATCCTTATATTTCATTAATAACTCTTTCAATTTACTAGCAACATTTGCTTATTCACGTAACAGAGAAGAAGCCGTAGATGGAAGAGAAGAGAAAGAAGAATGGAACGTTGAGGAACTGTCATTTAACACTAGGTTGGTAATGGGACACTTTTATGTCCTGTTAAGTGACCATTTTCCTTGAATTATGTCAAGAGTTTCAAAATGAATTTTGAGGTGCTATCTGTCTAGAAAGTTGTCTCATGAGCTGAAAAAAACTCGACATTTTTTTTGGAATATCAATTCCATCTCTAACCTTGTCCTTGCACAACATTTCACAACCTAAACTGTGTGAAAAAACGGGTCCTGTTTTTGGCTTTTTTCAACTTTTTGCAACTATACCACTCTAGAATTCATGTTTGTGAGGTCTATAATGCTAGAGAACTATCTTTAGTAGTCCTTAACATGTTCTGATGCTTCTAGGGAGAAATAAATGTTAAAGTTGTAAGTTATGACCAAATTACAAAAATTGTCAAATCCTGTTTTTTAGCCAATTTTAGCTCTTCTATGATTTTTTTGGTGGCTTTCATGATATCCAAATGCAATTTTGATTTTCTATGTCGCATATTGTAACATAAAGCTAATATTCCTTGAGTTTGGGGCACCTAATACCCTATTTTGCATAGTAGACAACGATGGTCGATTTTTTCAATTACAGAAGAAAACGAAACATTCTAGTATATCAAGTATAGCTTTTTCAATATTGTTAGTTTCTTGTGACAACTACATGCATTTTGTAGGTAGTAACCATATCTAGTCATAAGGATCAAATTTGGCTAGATATTGAATAATTTCTATGGGATTCTACAACTCATAATGTTGGAACCCAGTTTTTTCATGTTTGTTGTATTTAGCACTTCATCTTTGTCCCCAAGATTCCCCTTGGTAAGAGATGTATTATTCTTTTGACATGCTCCATGGCTCCTTATGAACGTAAAGGACAATAGGGAACTAAGAAAACATGCATATATTATATGTATTGAGCGTGGCTATAGAAACTTTGATGATAGGTTTGCAGAATGATAAAAATTTATCTTTTTTGTACCTATTTCTTTTGGCAAAACAAAAAATAGTGAGTGAGAAGCAATCATATGTTCAGATCACCAACCCATTGAAGTTAACTAGGGAATGTATCTCAAGTCCTACAAAAATCCCTAATCTTATTTTTATGCAATAAAACGTAAGAAATGATAGTTTTGATGAAAATGTACTGGTCCATCAAGTTTGGAGGCTTCGTGTGACCAAAAGATGAGAAATTTTACAAGTTTCTTATTTTTTCCATGTGTAGTAGGTCTTGAACTATAACCTCATGAAAGGATTTTACAAAATGAGTGGATCTACTATGGTTTTGGAGGTTTTTTTCAAAACCCTGAAAGGACACTTTTATGTCCTGTTAGGCTACCAACCTAGTGTTAAAATATTATCAACAGTTAACAAAAAATGACATAGCAAGTAACACAAAAAGGGTTCTTCTATTTTATCTTGAAAAGAGAGCTTCATTAGCTTGCATGTACAAATAAGTGGCAAGGATGGAACATCCTTCTCCCCCAATAGTAGCACGTGTATGCCATTAATTTCAAGCATCAAACTGTTATGCTTATAGCCTGATCCATACTCATGACTTGGAAATCAAGGACGTATGATACCCTTGAATCTCTAGTGATACATCCTTGACTTGTGTATCCCACACCTCGGCAGCATAGTCGTTTATCATAGCTACCTTGTAGTGGTGGGAACTAGGAATCTAGGGCAAATTGAGCCGTTTCACTAACTTATAGTTAATGAAACTATGCAAAGCACCGTCACCTGCCAAGATTCTCACCTTGTGACCTTGGATAAACCCATGCATGTGCACAAGCTTGTTGGGATAAAGACATGTATACCTTGTCCGATCACCCATGCTATGGGCACGTGCCCATTACTCACCTTATTCTTGTACATATATCAAGGAGTAGCTCATTTAAGCCCTACTCCACCTACACAACATCTCCTCTCTCCCTCTCTGCAGGCAACCATGCACACACACTTTTCAACTGGTATCAGAGCTATGGCCCGACGATCGGCGAGCTCCCCAGCTATGGTGAAGCTTGGAGATCGATCATAAGCTTGGCAGCGGAGCACAGAGCGGTACGATGTGGATCCGGCAAGGAGAAGGTATGAATCTCGAGGCATGACTTCCCCACCATGTGTGCAATCCCTCTCGCGGATATGGAATCTTGAGAGAATGTATCTCTATAAGGAATCAAGCAGCAAAGAAATCAAAGCCAAGGAAGCAAAAGGGGAAGCTCATCAAGCAAGGTAGGGTTGAGGAGCTTGGACCTGGAACCGAGAGCTCGCAGGAGAGCTCAACCAAGCAGATCAACAGCTTGGGGCAGCAAATGAAATGGCATCATGCAAGAGCAGGTGCTCCAGAGCTCAAAATTGGAGCACTCTATAGTGTTGTAAAATTGGGAAGCTTGGTGGGACCGAGCAGCAAGGGGGGCTGAGAGTAGCGTAGCAGCAGCAGGCCACGGGCAGGAATGTGCAAAGCAAATCGGGCAGAGATCCTTAAAATTAGAAGCACTAAAAGCATCAATAAATCGGGCAACACTAGACATTGAAATAACTATGGATCTCTGTAGAGAGCAAAAGAAATGACCAACGCTAGGAAGCTTGGATTAGCAATACCAAGTAGGGAGTTGATCTTTGTAGGAAGCGAAAGCAAGTGAGCAAGCAAGAGCAGGACTAATCGAGCAATAGAGCTTCAGAAGGAACTTGGGGGAAATTGTAGAGAATCAAATAGATTCAGCAGAGGATTATTTTTTTTGTGTGTCTTGGAGTGCATTCACACATACACACACTCGGGAGAGAGAAGATAGAGATGGCACTATTTGCACAAGAAAGAGAGCGAGCTTGAGAGCGAGCTTGGTCGCAGAGAAAGGAGAGTGAGCATGTGTGCTCTTCCCGCGCGCATGGCGAGTAAGTCTGGGCACACCCTGGCATCGGATCCTCTCTAACGGCAGCAATCACGCCTTGACACACCAGAGACACAGCTTTTTAGCGATGATTTCTTCTCACGTTTAGGCAATTTTCTCATTGGCTTTGAGCATTGACGATTGGCATTGGCTCGGCGCATCCGTATTGACATTGATTTGGCAGTTTTGTGGCTTTGGCATTCTTCTTGGCATCGGCGATCCGCAGTAGCTCTCGGCATCGGAGAGCTAGGACATCCCTATTGAGAGTGCTTCTCTCGGATGACTTCTTCTCGGAATTCTTCTACGTCTCGACATCAACTCGACTCTCGTTGATTTCTTGGCTTGGCACTGGCGGCTCATCACAAGCCACGACTAATTTGGTGGCTATTCGGCTAGCATACTTCCGTCCAGTGGGCGAAAGTCGGCACCGAGCACTTTTCTTCGACATAGCGAGAGTGAGAGAGAGAAGTTGGGCTCTCCTCCAATATAGCTTCGCCAGCAACTACCCTCCCATGCCGAATCTAGAGCGGATTTTCTCTAATAGACATTCTCTGGCATCCCAAGCTTAATCTTGCATTATGTCTTTGATGACTCCCATTTTCCTACTTTTACGGCACATACCGACGCATAGGGGCTCCCATCGCCTATTTTGGACCAGTTTTTCCACGAGCGTGGCTCTCGGACGATGATTTTGCCCCGGGCAACTGGTTGTGCTTTGTGCTTGGTTTTTTATCAACGTGCTTACCGACCAATGACATAGTGTGCGTCAGTTTCCCAACATACCATTTTGCTCGCAATTTGCCCTTTCTTGTAGTGAAAACCATGTATGATTGTGTGGGGCATTCCAGAGAGAGTTTTTAGCATGGTTTTGTGCAGCCTCATGCTACGTATGCATTTGCAAATACAACTTGAGTTAGGTATAGCTCATAGGTAGCAGGTTCACAGGTTTACAATGTTGTTTTGGACAGGTACACGTCCATAGAGCCACTTGTTCAGGAGTGATCTTGTTTGCCAGGGTTTTGGCATTTTACGTATACCATTTGTGGATCTGTTTACTGAGACATTGAGAGTCTGTCTATGCTTTTTGCAATATTGGTGAGATTTTTCTGAGTTTTCACTCAGTTTTCAGGGGAGACTCTGTCGTATTTTTCCCTGATTATTGCCATGATCTATGTGTATCTGCAATTTTACTCTCTAATGGTTTAGTGGTCGAGTTTAACTCCCACTTTGACTGGTTTTGTCAGTTTGGATTCAATTTAGTGTTCTTGTACCCACTCTCACAGGAGTGAGGATTGCATATCCTCATGTGGCTTTGCCAGTCATAGGTTTCACAAGTTTTATTGTAGGAAGTTTCTCTTGTGGGATGTGTTTTGAGCTAGTTTGCTCACTAGTTGCGTATATGGTTATGCACTTTATGCTCGGTTGAGCTATTTGTCCAGAAGTGTATGCTTGCAGGTATAGCAGCTTGTGGAGCTGATTTTATGCATATGTGAGCATCGGTTTTGATGCGTTTGATCATGCTTTCCATGATTGTGTAGTGGTCAAGTCATGTTCCACTTTGTTGCCGGTTTGGCATGGTTTATGGTAGACATTGTACTTGAGGTTTTGCTCAATTTATAGAAGAGACCCTGCCATATATCTCCCAGGTTTTCCTGCCATAGTTTCTTGACATTCACTTATGGTTGCAGGTATGTGTGAAATTTTAGAATCTATAGTGAAGACTCGTGAGAGATCATGGTCTCATAGTTACCGATACATGCGATGTCGGCATTGTGGTCACACATGGCACATTAAGCATCATTGTTTCTGACGTATGAGAGAGCAGCAGAGATCTATGCATGTTGTAGATAAGGTTTTGACACATGCTAGAGTGGTGGATTCATATGCCAGTGATGGTGATGTCACGTTTGCCTTTAGAATTCTTCCTGTTTACATGTCTTCTAGAGGTGACACTTCTCCACGTTGGTTGCTAGATGAGGATGCAATCTTCCACATCACACCACATCGTGACTAGTTTAGCACCTTCTCTAGTGGGAGATTTGGTTGTGTGCACTTAGCTGATGGTTCAACGTTTGACATTGTAGGTGGAGGAGATGTTTGATTGTCATTGCCCAATGGTGCTTCATATATGCTACAACATGTGTGCTATGTTCCTCAGTTGAGATAGAGCTTGATATGAATGAAATGGTTAGCAGATTTTGGGTGTCAAACACTACTTAGAGAGCAGTCTTTCGAGATGCATTCCGGCTCATTAGTGATTGCCAGATCAGCCCGCAGTGGCTTGGTATATCATATGCATGTGTGACAGAGAATTTAGTTGTGTAAGACATGCTAGTAGACTCTGTAGAGATAGAGGTAGAGCGGAAGTGCTCTAGTCAGACACAAAGAGTCTGTGCAGGCAGAGGTAGAGCGGGTCTGCTCCCTAGAGACACATGCATAAATGATATATATGGAGTTCTTTGTTATGCTCACATTCATTAGTGATTTCCAAAGAAACCCATAGTGGCTTGGTATATTCTATGCATGTGTGACATAGAATTTAGATGTGCAAGACGTGCTAGTAGACTATGTAGAGATAGAGGTAGAGCGAAAGTGCTCTAGTCAGACACATCAAGTGTTGTCAAAGTCTGTGCAAGCAAAGGTAGAGCGGGTCTGCTCCCTAGAGACACATGCATATATGATATATATATATGGAGTTCTTTAATATGCTCATGTTAGAGAATGATGAGTTGATGCCAGGACGCACACTTCCACATATGGGTGAGAGGGACGTAGCCATCCCGATGTTGGTGTTGACACTTCCATATGCAATGGGTAGTTCTGATGATGCAATATGTGCATATAGCATAGAGGAGGTGAGTACAACCAAGTTTGCACAGATTTTGTCAACGTGCAGGCGTCTCATGTACGACCTACGGGTGTCGAGGCCCAACCTAGCATCTGCAGTGGGACCATTTGTAGCAGGGATCATTTGTACGGTGACTAAAACTAGCATGATGCATAATGGAGTTTTGTAGACAATACAGAGTACTCTACATGATTTACATGCAGGCTTTAGTGTGGATACACACGCTCGCCTATCACTAGAGCCAATACATGACATGTAGATCAGTTGAACGAGCGCGTGGGCATAGGTTGAGAGAGTCTCTCACCCGTTTTCTTGTACATACTATTAGTTTAGCTAGTAGGACCCACTTATCGGCACATTTTCCTTTAAGTGAGAGATTGTTGGGGTAAAGGCTTCTATGCCTTGGCCAACTGCCCAGGCTATGGGCGCCCGCCCACTACTCATTCTATTCTTGTACATATATCAAGAATAAGGAGTAGCTCATTTGAGCCCTAATCCACCCACACAATGTCTACTCTCTCCCTCTCCCCTTCTGGCACCACATTGCATCTGCACCATGCACGCACGCATCCGCGCTCACGCACTCTTCACAGCTCATGTGGATCAAAGGTTGGTTGCCACAGTGAGGTCCTAATACAACACTCGTGCACCACTTTGGCGTGAGTTACTTCCACATTGGAAAACCAGGAAGAGGACTTGAGAGGCAGCAATTGCACCATGTGCATCATCTCTTTACCTTGGGCAACATATTTCTCTTGGGACAATTGTTTTTGCCGTGTCCACTCCCTAAGTAGTCAAAACATAACTTTTCCTTCTTTACTTTCTCAAACTTTTCACTAGACAAATGGCCCCTAGGGCTTCTTGGAATGCAACTACTACAAATTTTCTCTTATTATTCCCATGAGGTGTTCGTGCATTTCCATGTGCAGTGTCATAAACGCGTGTGTTGTGCAATGCTTTTTCATGAGGATCATCATGTATATGCGCCTACTCTATAGCTTCCTCAAGCTTCTTGGGTCTTGGGTTTTAACATGCTTCTTAAGATCTGGTGTTAACCCACGGATGAGCCCACACACTTGTTGAAATGTTTTTAGATCTTCTACTTGAGAATCACATCACGATAGTGCAAAATATACTCTAATAGTGTCTTATGTTGATGCATAGAGCACTTGTCCCATGCAAACCAATTTTTGTACACTTTATCTGTGGGCAGAAATTCCTTTCTAAACACATCCTTAAAGGCTACCCATGTTTGTGGTATGATGCTTTTATCTTTGAGTGACATCCACCATTTATAGGTCGTACCCTCTAGTGTTAGACTTGTTTGCAATGCCTTGACTGTATCTGGAGTGCTTCTAAGATCGTGAATACCATCCCATTTTCTCAAGAATATATTCACAGTATCTTTGTTTTCTTCTTTTGTCTCCTTAAAAAACAATGGCTTGGTATTCTTTAACACGCCATCCACCTCTTTTTGGGATAGAAGGTGTAACCCCTCCAAATTGGAGCCTTGCTCTAGTAGACTAGGGGTCCCTCTAGGCACGGGGGTCATAGAAACCCTAGTCTACTCATTAACTTGGCCCTTGGACAATTGTTGCACAAGAATATCAGACATCTTGGTGACATCACGAGGGTCATAGAAACCCTAGTCTACTCATTAATCTGGCCATTGGCCAATTTTTGTATGAATTGCACAAGAATATCATACATCTTGGTGATATTGACATTCAATAGTGCAAAATTAGACTCTAAAAAAGTCATACGTGCTTGCAGTGCCTTAAATTCTTGGATGTCAAGCAATTCGATGCTATCATTAGGCCCAATTACTGCACAAGCACCCTCCATGACTACGACTGACTGCGGGGCATCAGCGGGCAAAACTGGGGTATGGTTCTCAAAATCAAAAGTATGATGCATGTCAACATCCGAATCCATGGAATAACGTGTTGTGCTAGCGAGAAAATATGAGTACCTTGTCACAAAAATGTCTAGCAAAACTAAAGAATAACCTTCTATGACCAACCGCAAAAGAAATCGACTAGCCTTTCTAAATCGAAGTCATCAAATAAAGTGTTGACGTCCGTTTGGAGTAAGTGTGGATGTCAATTTTAAGTTATTAAAAAACTAATGGTTGCCTAAAAAGTGTGCCGAAAAGCTTGGGAAACCGTCAAAATTAACCTTGCCAATTCCGATGGAGAAAGATTTTTCAAATCCAATATAGTAAGAAGAGCTTACTTGATTTTTATTATCATCCTTGAATTATCAAAAAACCTTATCAAAAAAGGAAGAATTGATAGGAAAAAATTTCTAGGCTTCAAAAATTTTATGTAGCTCCCATAGAGCATTGGTGTCGCCGGTATTGACTTCCCTTGCTTAACAGATTATTGTCAATGATGTCCTCTCAACTTGAATGAAGGGGGGTGTGCCCCAGGTAGGCACACTCCCTTAATTTGGGTTTAATAAAAAAATGGCTCCCCTTGGGCCTTGATGTGAACAAATAAGCTAAACAATGAGCGCTTCTAAATGTTGAAATGATCAGGAACCTTGTGCACATACTCTTTTTTGAGAAAGGTACAATAACCTCTTCTTACGGTCACGAGTAATGCGCATACCCAAAATGTGATTGGCTTCACCCAAATATTTCATGTAAAATTGACTTTTCAGCTTGGTTTTCAAGTTAGCAATGTCCTTCTTGGAATCACCCAGCAATAAGCATGTCATCTACATAAAGAATAAGCATAATAAGTTGTCCATTGGGTTGTCTTTTCACGTAAAAACATGGATTCTTATTACTGCGCTTATAGCCTAGGGAACGCATAAATGCATCAAACTTTTGATACCATTATCTGGATGATTGCTTCAAGCCATAAAGACATGTTAGAAGCTTACTATTGGAAATAGGTTTGCAAAGAAACGCCACACAGCTTGGAGAAGACGAAGGAAGCTCAAGGCACACAATAGAGAGTGTGTTACTTAGTGTGTAATGGAAAGATAGATAGCCCTAGATTGATGGGCGTATATAAAATGCTCGGGGGGGGGGGGGGGGGGGGGGGGGGGGGGGGGGGGGGGGAAATCTCCTAAAGAGGGAAAAAAAATGCCCCGGCGGTCCTAGTGTGTTCACACACATCACTACCACATGTATATGGTAACAAATCCCCCCTGGAGTCATGCGGTGAATGAGAGCTGGCACATGAGTAAAGGGAAGTGCCATGCCTTGAGGACATAATCAGTCCAGAAAGGGGAGTAAGCCCAAAGCTTTGTGGAAAGCTTCAAGCTTCTCACGAGACAATGCCTTTGTAAAAAGATCTGCAAGGTTGTCCTGTGTTGGCACATAAGCCAAGCTGATCTCTCCTGCTAAGAGCCTCTGCCTGACATAGTGGTAATGCACCTCAATGTGCTTTGTGTGAGCATGAAAAACTGGGTTCCTTGCAACTTCCAATGCACTCTGACTGTCAATGTAGATAGTGTTGGTAGTGTCCTGTCCAACACCCAAATCATCCATAAGGCATCTGAGCCATACACACTCAACCGTAGCTGTGAAGACTGCCCTGTACTCAGCCTCACAACTCGAAGTGGCCACAGTAGGTTGCTTCTTGCTCAACCATGATATACATGAACTATCAATCATGAAACAAAAACCACTTGTGGACACTCGTGTGTCAAAACAACCAGCCCAATCTGAGTCCGAAAAAGTATGTAAGTTTGGCGGCAATGATCCCCCCTTGGGATAAAACAATCCAAGATGTAAAGTGCCACTAAGGTAGCAGAAAATCCTCTTGACAGCCTGCCAATGCTTAGACCCCGGGCTATGAATAAATCTGCTGACATGTGAGACTGCAAACTAAATATCTAGCCTCGTGTTGCATACATTAATGAGGCAGCCAACAGCAGTTTGGTAAAGAGTAACATCAGCAGGATTGCCAGCATCATGTAGACTCAACTTCAAACCTGTTTCCATGGGAGTGGCAATAGGTTTGCAATCCTGAAGTCCAAACTTACATAGCAATATCTCTATGTAACTTTTTTGACACAAGGCAATATCACCATCACACTGCTTAAACTGTATTCCCAAGTAATGATGCAATAGCCCCAAATCTTTCATCTTGAAAGTAGCATTCAAATCAGCTTTAAATTCAGCAATATGTCTCTCATTTGGTCCAATGATCAACAAATCATCAACATAAAGAACCACAATGAGAAGTACATCACCCTCACACCTTACATACAATGCGCTTTCAGTTGGACTGTTTCAAAAGCCTTGTCTAACCAAATGAGTGTTAGCTTTCTCATACCAAGCACGAGGAGATTGCTTCAACCCATACAAAGCCTTCTTACATTTGCACACTTTGTCCTCTTGTCCGTTTATAACAAAACCGCGAGGCTGTGTTACATAAACTTCCTCAAATATGTCACCATTCAAGAAAGCAGTAACAATGTCTGATTGATATACATCCCAACCAAACTGAGTTGCCGATGCACATAGAAACTGCACAGTAGTCATACGACAAGTGGGAGCAAAAGTCTCTTCATAATCTATGCCTTTTTGCTATGCATAACCCTTTGCAACAAGTCGAGCCTTATGGCGATCGATCTCACCATCCAGCTTGCGTTTCAACTTGTAAACCCACTTTGTACCAATGGCCTTTTTGCCAGGAGGCAAATCACATAAAGTCCATGTGTCATTTTCTATAAGTGCATCATATTCTGATTGCATGGCGGCCATCCAATTTTCTGAATTCTGTGCTTCATCAAAACACAAAGGCTCCTCAACATCATGTAAGCTAGACACAGCCAAAGCATAACAATCTGATGCATAAGATGCATGGCAAGAGCCTGAACGAGTACGACTAGACAAAGGTGCATCCAATTTACTGTCACGCAAAGTGTGCACCAGCCATTTTGGCATACCTCTAGCCTGCTCATTTTCAGCCCTTTCCTCATCAAGTACATCATGTACATCTGCATCAGTAATAGGCTGATCTGTAACATTTGAGAAACCCCCATAGGCTTTACATTTGCCTCATTGGAAATTACACTCGTATTTCCACCAATGAAAAGAGGCAACAAAGTGTCATAAATGTCATGTGAGCTTACATTACTGTCTCTAGTACATGAAAGCAAGGGCTGAACAGAATCTTCCACAAACACTACATCTCGTGAAACCACAATATGCTTTATTTGTGGATGATATAACCTGTAACCTTTGCTTTTAGCACTATAACCAACAAAAATACATTTGACAGCCTTATCATCCAATTTTTTGTGATGTGTTTGTGGCACCAAAGCATATGCCAAACAGCCAAAAACACGCATGTGCTCAATAGAAGGCTTTCTATCATGCCATGCTTCATATGGAGTAATTGACTACAAATCTTTTGTAGGACACCTAGATTACCGTAGCCACAGTAGCAAAGATTACAAGTTGGAGCAAGAAGAAGCTCTCAAACGTACGCTGTCTTCTCAGTTTGTGATAAAAAAGATAATGTTCAAACTTACAAAACATGACCTTTATAGTTTAGGTCTTTACAAATGGCTTGTCCGGCCAAAAGCTCCTAAACTTCTAACTGGCTCTCCACTATACAATTGCTCCCAGAAAAATAATCAAAAATTTCTTTACAAGTTCTCGGCTTAGAGATGCTCTTTTACAAAAGGTCAAGATTTCCGCAAAAATGTAGATTCCCTGAAAAATGTGACTCTTTATTTGGAGACCATTGCTTCGTTGCTTCATCCACCAAACACTCCCCCCTTCCTTATCCTTGCACGTCCTCGTGCATGTTCAGAGCTTTGGTCGTTGATGGGGCTCCAAGGAGGCAAGTGTCGCTGAAAAGCTTTGTGTGCGGAGTACAGCCTCCAGGGCTTCTTGATGCTGTCTGAAAGGATTTTCACTTAATGTGTGCTGGTATGCTACGTACCGTGCCTTGAGGTCCTTTGCCATAGGATGAAAGATCCTTGAGTTGATTTCGAAGAAACCTGTGACGAAGGCCTCTTCAAACGTCTACAAGTAATGTGAAGGCATGTACATTAGTCTTGAGTACATTGCCATCAGAATATGTCATGGTGGCGAATCTTGGAGATTATAGTAGATCCCTCTATGCCCTTCCAAGAACAGGTTCCACGGATGATCGTCGCCTTCAGCGTCTTTGAACACCTGGATGTAGGTGACAATCATCCGGGCTATCTTTACCAGCATCTGACAGGCCACGTCGGGGACATCCCATAGCAAGGTGATTGTCGAATTCAGAGTGTTGACTACATAGGCTACTGTAGGAGGATTTTGTGCTGTCAGGATTGGCTAGTTCAGCTTTTGCTGCCTCGAGCCTTTCCATGTGGCAAACTCCTTCCATGTCCGTCTTCTAGAGACTGGGCAGAAAGTAGGATCTATGTGAATGTGTTGAGGAGCGTTGTGGTAGTTGGTTAGATACTGTGGCCGCTTGTCCAACCACTTCTACCTCCATTTAGGGTGATCTTCGATGAGAGCCTGAGCTTCTTCAGTTGTTAGTGCTACACCTTCATAATCTCCATCTTTGTTTTGTGGCACGGTCGACCGCATCTTCTCCTTCCATAGGATTGCTTCATGGCATATCAAGGGAAAAGGTAGGTGCTCATGGCCAAACCCCTCCACCTGCTCTTCTGGCTGTAAGGACGCTAGGGCCACTGACTCCATTATCTTCTTTTCGTATATCATGTAATCTTTTGCTGGTCCCTCTGGCATGTCCTTGATGGTCTGAGTTAGATCATCTCTTATGTCCAGATTTGTCTCTGTTGATCCTTGCTCTTGTTCTCCTTGGTGTGATGTTTCAGGCAAGTCAGGCATTTCTTGTCCTGGCAACAGTTGTGGTTGCACTTGGGCTTCCTCTGTTCTGATTTGCGGTTGAGAACTCAATGCTTCTTTCTTTTTCAGCAATGTGTCATTGATCTTCTTTTGAGTCTCTAACTCGGCCCTTGCTTGTGCGAGTTGCTGCTCCAGCTCTTTCACTTTTTGCTCGTTGGCCGCCGTCTGGGCCATCATTCCTGATAAGAGCAGCTGTCTTTGAAGTTTTTCTTGCTCTAGATCCCCTTTCAGCGCTGCTAGGGTGTTCACTATTGCAGCATTGTCTGATGTGGAGACCAATGCCCCAGCAGGTTCTTGGTTTGCCATCAATGTTGTTAAAGTGCTTTTGACAGTGAGGTATGAGCTGTTAACCCTCTGGAACCTTGCGTTTTTGTAATCGAGCTCCTCTGTCGCTTTCTTTACTCTTGCCGTCAAACCTTGGCATTCCTTTTCCTTGGCTGTAAACTCCATCCTGACATCCACCAGATCTTTGATCAGAGACTGAGCCTGCTATCGCTCAGCGTCTCTTTCCTTTGTTGTGAGCTCCTGTTGTGCCCGCAGGCTCTCTAACTCCTCTTGCCCAGTTTTTTGCTTTTATTGAGCCTCCTGTACCTGCTTTTCTTTTTCTCTCAACACCACATGCTGGCATTGGAATTGTTTTTCCAGATCTTGCAATGTTTTTCTGTAGTCAAATTCAGCCATAACCTGACAGGCTTCTTGGTACCGTATTGCTTCCGTAGGAGGCATAGACTCTTTTTGTGAGGATGATGGAGGAGGAGGTGGTGGTTTTTTGGTTGATGGAGAAGGAGGAGGAGGAGATTTTGGCGAGGGAGGAGGTGGTGATTTCTCAACTTCTTGTACGTGCCTCTTTTTCGTCGCATCTTCCCTTGGCTGTGAAGCAGACGTGTCCGCTTTTCTTTTCTTTAAAATCTTTATTATTCTTTGGTGAGTCAAATCCGCCACCCGTCGTGCTTCCACATTCCTCTCTCTTTGAGCTTTCTTCAATTGCTCTGCTTGGTTCGTATCTTCAACGGCTTCTTTCTCCTTTATTCCTTTAGTGGACTGAGAAGAAACGTCCACTTTTGCAGCCTTTTGTTCCGCTTCTAACCTTTGTTTTTCAGCCCGTATGCGAGCTGCATTTTCTATTCTTGCTTATCTTTCCTTCTCGAATCTTTGTTTTTCCGTTCGTTGTGTTGCAGCAGCCCTTGCCTTTCTGTCAACCCACAACTTGTTCCTTCTTTCCTTAATTCTTTGTTGGGCCTCTGCATATGCTTTTTGAAGGTCAGACTGCGGCACTGTACTTCTTTCCCTCTTTCTTCTCTCAAGCGGTGTGGTGGAGTCTTCCTCCTCGCTTTCTTCAAATTCCGATGGTACTTTGTCTTTTGACCCTTGAGAGTTTCCCTCGTCTTCAGTCTCCGTCTCTTCTTCATTACTTGAGCTTTTGTTGGATGCCTTGGCCGGAGCGCGATGATGTTGCGCTAGTGGTCGTCCTTACTAAGTGAGCAACCATCTTTGCTTTCTGAATCAAGGCCGTTTGAGAACTGGCCGCCGGCAGGTCTTCAGTCATGCCCAAAGCTTGGTATGCTATTCGTGTTAGCATTGGCCCTGCACTCATGTAGCTTTTGTTCTTTGCCGAGCTTTTCAAATTTGCTTTGATCAAGTTCTCCAAGATGTAAGAACCATAATCGCATCGGATGGTTCTGTTTTCAGCTGTTGCTAGAGCCATGACCACTGCAATGTGCAGGATTGGCTCGGTGTAGCAAGGAGGCTTTTGTACCCTGAAATGTTGAGAGATCAACCTCATTGGTAACTCCAGCTCACCGTATATCATGTCACTGTACTTGTACTTGTTTCCTTTTGCTTTGATAAATGCCTTCTCATTATCCAGTGACTTGGTCTTTGCCAGCAAGTCATGTTGCCCTGGAAGGAAGTGCAAAGCTTCGTTGATGATTTCTTTTGCGATCTTTACTTTTACCTTTGAACCATCCTTGTCAGTGAGCATTGCTTGCCCATCATACTGTATCGAGCTCATGAGCTCGTGGGCCCTCATGTAGTCTGTTCCCCATGGCTGCAATCTGAAAAACTGCTCCAAATGTACAGCCCGCATGACTTCTGTGACCTCCGGCCTTCGGTGGAGATTCCATATTTCCCGTGGCATGATTGTCGTCTTTACCATATCACCATCAGCATCCCTAAACTTCGTGATGAAAATGTGAGCAGGGATCTGAGCTAGTGTTTCATCCGAGATGTGAGCTTTTTCGTTTGTAGAGAGCTCATCCACTTCATATGGTGCTGATGTCCACTGCCTTGCTTGCTTTTGGCGAGGCATTCTGTGTCATTAGAATCACAAGCCGTCAAGATTTTCCTTTCGCAACCAGTAGCATTTAGACTTTTAGTAAAAAGCAGTTCAAAAGTTAAAATTGATCATAGCTTGAACAAATCTCATCCATTCTTGTCCATATTTCACCAGTGGGACTAGGAAGACTAGAGCTATGACTGATTGAAATCTGAGCCAAATATGGGCCTGAGGTACACCGATCGCGATCGTAGTATAGAGGCCAAAATGAGATTTGATCACATGAGTGGTTTGCTAATAGCAAGAGGGTCATTTTGGTCCACTCTGTCTTTTATTTGAACCACTTTTGAGTTTATAAGTCCCAATTTTGGGTTACAAGGGAGTTTTGGACTAAACTTTTATTTTTCATGGGTTTTTGTATGGCTAGAAACTTGATGTGTGACTTGAACAAGATGTGTACAAGAGATCTCTTAGGTTTTGGTCAAAATTTGATGCTGAGGTACAGCGATCGCGATCGTAGTACCTAGGCTTTTTTGGGTGAAAAGTGGATTTCTTTGGTCCCCTATGCCTGCCTAGCCCACTGATGATTTGTTTTCAAGTTTGGACTTAAAATGAACAAATTAGAGCAATTTTTCACTATTTGACCTTATTTTACTAAGTCTAATCATGTTGGGTTTTCCTGATGAATTTTGGTTGGAGCCTGGAGTTGGTTGATGTTAGTTTTTGAACTTTTACTACTTCCATGATGTGTTGCTATCATCAGCCTACTCCGCTGTCTGATTCTGACTTGATCAGAAACTTTTTACCTCGTCTTGGGAGAGTTTCCAGACTTGTGCATTTTTCAGGTATTCTTTGGATACCAATGGGATAATTGGGCATCTCTAAGTCGCCTTTTAGTCTTTGACATTAGTTCGGCCAAATTCTTCCCTCCTGTGAACACTCGAGACTGTAATGGTCATCTCTATCCTTGTGGAAGATTCTGAGCTCCATTCAGGGTTTTCTACTACTGTGCTGATTCCCAGTCGGACAGGTATGCCTTTCAAACCACCCGTCATAATTTTTAGTCAAATTTTGGTAGTTGTAGGTCAAATTTCCCAATTCGGGTGTGCTTGACAATTTTCTCCCATTCTATGAGCAAAACTTGTGCATTTTTCATGAAAATCCAAGAGAGTGTATCCCTCACTGAGTTCTAAGCCTGGGTCAAGCCAAAATTTCTAAAACCTGCATCTGGGGGCACCGATCGCGATCGTACCATGGACCCCAATTTGATTTTTGATACCTGCAGTTTGTTGCCGAGGTTGAGGGGAGCCTTTTTGCAAATTCGTGTCAATTTTGGTCAGTGGGGTACTCCGATCGCGATCATTGTACCACCACCAAACTGAGATTTGATTGGCCCACCTATTTGACTCAATCCGACTTTGATTTGATCCATTCGCCCGTTTGTGCAATGATTCGCGCTTGCATGTGTAATAGACTTGATCTTTACTTGATAAGGAACATACCTGTGACATCTGGTATGAAATGCTGGCTCCGAACGTCCGTATGGGGTAGAAATGTGGCAGCTCGCTCTAGGTCAAGAAGCTCTCTTCTTCTCTCTCAAAATGTGAAAATGAACAATGAGCTAGAATTTGGCCTACCTGACCCATATCTTCCCGAGGTTTTCGTAACATAGGTATTATTTTCATTACCTTTGATCCGATATAATCAGCATACCATCTGTGGGTCGAACCGTTCGTCATTCTCGCTTCGTATGACCATTTGATGCGATTTCGACGAAATGTGTTCATGATCATTAATGCTGAAATTCGACATCTTCAGATTAGCTTCATATCTTCCATGCTTGATAACCCTATCATGATACTTCGGCGTTTGCTTCCAGAACTTGATTCCGACACAATGGGCAATATTTTTTAATTTTTGGAAGATTATTAACGAAAATCAAACAAAATAAATTGAAAATACTTATTAACTTGCGAAAATTAGCCAAAAATTATTATACTCACCTCTAAGCATATATTTTCACTAGAAGCATCCTAATGCTCCCGATTTTGTCATTACAGCTCATTATTATGCTGGCTGGATGATAAAAACGCTAAAAATGCCAGATTTTGATCAAATTTGTTCGAAATTGAACTCTAAAAAATGAAAAAAAACAACAAACACACGCATTATGTAAATGTACATATATACACGTTGGACCCCTCAATGGTCCTGACTGCTGCTAGATGCAGTAGTCACTCCCCCCTTCCTAAACATAGTCTTCCCAGACGAAGGTTGTGTGCATGTGCATGGGTTTTGAAATATGTGTCTATGCACGGCCGTGTAATGTGGCCCTATCCTCATGTTTGAGACAATGCATTGGGAAACAAAGTGTTGTGCAGGATGCGGGGACTGAATGGAATATTCAGTGGCTTTGGATGGCGAGGCTAGCTGTTTATGGAACAAAAGAGATTGCAGTTCAATTGCTCTCTCCTTGATTGTTGGTTTTTTGATGGCAACTATTTTTGGAACCCATTTGTATTCAGTTTTTTTCATATTTGCCGATTTTAATGTAGGTTCCTAAATTTTCTTAGGTTTCCATTGCCATTTTGGTAGTTCAGGCTTCCTTTGTTGACTTTTTGGTCTCCATTCAATCTTTGTCGGTGAATTGTTGGTTGTCTCCAGCTTTGGTTTCGATTTCCGCTCTAGATTAGCTCCTGAAGGTCTTTGATATGGTGTTGCTATCGTCGGGAGTTGTGACTTGGGCAGCCATATCTATCTTTGTTTGTTCTGCACGACGGTTTTCTTTATCCATACTTTCCGAACAGTCGTTTTCGGTGTTTCTGGCTGATGAGCCGATTGCTTTTTGTCGATGGAGATAATCGGCCATGAGTGATCTGTTTTGGCGAATGGAGTCATGTAAGTGTTGGAGTTGTGTGTGTACATCAGCGCATGTTCTGACCATTTGGTAACTGCATTGTACATTCTTATCCATGGAACTCCCAAACATAGTGATTCTCTGATTCCTCCGTCTTTCATTACGAAAAATTGATGAGGACAACTATTTCCATCAATATTGATTGCCCAACGTTGGCATTGTTGCCCCGTTTGCAGCTTGTAAATCTCGTGTGGATTGCACTAGGGGTTCATCGGTAAGCATCTTATAAGTGGAGAAGTTGACCACATTGACTCTTGCCCGTGTGTCAATCAGTGCTCTTTGATATCTGCCATTCGGAAGTCTGACATGGATGCAAACATCGATTCCTATTTCCCATTGCTCGTCAGTGTGAATTATAGAAAGAGAAATTTGAGCCGTATCTGATGGTTGAGGAAATCTTTGTTGTTGTAATTTCTGTTTTTGCTTTAAAATCTTGATTCCGGCTTCCTCCTGTGCTTGAGCTTTTGTCTCATTTGCTTTGTTCTTGCGCTCCTTCGCAGCGTGGATTTTGGCAAGCATCTCTGAGGTTAGTGGTAGGTTGTACTTCTTTAATCTGTAGCCACTTATCCAATTAGGCATCTCCTCTCCCTCTAATGTCGCAAGATTAATGGCACCGCTAGATGATATGTCATGAATCATATAGGGTCCATTGCCTCGCTTTTTGAGTTTTCGGGAATGTTATTTCAGGGTATACATTAAGACGTAATCCCCCGTAGCAAATTCCTTGTTAATAACATGTTGTTCAAAGAATGATTTCATGTTTCGTTTTTGCGCGTAGATTGATGCAACTGCTCTCAATCTAGTTTCATCCAGTTTTTCGAGGTTATCTATTTGATTGGATAATTCATGGCCCGTCCATTTTAATTCTTTAGCTACCCGAAGTGTGGGGATAAGAAATTCAAGTGGCAATATCGCTTGAATTCCATAAACCATGTTGAACGGAGTCGTTTCGATTGAGGTTTTGTACGCTACTCTATATGCCCATAAAGCTGAATGCAGCTTTTGATCCCCGTTGGCTCTCGATTCAGCTCTCGATTCACTAACAATTTTCGTGAGAATAGTCACCAAAATCTTGTTTGTACTTTCTGCTTGGCCGTTAGCTTGTGGATAATAGGGAGCTGACTTCCTGTGAATTACCATGAATTCATCCAATAGGAATTCGATCACTTCATTGACGAAATGAGTCCCTCTATTGCTCACTATCTCTATTGGTAAGCCATATCTGGTGAAAATGTTCTCATACAAAAACTGTGTTGTCGTTTTTGCATCATTTTTGGTTGTTGCTTTCGCTTCAACCCACTTTGTTATATAATTTGTTGCCACAATAATGTATTGAGCATGCGTTTTATATCCAAGAGGTGCAATTGGTCCTACAAAATCTATTCCCCATTTCGCAAACGCTCTTGCCCCCATCATTGGTCTCAAGGGCATGTCATCTCGTGCTCTAGGAATCTTTGTTCTCTGGCAATCATCACATCGTGTCACAAACTCTTCGGCGTCCATGAATAGTGTAGGCCACCATATGCCATCAATAAGAATTGCTTTGGCCGTTTTGTCAGCTGAGAAATGTCCTCCAGCTTGTCCGCCATGTGCTTGCTCTAAGATAGGAACGTATTCCTCTTCCGTCACACACATTCTCAATTGATTGTCTTTTCCCCTCTTGTAAAGATTGTCCTCAATCAATACATAGTTTTATACCTCTTTTGTGATCGTTTTGATACGTGATCTACTCATCCCTTCAGGCAGTATTCCGGTGGTGAGGTACTCTACAATGTAGTTACTCCATCTAGGTGCTACAGATAATTTGAACAGAGTCGCGTGTTCTATCGGCTTCTGAAAAGTGCAGATAACACATGATTTGATATGCATATGAACACTTTGTTGCATTTTCGGCCAATATACACCCATTCTTATCAATCTTTGATACGTCTGTGCATGCCCATTGTGACTCCCGATTGTTTGTACATGAGCCTGGTTTAGATACAAGTCATGTTCACTTGTTTCATCACAAAGCCTAAGGATTTGATCCATCCCCTGTTTGTATAGCCTTCCAACCAGCATTACCAATGATCTAGATGCTGCAATGGTAGATGGTTGTCTTGTCAAATTTAATGACCCAATAGTCAACAAAGGAATTACATCCTCGCTCCATCTTGGAACCATTTCTATGTTGAAGAGATATGCATCTGGCAAATCATCATCAACTCCTACAGGGTTTTCTCCATGCACCATTCTAGATAAATGATCCGCTCTTTGGTGTGTAATTCCTTTTTTTAGTACAATCGTGAAGTCAAACTCAAGCAGTATGATGAACCATCGTACAATCCGCCCCGTACTGCAAGGTTTGTTTACCAAGTACAGCAGTGCTTGGTGATCATCGAAGAATACAAATTTATTGGAAAGTAGGTAATGTCTAAAATTTTTCACAGCATAGATCATACCCAAACCCTCCCTTTAAGTTGTTGTGTAATTCTTCTCTGCACTGTTTAGTTGTCTACTGGAGTAACTGATTGGAAAATCCATGTTGTTTTCTCTAGGTTGTGCAAGTATGCATCCTATAGCATATGCTGATGCATCTATGTGGACGTGGAATATCTTTTCCCAATCCGGAGCCTTCAAAATTGGAGCGGATATCAATCTTTGCTTCAAAGTTTGAAAAGCTTTGTCGCACTCATCTGTCCACTCAAATTTAGTTATCAACGCGTAAAGTGGATTTGCAATTATAGCGTATGAGTAGATAAATCTGCGATAATATCCACAATGGCCCATAAATGCCTGTACCTCCTTTACCTTTACTGGTCGTGGTAGATCAACAATTACGCTGATCTTCTCCATGTCTGTCGAAATACCATTTTTGGACACTATATGTCCCAATATTTTTCCTTGTCTTACCATGAAGACACATTTCTCCGGATTCAGGCAAATCCGATACAGTCTGCATTTTTTGAACACTTTTGTCAAGTGCTCTATGTGCTCCAATCTTACGAGAGAGTGAACGCACAAGTCATCCATGTAAATTTCTAAGAACTGTCTTAGATATTCTTTAAAAGCATGACCCGTCAGCCTCTGAAATGTGGCTAGTGCATTCGTTAAGCCAAAAGCCATTACCCTGAATGCAAAAATGCCCCATTCAGTTGCAAAAGCCGTCTTGTGCTAATCCTCTGGCTTTATTGCGAGTTGGTTGTAGCGTGAAAAGCCATCTAAGAAACTGTAAGCTTCTTTCCCTGCCACTCTTTCTATTACATGATCAGTAATGGGTAGGGGATAGTTGTCCCGATTTGTAGCAGTGTTTACTTTCTTGAGATTGACGCACACTCTCAACTTTCCATTTTCCTTCGGGACCACCACAATCGGTGAAACCCAGTCAGTGTGCTCAATTTTGTAAATAAACTCTGCCTCTTTTGGCTTATATATCTCCTCCTTGATCTTCCTTGCAAACGTCTCATTGTAAGTATAAGGACGTTGTGTGCTTGGTTTGGCGTCATTCTTAAGGGTTATTATGTGTTGACAGATACTTGGATCCACCCCCTTAAGATCTTTGTATGACCATGCAAACACATCTCTATATTGTTTTAGAGTAGCTATCAAAAGCTTTTCCTCTTCTTCAGTAAGATCCGTGGCAATATATACAGGTTTTGGATCTTCTCCTGGCTCTGCTAGATCTATTCGTTTGGCTTTTTCAGGACCGTCGTATGATGTACCAAGTTCCTTCAATTCCCTCATCGGTTGTTGCACTATGATTTTTCTATCTTGTATGGTATATTTCTTATAATGGGACGGCACATCCATCTTGTGAGAATTCGTGTCCGCATCTGTTTCCATTTCAGTTGTTCATATGTCTTTGAGGGTCCGTTTGAGCTTATTGTACTTTGTTTTCCTCTCTGTTTTGGTCATTCTAGACCATGTTTCCCCCTCCTTATGGGTCTCAGTCGTTTGCTTTTCGCGCTCATTCTTCTTGTTGTTTTTCCATGGTTTAGTTTTGATAAACCGGCCAATGACCTTGTCTTTGACACAATTGTCAGCTTTTACAAGCCTTAGATATCCCGTTTTGTCATTGACAAGAGGCATGGATTTATGCTTATTCGCTCTTGATTTCCTTGTTCTCTTTGATCTATACCACTCTTGTCGACTAGGATTTGGTTAGGAAACTCGTAAAACCTGTCCGGTCTCGACTTATACTTCCTATTCGTCTCTGATCCACTTGATCTTTGTCATCACCATCTATCATTTGGATTTCATCACCTAGTGATGGAAGGTCACCGCTTAGTGAGTCTGTGAATTCCTCCTCTGTTCGATTCCTATCGTCCAATACAGATATCTCATCAACTATTCTTTTACACTCAGTCTCACGTAGTGGTTCTTCTTGTTCCTCGCTCTCTGATCCTGACTCAAGGATGACGCTAGCCATTTGCAACGTTACTAGGCTGTATCCCTCATCGTCACAAAATTTTGTAGGCGTGCATTCGTTAACACATACATCCAAGGCTGACAATATTTGAGTCCACCCAAATGGCTGAAATAAATGTTCAGGGAAAGGTTCTGGGAGATAAGCCTCATCTTCTACTGACCTTTCCAACACACATTCCTCTTTGATTAAGTCTCCACAATCAGATGCTCCACACATCCAGACATGTGCTTTCGCTTGTAACCACACAAGTATTTCTTTTCCAATCATTGTGGTTGAATCAAATTCTTGCACTGGTGTTTTTGCAACGTCTCTATAGCTGTGATCCTTCATGTTGATTTTCATTATTAGCTCCTCATGCCTTAGGTAAATTTGGTCATACCCCCAATCTTGTATCATTTTGAGTTGACGTTGTCATGAGTTTTTTGGAGCAAGGAATTGCGCATATGTACATATCCATGCATGGTGCATCGAATGTGTGTGTGTGTGTGTGTGTCTGTGTGGAGTGGGCAAGTGGATAGTCTCTCTCCTCTCACTCCAGAGGTGTGTTCCCTGTCTCGGCCAAGTGTGTTGTGTAAGCTGAGTGGTGCCCCATAGTGTGTGTGTGTGTGTGTATCATTCCAAGAGTGTGTGTCGGGTTGCTATAGAGGCGCTGTGTGTGTTTTCATCCCGCTCACAACGCATAAAAGGTCGCCCCAAAATAATGTCAAAGTTGTTCGTTTTTCCAAAATCTACCACGGCAAAGGTGTGCTCATAGTTAATTCCACACGAAGTTACAACTATTTGGTCCAGGATTCCCAATGGTTTCTCTACATACCCATCTACGAGTTGCAGTTTCATTCTTATCTTTTTGAGAGCTGGACGACCCCATTTCTCCCAGATTTTCTTTGTCGCAATCGCAACTCCCGCTCCACTATCCAGGGTAGCTATCATCTTTATATCCTGATATTCGACAAGTAAGGTTGTATTACCTTCCTCACCTTCACAATAATCTCCGACCTTGTTTATGGTCACAGGTTGGGCTTTGGGTTGACCTTCTTGTTTGTTTTCTTCTATCGTAGGGTTTGTCTGAAGAGGAATCTTTATTTCTTTGCTCTCCAAATGTTTCCCCGTGTCTCCCCGTAAGTGTGGTCTGACTCTCAAGAGTTCTGACAGTGTGATTGTGCATGTTATAGGTGTTGACAGCATCTCTTGAAGACTTTTCGAGTCGATCATTTGTGGAACAGCTCTCATTTGGGATGGAACTAATCTTATCTCCGATTGTGCCTCGTGTTCACCTATAAATGAAGGCAGGGTTTTCAGGGATTGAGCTTTGCTTTCCATTGAAACCTCCGTTCTTGCATCTCCATAAAGTGATTGTATATCTCCTGGATAAAATTCGTTGTCCATGTGAACCTCAGGAATTGGTGCAGACTGTAATGTCGCACTTTCGTTCTTTCTATTTCTAATGGTTTCCCATAAGTGTTGTGGCCATGGTACTTCCACTTCTAGAATTGGCATTATAGTCATTGACTTAGCATCATCAGTGGTGTTCGGCACCACTCGGTGATCCAATGACAATATCGTTTCAGGCCTGGGTCCGTGTACATGTTCTGATTCATCGATCTTCAGTTTTTCTCGCATTAGGTTCCATCAATGCCTGGGTTGTTATAATGAGGTGTTTACACATTTCCAAACGCTTCGTGTTCACTTCTGGTTGAGGATAAGTCAACCATCTCTGCTCTAAGGTTTGGTTTGTTTTTAGCCTTGCTTCATATGCTTGTAATAGAGCATCTAAAGGCTCTAGCACTTTCTCGACCAAGACTGATCCCCCTGAGGATGCTTTCCTCGGCTTCTTGTTGTCCTCAGCAGTTTTACTATCTTTCTCTTGTTTCAGTTGTTCTTTCATTTCATGTATTTCATTTTGCATGGCAATTTTTGGGTTTTTATCCTTCTTGTTTCGTTTCGCCTTCTAGGATTTCCGCTGTGTTCTCACAAATAAACTCTTGTTTTCTGTGGGTATTGGCAACTTGACCTTTTCTTCCAATGGCTTGTTTTTCTCTAAGTCCTTGGCTTGGGCTCTGGTTACCACATTGATCTGGATCATGGGTTCGATTTCTAATCCACTGCTTGCACTTGGTAACACCCCCACAATATTTATAGTTGCTTTTCCCTTGTTGTCTGGATTCCTTGGGCAATCTGGCAGTATGTGATTCACAACACACCCGTCACAACCCAAAAATTTTCACTCTTTCGCCTTTGAAAGGACAACTATGCTCCCAATCATCTGAACTTCCACAGTTATAGCACGGTCCAATTGGTGGTTGATTTTCAGGAGGTGGTACCATAGGTTGTCCCGTCCTATTAGGATATCCTCTTGGTTTGTATTTCTTGTTTGCAATGGACATTAGCGTTCTTTCGTCCACCAAATATTGATCCCTCAAAGGTTGTGCTACATACGCTGGTGGTGCCATACCCTCGTTATTTCCCCACGGTTGATAGGCTTCGTCTACGTACATCTGTGATTCAAGTTCACTTACGTAAGGCTCATTCGGTTCCTCGTGATAAGAAATTTGAGGTGTATTATTTGTTCTTGGTGATGCTTCGTAAGTTTGAGCATACCTAATCATGGCCCTATTTTCCTGTGGTAAAGGAGGTTGTTGACCCAACAGAGGTTGAGGTTTGTCTGGTCCTGCTACCATATTCACATTTGGCCCAACTTGATATCTTGGATGAGGTGGATGGGGTGGTCCTACTGGAGGTCCATACGGCCTTTCCCTCACATAGTTTTTGTTGTAAAAACACTCATCCGTGCCATGGTTTGTCCATTTTTGCTCTATGGCGCACCATTTCAGTACTCGTCCATTCGCAATTGGTACTTTCGGCTGTTGTGTGCACCACGGCGCGGGTGATCTCACCCACATATGTCACATTTCCTCATATGAGACTGTCTCATCACCGGATTTGCTCTCATATGTTGCTGCATTCTCTTCGTTACTTCCTCTATCATTTGGTCAGTTGTCGGCATCAAAGAAGCCTGAGCATCTTTCTTGGTAGAGGGTTCACTCTTAATAGATGAAGAGCCACTGGTTACTGAATCAGTATCCTCTGACACTTCCCCATATGCTTTGCAGTTATCAACAAGATATAACGTTTCCCTTGTAACCTGTTCAAATGTGCTACAGGGTTTCAAGTGAAAGTCCTTTTTCAAGGTTTCGTTTTCAAGTCCTTCAATGAAGAGCACAAAAAATCTCTCGTCCTGCGGTAATTCTCTCCTTGGGCACCTCTCAATGTATTGCTTGAATCTCAAGGATGCTTCCTTCACTTTTTCTTTCTCTTTTTGTTTAAAAGCATATATCTATGATACAGTATTATGCTTTATATCTCGTTTTGAGAATTCTTCCGCGAATTCCCGCAATACATGTTCAATATTCGGACAAGTTTCAGGGTTCAAAGGTTGAAACCATGTTAAGGCCGTCCCTTCCAAGGTCAGCCCGAATCCCTCATATTGAGTATGGAAATCAGTGATCTACTCTCCTCTTAAGACTTGCGTGAAGAGCGACACATGGGCATATGGATCCCCTGATCCACTATACTTCTTTGGCATGCACTTCGCTACCTGGGATGGCCTCATCCGTCTATGGTCTGCAACCAATCTCAATGCTCCCATGTCTCGACTTAATCGTTCTCGTACATCATGGATATCGTGGGTTGCTCTTGTTGGCTCCCCTGCCACGAATCTACTACTAGGAGGCAAATGTGATGATGTGGCTGCGAATGTTGGGCCTACTACGGTATGTGTAAAGATAGGAACCGCACCACCTCGATTCGTAGCAATTGATTATCTGGAATGTAATGCTCCCATGGGGCTTGGCATAGAATACTGAGGTCGACTGAAAGAATCAGCTACATGAGTCCTCTCCCCACCTGTTGCCATCGGGTCTGGCATGACAGTTGTAGGTGCTGGTCTCAGTGGGCTTGGAGTGACATAATAATGGTGGAGTGGTCCCCCAAAGTACGTATATCCTTCCAACTCCTTTTTATCGATTGCTGCATATCATCTTCCATATTTGTCGTATGCGACGATTTTCGTTTCTGATCCGCACTACCTCGATTCGTAGCAATTGATTATCTGGAATGTAATGTTCCCATGGGGCTTGGCATAGAATACTGAGGTCGACTGAAAGAATCAGCTACATGAGTCCTCTCCCCACCTGTTGCCATCGGGTCTGGCATGACAGTTGTAGGTGCTGGTCTCAGTGGGCTTGGAGTGACATAATAATGGTGGAGTGGTCCCCCAAAGTACGTATATCCTTCCAACTCCTTTCTATCGATTGCTGCATATCGTCTTCCATATTTGTCGTATGCGACGATTTTCGTTTCTGATCCCTCTGTGTAGGTGAAGACATAAAGTCTTTTCCGCTCTATCAACTCTCTGACGTAGGGTTCCTTGCATCTATAATAGATATCTTCCTCTCCATTATTATACTTTGTATAACCCCACGTAGATGTTGTCTGTGTTGACTCTCAAAGTTTCGTTTTCTCGCCTTAACGTGGCATAAGGGAAGCTCATTGTTGGTGCTTTCTCCTTAGGTTCCTCATCTACTTTGGCTTTCGTTCCCATCAATTGCCACTTGTCCACAATGTTAGGATTCAGGACTACCATGTACATGATACCTTCGTTATCTAAGTACCTATCTCCGCTATAGCTCACAGGCACTAAGTCCATGAACTCACTTGGTCTATCTTCTATTTTCACACAGTAGCGGTCCATACCATCTTTGTAGATCTTGGCACCTTGCTTGTTGTCATACTTATACTTGATGAACAATAGCTTCATTGTGGCCAAAGGGTTTAATGGTCCTGCTGCCATGTTTTCTCTTTTGTTCAGGTTAAATGTTTCAAGTGTTCCGTGAAATACTCGTAAGATCTCTCTGAAGAAGTATCGGAAATACTTTCTTCAAGGATCAGTTCTAACGGTCGTACTAGACATTGGTTTACACTCTCCTCCATTGATAAAACACTTGCTTGATCCGCTAAACTTCGGTGTTGGTTGTTGATTTGTTTTCCCGATCTCAAAAACATGAAGAAAGTGGAATTTACCGATTGAATCCAAACCTCTTACTTGGAGATGGAGTGATCTTCCAACTCTCACGACTGCATGGATTGTTACTTGATCGGTCTCTGCAAATGAATACACTTGATGGCTATGAGATCACTGTATCATTCCAACTGTCAGCAGATTCAACAACTTCACAACGACTTCAACACAATTTTGCTTGTAGATTATTGACAGTATGTCCAATTTGGGTTGTGACAACTCCTGATATCTTAAATAGTCTAGGTCTATGAGCAGGTCAAAAATGAGTCAAATCTGGCACAGAGGTACACCGATCGCGATCGTAGTACAGTGCCCAAATTTGATGAAACTTCACCAGATTGTTCACTATGCTATTTTAAAGCTACCACCTGATAATTTTGTATTCAAACCCCAAAAAGTCAAGCTTTTACCAGTTCTTGGTTTGAAGTACCTGATTTCCCAATTTTATCAGGTTTGATTGATTTTGATGTTTGATTTGGGATTTGAGAGATACCTAGGCTTGTCCTATGCACAGGCTATCCCCCTGCATGGTTTCTTCCCAGATTTGATGTGTTTTGGTCTATTGAAAGTAATTTCTATGCCAGTTTAGCAGTTTTTGACTTGGATTTGTATTCAGATGATTTGACAGGTATTTTGAGGTTTTTGGATCTTGGTCTTGTATACTTTTATGTTCATATACACCTGAGGATCTCACAGATGAAATCTGGTCAAAATCTGGCACTTAGGTACACCGATCGCGATCATAGTTCTGAGCCTAAATTAGACCAAATTTGGCATGCTTGTAGACACTAATGTTTTAAGGCTATCCCCCAAGTCTTTTTGCATTTGGATCACCAAAAGTCAAGATTTTTACAGTTTCTAGGTCTGTCAGTCTAGTTTTACCCAAGTGACCTGATTTCCTAGATTTTTGATGTTTTTGGGTGTGGTTGCTTTCGACAAACTTGTTTAGATTCTTATTAGGAAGGCACATGTCAAATCTTGTACAATTTTGACCCAAAATTACACCGATCGCAATCGTAGTACATGGGCCAAATCTCATTAAATTTAGTCCGCTCCCTCTGTCAAGTATTTTACAGTGTTTTGTGCTACCACATGGTGATTTGAATCAATATCAACCTTGTTTGGTCAGATTTTCTAAATTTCAGAGTCTTATGGCCTTTTTGCCAAGGTTATGGTTTTATGGCTTCTCGACTCTAACTTTTGCCCCAAATCTGACTTGAATGTGATTTACTTATCCTAATCCTAAGTACAGAAATGAAAGAACATAAAGAAATGAATCAAACAAAACAAACAAGACAGATTTCGGGTGAGATTTCAGTACTCAATCGAATTAGAGAAATTGAAGAGCAAAAATGCTTGGAACACTCTCACTCACAGCTCCCTAAATCTCCTAAGAGAGGATCTAGCCAATCCACTAACTCTAGACTCCACTAAGCTCTAAACCCCTATCTAGCAGCCTAACTGAGGTGTAAAATGGATTTGTAGATTGATCTTCTTTTAAGGAAGCTCACTGCGCACTCGGTCACTCATCACCTAAGGTGCATTCCCCGGAAACGGTGCCAATGTTTGCAGGTCGCCGCGACGGACATCCATAGCATAGCTCTCACGCATCAACATAAAATATCAATACAAGGGAAGCGACCAGGATGAGGCATGGAAACTCATTAGGGTGTCATTACTAATGAAGTGAACTCGATGAGATGCAACTACTAACTCTACAAGCAAATCAAATGCACTAAAGCCAAGTAATCTGCCTATGTCCTTCTACACAGCTCTACAATCATCACGCCCGTTTACCATGCAAATCATGTCGGATTCGCACAAAACTTGAAGGGAAGCTACAGGGGACTATGTAGAACCTATCCTATCACTTTCACAGCATTCTGGAGAGGTACAAAGATCGCAATCGTTCGTCTCAAAGTCAGCAAAAACAGTGAACAAGTGATCTTAAAGGGTCGTTTTAGGGTCCCTAAAGCCTCTCCTAGGGTCAAAACAACATAAAATACGTATATAAGCACTCAAAACAACGATTTAAGGTCTCAAACTTGTTGTTGAAAATCTATGTTTGCGGGTCGCCGCGACGGACGTCCATAGCATAGCCTTCAGGCAACAACATAAATATCAATACCAGTGAAGCGACTCGGATGAGGCATGGAAACTCACTAGGGTGTCAATCCTGATGAAGTGAACTTGAAGAGATGCAACTACTAACTCTACAAGCAAATCAAATGCACTAAAGCCAAGTAATTTGCCTATGTCTTTCTACACACCTCTACAGTCATCACGCCTGTTTACCATGCAAATCATATCGGATTCGCACGAAACTTGAAGGAAAGCTACAGGGGACTATCAGGAGCATATTATATCACTGTCACACAGCATTCTGGATGGGTACACGGATCGCGATCGTTCATCCCAAAGTACACAAAAACAATAAATGGATGATCCTAAAGGGTCATTTTTGGGTCCCTAAAGCCTCTCCTAGGGTCAAAACAACATAAAATACGCATATAAACACTCAAAATAGCAATTTAAGGCCACAACGGTTGCGTTTGATACCTACACCAAATCTTGAATGCTTACACTTGAATGAAAGAGCAGAGTAAGAAGAACACAATGCAATAAACAAAACTACCGTAGCCACAATAGCGATTATTACAAGTTGGAGCCAAGAGGTCACCCCCTATGCATACAGCAATAGTCACTTATCTTCCAAAAAAATAATCCCCCTTTCCCACTAACCTTAGTGTATTATATACCTAGGACTTTCTAAAGTGGCTGGCAGCCAACTTCTGATGGACCTTTACATACATCATTGGAAAAATTACGTCTTTGACTTAGACTTGACATAGACGATTGTCATTAGGCTTTTACAAGGTTTGATGTATTAAACATCGGAAAAATAATGTGACAACATCCAAACTTTGGCCGGCTGACCCAACGGGCGCCTTGGTTAGGTGGGCACTTGTATGTTGTTATCACCTCCAAACACTCCCCCCTTCCTAGCTCGTGTCGTCCCTTGACACGACCATTTGTAGTCTGGTCTTCTTGTTGATGAGACTCTCCCCTTCCTTGATTGAGTTATATATGTCATGTTTTGCTTGTTCAAATGGGGTGCCCATTTGCCTTTGATTGATGAACATGTGTTCTTTGTGATTTGGATGTTGTGGACGAGGCATTTGTGCATGTTGTTGCACATCCTACTTTACCTTTCCATTTGTGCAGTTGGTCGATGATACCTGCTTCTTTGGATACTTTGCCTCCTGGTGCAGTTGACTTTTTATTGGAGCTCGTATCTCAAAATGTTTGAGACTTTAACATGTGTGCATTGGCATCTCCAATTTGATTTTCTTTGCCACTTTGTCAATAGAGCTTTGTTGGTATCTTTGAAGATAAGAGCTGCTCTTGTCGAAGTGTAGTTGAGAACAATGTGGCCCCACTTTATCTCTTTGAAGATCGTGTAACAAATTCTTTATTGGTTTCATTTGATGGAAGGAATATATACAATAAAATAGTGATGGGTGTTTCTAAATTAGGGTCTAGAACCTGAATGACCAAAGAGAAAAACCCAGGGGAAAAAAATGCCTTTCGTATACGCTCTTATTGGGGTTGAACACTTGGAAGTTGAGTACCTGTTCATGCAAGGTGAGTGCTTGGGAGAAATAAAGTAAGAGTGCGTAATGCAAGTGCCAATTATGGGACACTCTATATGCACACAAGAGTTCTTTCAAGAAAATCATGCGGTGTGAAAAATGAGTTGTTGGGTGCTTCAAGGAACAAATGTAGCACATGTGATATCCAAGGACATCTCAATAGCTTCCACATTTCCAAGAAGGATTTTTGATGTTGAAGTTTCTCCACTCATTACTCACTATGCATAGTGTGTGAGTGTCTTTTGGACTCTCTTCTTCACTTTATCAAACTTAAAATACATAGACTTGGACTCTTATGCTCACCTATACCAGCATGAGCGACACAATATAAATATGCTCAACTCCTCCACCTTGAGCAGTACCTAGAATAGCTAAAACTCTTAGACCACATAGAATATTACTTGAAGCTTTGGGACTAATGCCTCGCTCATTTAGTGGCTCAACTGCCCGACTCTTGACTTTTATGCCATGTATTTTTAATGGCGACTTGGACTTACCTGGGTTCATGGCCTGAAACCCAATGCCATAAGTTCTTGAGATTAAGGCCTCTATCATTGCTTTGGTCTTTGGATGCCACCATCTTTTCAAGTAATTTGGCATACTTTGACTCCTCTAGCTTCTTTTGTTGCATGGGATGTTCCGTAAGGAGGCCGCATTGTTGTACCTTTACTTTTTCGTCTTTGTGAGGAGCCTGAGTTTTCAACAGTGGTTTTGGGAACCACTTTGTTCTTGCTTCATGAGTTGCTCCCTTGACTTGATGGACACTAGGCTTTTGTATCCATACTTGGCTATTACCATTGTAAAAGCCTTGCTTTTGTAGTAGAAGACGAGGGATCCATTTTGAGGTTGTTTCTCCCTTGGTTGTGCTTAGTCTCCATTGGCTCTTTGTTGTTGTTTATTGTCTTTGTGTGGGGTCCTTTGCTACTTGGTTGGTCTTAGTGGCTCTAGTTTGAGCAACTACTTTGGGTAACCATATTTGGGTGTTACCTTCATAGAATCCTTGTGCTTCAAGTAGCTTGACGGGAACCATTCTCTTCTTGGTCTTCATTTGGCCTTGTTGGGTAGCTTGATAAATCTCTGACTTTGGTACACATATTTGTTGTATTGTTTGCTTCTTTGAAGATCTTTTCTTTTGCTTCTTCTTTATCCTAGTTGAGTTGGTTGTCTTGTGTTGAATGCTCGGTTTGTTCTTTGTGGGGTTTCTTTGTAAGGGTGAGAAGTTCCATGCCGTTACCTTGGGCTTTTTGGCCCAAACATCATTTGAGGCCACCCACCCTGCCGCCTTTTGTTGTTGAGATTGTTCTTGAGAGTGTATCCAAATTGGATCTTTGACTTTAATGTGTTCCTTGGATACCAACACCTACTTGACATTTCTTTGCTTCTTTTGGAGACTTTGCTGCAATGGAGATTTAGGTTGCAAAACCTTTTGTTTAGGGATCCATTGCATTGTTGAATCTTTCGTTCTTGACGTAGAGGCTTTGCTTGAGCTTTGATGTGGGCTTGTCGAAGGTAAAACTGACTTGCGAGGATGATCTTCTTCAATGTTTAGTTTGGCCTTAGCTTTTTCTGCTACAGATGGTTGTGTCTTTCTCTTGGACCGTCTTTGTTGTTGTTGATGATGCTTTTTGTTGTTGCCCGAAGAAGATATTCTTCCAACTCTTTGTTAGGACTAGACTTTCTTTGACGTGATGTGAGTCAACTATGTTGAAGTTGTCTTTGAACTCCCCATGGCTCAACTTGAGTATTGCCTCCGCTATGCCAAAACTTGGGATTGGTGTTTTGGCACTAGTGTATACTCTTTCCTCCACTTCTTTAATTGTCGGCTTTCCCATCATTATCCAAGTGCCATATGACATTATATTCTTAGTAGCATCAGGATCAATTGCGGCCGAACATGTAACCTTGAGCCCTGTTTGTCCGCATATATTGAATTTGATCAATGTGGGATATTTTTCATCTTTGGCTTCTTCCTCATTCTTCCTTTGATCTTGAGTTTGTAGAACATCTGTTGATGTGGAGCTTTGCACATCCGATTCTTCCTGTACTTTCAACTCTGCATCATTTGAAGTTAGTTTCTTTGGAGTAGATGTTGTTGACTCTTCAAGTATGTCAATGATGACATCTCCACATGGTTGTATTGCTCTCCTAGTTTGTGTTTGTGCAACATCCTCCATGACATAGCTATTTGTCCCTCTATTTTCATTCTCACAAATCTCATTAGCATTTCTCAGCACTTTCAACATAAAACATGAAACTAGGTCATAGCCTTCTTCATCACAAAACTTAGTTGGAGTTAGCTCATTTACACACACATCCAAGGTTGCCAATATTTGAGTCCATCCAAATGGCTCAAATAATTGCTCTGAAAAGGGTTCTGGTATGTAAGCTTCATCGTCCATTGATCTTTCTAGGATGCAATCCTCCTTCACTGAGCTTTCACACTTCGAAGCACCACACATCCAAAGTTCTTGTTTGGTTTGTAGCCACGCAGGTATCTCTTTCCCATTGACTATAGTAGAGTCAATTTATTCTAAAGGAGTTCTATTCACATCTCTATAGCTATGGTCTTTTATGCTTATTTTTGTGGTGATCTTTTTATGTCTCAAGTAGATATAGTCATAGCCCCAATCTTGAACCATCTTAAGTTGACGCATGAAAAGTCTTCCTAAAATGATATCAAAATTGTTCCCTTTTCCAAAATCTATTATTGCAAATGTATGTTCATATTCAATTCCACAAGAAGTCACGATAATTTGTTCTAGGATACCCGGAGGTTTTTCCGTGTATCCATTTGCAAGTTGAAGCTTCATTCTAGTTTTCCTAAGCGCTGGTCTACCCCATTTTTCCCAAATGTCTTTTGTGGCTATGGCTACTCCAACCCCACTATCAAGTATAGCCAATGTTTTAACTCCTTTGTATTCCACAGGTAAGGTGGTGTTTCCTTCTTCTCCTTCGCAATATTCCCCCACCTTGTTTATTGGCATAGGTTTAGCGTTTGCACTTTCTTATTGAGTTCTGTTTGATTGTTCACTTGAGGGTAGATCTTGAAGAGGTATCTTTAATCCCATCTTCCCCAAATTGTTGCCTACTTCATCCCATACATGTGGTCTAATCTTAAGCAGTTCAGATAGAGTAATGGTGCACTGTATTGGAGCTGACATCAACTCTTGCATACTCTTTGCATCCATCATCTTGGATATGGCTTTCCTCTGAGATGGCACCACTCTAGTCTCTGAGTCTGCCCCATGTTCTCCTATGTATGAGGGTAAGGTCTTCAAGGACTCTGGTTTGCTTTCAATTGAAACTTCCATTCCTGCATCTCCATTTAGAGATTAAATGTCTCCCTAATAGACTTCATGCCCTGTATTGACCTCAGTTATGGGTGCAAACTGGAAAGTCGCACTTCCATCTTTTGCACTTCTAATTGCTTCCCACAATTCATTTGGCCATGGCTCATCCATCTCTGGGATAGGTGCCATAAATTGTGATCTTGAACTTGCATCATTAGTGGTGTTGGCCACTACTTGATCATCTAGTTGAATTTCTAGGTTGTTGGTTTCTTGTGTTGTAGTCTTTGCTTGCACATCCTTTTGTGATTCTAGCTCAATGTTTCTTTGAGTTAATGTTTCAACAACCTTTGCCTTAGGCATTTCAAATCCAACACTTTTTGGTTTTGTTTTTGGAGGTGGAATTGGTGCTTCAGGCTCCATCATTGCCTGTGCAGTTTTTACCAATTCCTTACACATTTTCAACCTCTCAGTCTCTACCTCAGCATGAGGATATTTCATCCCTCGTTGCTCTAGGGTTTGGTTGGGTTTCAATCTAGCCTCATATGCTTCTAGTGTAGCATCTAATGGCTCTAGGACTTTGTCTACCAACACAGATCCTCCGAAAGATGCCTGCCTTGGTTTCTTATCGCTCACCACCATTTTGTTTTCCCGTTCTTGTTTTAACTGCTCCGTTGTCTCTTGTAATTCTGTTTGTAGTGCAGTTTGATTTGTAATTGTTTTTGCTTTAATTCTATCTCTTTTGGCTTTCTAGGATTTTCTCCCAGTCCTCACTGACACACTAGTTGTTTCCCCTTGTTTGGGTTGTTGATCTTTCTCCTCATTAGCTTGGTCCTCAGCATTTTCTTTTTCTTGGGCTCTAGTCACTACCTTCACAGGAATTTTGGGTTCTGCCTCTGATCCACTTGGAGAAGGTAACACTCCCACTGGTCTACGCTCTTGATTGGCTATGAACATCAAAGTTTCCTCATTCAATGAATAGAGTTTTCTCATAGGTTCTTGCCCTAGCCTAGGTTGTGATACCTCAGCTCTTTGTAAAGCCCTTGATACAACCCTATTTTGAAATAATGGATGATCTGGTAATGGCATTTTTTTTTTCTATTTGATGTCCAAATAGTATCCCCCTCATGTAGGTTTGATTATAGTAGCACTCACTCATCTCATGATTGGTCCACTTTTGCTCAATGGCACACCATTTTATTCGTTGTGCTACTTGCGCTGCTAGCTCATCTAGGTTGGTCATTAATTGAGACATAACCACTTGCCTTGTGTTGGTTTCATAGATGCTAAAGGAGCATTATCCATAGTGATCTTTGTATCACCAATTTTCTCGCCATAGGCTTTACAATTTTCAACTAGGTATAACGCTTCTCTTGTGACTTGCTCAAAGGAAGTACATCCTTTTAAGTGCAAATCTTTCTTGAGAGTTTCATTTTTCAAACCCTCTATGAAGAGAATTGATAATCTTTCATCCTGTGGTAACTCGCGTTCCAGACATCTCTCTATATATTGTTTGAAGCGTAGCGATGCTTCCTTCACTCTCTCATCTTCTTTTTGCTTGAATGCATACATTTGGGACACTGTGTTATGCTTGATTCCCCTTTTAGAGAACTCCACAACAAATTCTTGCAACAGTTGTTCAACGTTTGAGAAGGCATTTTTGTCCAACGGTTGGAACCAATTCAATGCTATCCCTTCCAAGGTTAAGCCAAATCCCTCATACTGTGTATGAAAATAAAATACTTGTTCGGCTCTTAACACTTGTTTGAACAAGGATGCATGTACGTATGGATCCCTTAATCCATCATACTTCTTCTTGACACATTTGGCCAATTGATATGGTCTCATTGGTTCTGGTTCAACCATGTATTTTAGCGTGTTGGGGTCTCTCACAAAGACATCCCTCGTTCCTTCTTCTCGTCTTGGAGCAACTCTTGGTGGAATCCCCTTTGGGACATGTTTTGGAAATGTTGATGGATTTGTAAGTCTAATTGGTGGTCTCTTGGTTCCACTTAATGAGGTAGGAGCTACACTCCCGTGAATAGCTATTTTGGATGTTTGAGGTCCATTTGATTCCATAGTTTCAATGTTAGCTTCTTGAAAATCAGTCTCAAGAAACCCTGGTATGCTTACACTCGGTTGAAAGTAGTAAGCAGAGATTGGAGTACCCATGTATGTATATCTTTCTAGCTCAATTGGGCTGATAAGTTTGTACTCTCATCCATACTTATCTACCATTAGAACTTGCACTCCTTGGTCATCTGTGTATGTGAAGGCATAGAGGTTCTTGTAGTCTGTCAACTCTTCAATGATGGAATTTAAACATCTATAGAATTTGTTTTGATCCCCAATAGGTAACCTATAAAGGCCATCATAAGTGTAATCCATTACAACTCTCGTGGCTTCATTGGTTTTGATGAACCTCACGTTGGGTTTGTTTATTAGAGGATGCTTCTCCTCTAAGTCTCCAGCAATTTCCACTTTTGCTCTTCCAAACTCCCGCATTTTAGTTGATTGGTTTAGCTTCCAGTGAGCTACATGATCACTTGACAAATATCCATGAGCCATTCCTTGAGGTTTGGCTTGATATGATTGATAAGCCTCATGGTCTTGTCTCAACCCTCTTGTTATAGGTGTTGCAGTATTTCTGGTTGTTTGTGTAGGTGGCATAGCTCTGAGTTGAGTGGGAAACCCTAATGATGGATGAGTTGTCATGTTTAAGCGTCACTCAATACTCTCAAGATGGTCCTTGATAAGAACACCTTGGCTTAGTGCACACAATCCCTTTTTGCCCCTGGTCAAGTCTCTAAAAAGTCAGGCTTTGGTGCCCCACTGACCTTTCAATACTGGTTTTGGGTATCCTAAAAGTTTGTAAATGGGAATCCTAGCAAATTTCTCACAAGCTTTCTTCCTAGCTATAGGAGACTCAGTTTGGAGTTGTGTGTCAAAAGTTAGAGCAGTTTTGGTAAACTGCACTTGAAACAGCACTCAAAACAGTTTCAGGATCAGGACACAAAGAGATTTTGTGCTTGTATCTTGGCTTCCAGAGGGTATTTTTCACTCAAACTTGAGATTTGGGATGTACTCAAGTAGATCTACAAACTTATGAAGTCAAATACCCTCACTATGTAGAGGTACACCGATCGCGATCGTTGACCCCATGTCACAGTTTTGGAAGATTTTTGCAGAGTAGCTAGCCCTTGATGTCTTGATACCAAGTCTCTTTGTATTTTTGAATTTGGAGATGTTTTGACCAATGAAAACCCAAATCCTAGGTGGTTTTGCGGTTATTGGCCTGATTGTGTAACTGGGACTTTTGACCACTTTCTTTTGCTTTTTTAACCTTGCTCCTTTTGGAAAATATGTTGCATTAGATGTCAGCTACCTACTCACCAAGTATCAACTCAAAATGTCACTGGGGTACACCGATTGTGATTGTAGTTCTAGCTCCTTCTCAAGTGAAACTTGTGGATATGGTAGGCAATGATGTGTACAGTCTACTCCTCAAATATTTTTGAATTTGGACAAGAAAAAGTCAAGTTTTTACCAGATCTTGGTCTGCTGCAGTGGTTTTTTGACTGTCTGCCGTTTTTGGCTATTTTGGTGATTTTATTTTAATTTTGACATCTCTCGGTATCTTATATAACCTAGGTGTATGTGTGGGTCAAATCTGGGATTGAGGTACACCGATCGCGATCGTAGTTTGGAGCCCAAATTGGATGAAACTTCACCAGCTTGTTCACTAGACTATTTTAAGACTACCTGCCAGGCACTTTTGTATTTGGACTTAAAAAAGTCAAGAATTTACAGTTTCTTGGTCTGAAGTGCCTGATTTTCCAATTTTATCAGGTTTGATTGATTTTGATGTTTGATTTGGGATTTGAGAGATACCTACGCTTGTCCTATGCACAAGCTATCCCTCTGCATGGTTTCTTCCCAGTTTTGATGTGTTTTCGTTTACTGAAAGTCAATTTCTATGCCAGTTTAGCAGTTTTTGACTTGGATCTGTATTCAGTGGTTTTGACCAGCTTTTTGTGGTTATTGACCCTAGGTCCTTTAGACTTTTATGTTTGTATACCCTTGAAGAGTCTACTCATCAAATCTGGTACAAATATGAGGTTTAGGTACACCGATCGCGATCGTAGTTTTGAGCCCAAATTCAACCAAATTTGGCTTGCTTGTAGACACTGATGTTTTAAGGTGGTGTTCAAATTCACTCAATTTTTGTGAGTACCATTGTATTGATGTGTCAAACCTGTGGTGTAAAGGTTTTTTGCTTGTTGCTAGTCAATCACCACCTTCATCAGTCTATCGCGATAGACCAGGCAGAGAGCAATGGGGACTTAATTTTTTGTCTATTTTGAAACACACACAGCTTGGAGAAGACGAAGGAAGCTCAAGGCACACAATAGAGAGTATGTTACTTAGTGTGCTATGGAAAGATAGATAGCCCTAGAGTGATGGGCGTATATACAATGCACGGGGGAAAAAACCTCCTAAAGAGGGAAAAAATGCCCCGGCGGTCCTAGTGTGTTCACACACATCACTACAACATGTATATGGTAACAGTGTGTTGACAGATACTTGGATCCACCCCCTTAAGATCTTTGTATGACCATGCAAACACATGTCTATATTGTTTTAGAGTAGCTATCAAAAGCTTTTCCTCTTCTTCAGTAAGATCTATGGCGATATATGCAGGTTTTGGATCTTCTCCTGGCTCTGCTAGATCTATTCGTTTGGCTTTTTCAGGACCGTCGTATGATGTACCAGGTTCCTTCAATTCCCTCATCGGTTGTTGCACTATGATTTTTCTATCTTGTATGGTATATTTCTTATAATGGGACGGCACATCCATCTTGTGAGAATTCGTGTCCGCATCTGTTTCCATTTCAGTTGTTCATATGTCTTTGAGGGTCCGTTTGAGCTTATTGTACTTTGTTTTCCTCTCTGTTTTGGTCATTCTAGACCCTGTTTCCCCCTCCTTATGGGTCTCAGTCGTTTGCTTTTCGCGCTTGTTCTTCTTGTTGTTTTTCCATGGTTTAGTTTTGATAAACCGGCCAGTGACCTTGTCTTTGACACAATCGTCAGCTTTTACAAGCCTTAGATATCCCGTTTTGTCATTGACAAGAGGCATGGATTTATGCTTATTCGCTCTTGATTTCCTTGTTCTCTTTGATCTATACCGCTCTTGTCGACTAGGTTTTTGGTTAGGAAACTCATAAAACCTGTCCGGTCTCGATTTATACTTCCTATTTGTCTCTGATCCACTTGATCTTTCGTCATCAAACATCTATCATTTGGATTTCATCACCCACTGATGGAAGGTCACCGCTTAGTGAGTCTGTGAATTCCTCCTCTGTTCGATTCCTATCGTCCAATACAGATATCTCATCAACTATTCTTTTACACTCAGTCTCACGTAGTGGTTCTTCTTGTTCCTCGCTCTCTGATCCTGACTCAAGGATGACGCTAGCCATTTGCAACGTTACTAGGCTGTATCCCTCATCGTCACAAAATTTTGTAGGCGTGCATTCGTTAACACATACATCCAAGGCTGACAATATTTGAGTCCACCCAAATGGCTGAAATAAATGTTCAGGGAAAGGTTCTGGGAGATAAGCCTCATCTTCTACTGACCTTTCCAACACACATTCCTCTTTGATTAAGTCTCCACAATCAGATGCTCCACACATCCAGACATGTGCTTTCGCTTGTAACCACACAAGTATTTCTTTTCCAATCATTGTGGTTGAATCAAATTCTTGCACTGGTGTTTTTGCAACGTCTCTATAGCTGTGATCCTTCATGTTGATTTTCATTATTACCTCCTCATGCCTTAGGTAAATGTGGTCGTACCCCCAATCTTGTATCATTTTGAGTTGACGCATAAAAGGTCGCCCCAAATAATGTCAAAGTTGTTCGTTTTTCCAAAATCTACCACGGAAAAGGTGTGCTCATAGTTAATTCCACACGAAGCTACAACTATTTGGTCTAGGATTCCCAATGGTTTCCCTCCATACCCATCTGCGAGTTGCAATTTCATTCTCGTCTTTCTGAGAGCCGGACGACCCCATTTCTCCCAGATTTGCTTTGTTGCAATCGCAACTCCCGCTCCACTGTCTAGGATATCTATCGTCTTTATATCCTGATGTTCGACAGGTAAGGTTGTATTACCTTCCTCACCTTCACAATAATCTTCGACCTTGTTTATGGGCACAGGTTGGGCTTTGGGTTGACCTTCTCGTTTGTTTTCTTCTACCGTAGGGTTTTTCTGAAGAGGAATCTTTATTTCTTTGTTCTCCAAATGTTTCCCCATGTCTTCCCATAAGTGTGGTCTGACTCTCAAGAGTTCTGATAGTGTGATTGTGCATGTTACTGGTGTTGACAGCATCTCTTGAAGACTTTTCGAGTCAATCATTTGTGGAACAGCTCTCATCTGGGATGGAACTAATCTTATCTCTGATTGTGCCTCGTGTTCACCTATAAATGAAGGCAGGGTTTTCAGGGATTGAGCTTTGCTTTCCATCGAAACCTCCGTTCCTGCATCTCTATATAGCGATTGTATATCTCCTGGATAAAATTCGTTGTCCATGTCAACCTCAGGAATTGGTGCAGACTGTAACGTCGCGCTTCCGTTCTTTCTATTTCTAATGGTTTTTCATAAGTGTTGTGGCCATGGCTCTTCCACTTCTGGAATTGGCATTATAGTCATTGACTTAGCATCATCAGTGGTGTTCGGCACCACTCGGTGATCCAATGACAACATCGTTTCAGGAATGGGTCCGTTTACAAGTTCCGATTCATCGATCTTCAATTTTTCTCGCTCTTTGTGAATCCGCACTTCTTGTTTTGGGGTTCTAATCGCATTAGGTCCATCAATGCCTGGGCTGTTTCAATGAGGTGTTTACACATTTCCAAACGCTTCGTTTCCACTTCTGGTTGAGGATAAGTCAACCATCTTTGCTCTAAGGTTTGGTTTTTTTTTAGCCTTGCTTCATACGCTTGTAATAGAGCATCTAAAGGCTCTAGCACTTTCTCGACCAAGACTGATCCCCTTGAGGATGCTTTCTCGGCTTGTTGTTGTCCTGAGCAGTTTTAGTATCTCTCTCTTGTTTCCGTTGCTCTTTTGTATCATGTAATTCATTTTGCATGGCAATTTGGGTTTTTATCCTTCTTGTTTTCATTCTGTCTCGTTTTGCCTTCCAGGATTTCCGCTATGTTCTCACAGATAAACTCTCGTTTTCTGTGAATATTGGCAACTCGACCTTTTCTTCCAATGGCTTGTTTTTCTTGAAGTCCTTGGCTTGGGCTCTGGTTACCGCATTGATCTAGATCATGGGTTCGGTTTTTGATCCACTGCTTGCACTTGGTAACACCCCCACAATATTTATAATTTCTTTTTCCTTGTTGTCCGGATTCCTTGGGCAATCTGGCAGTATGTGATTCACACCACACTCGTCACAAAACCCAAAATTTTTCACTCTTTTGCCTTTGAAAGGACAACTACTCTCCCAATGATCTGAACTTCCACAGTTATAGCACGGTCCAATTGGTGGTTGATTTTGAGGAGGTGGTCCCATAGGTTGTCCCGCCCCTATTAGTATATCCTCTTGGTTTGTAGTTCTGGTTCGCAATGAACATTAGCGTTCTTTCGTCCATCAAAAATTGATCCCTCGAAGGCTGTGCTACATACGTTAGTGGTTCCATACCCTCGTTATTTCCCCACGGTTGATAGGCTTCGTCTGCGTACATCTGTGATTCAGGTTTATTTACTTAAGGCTCATTTGGTTCCTCGTAATAAGAAATTTGAGGTGTATTATTTGTTCCTGGTGATGCTTCGTAAGGTTGAGCATACATAATCATGGCCCTATTTTCCTGTGGTAAAGGAGTTTGTTGACCCAACACAGGTTGAGGTTTGTCTGCTCCTGCTACCATATTCACATTTGGCCAAACTTGATATCTTGGAGGAGGAGACTGGGGTGGTCCTGCTGGAGGTCCATACGGCCTTTCCCTCACATAGTTTTTGTTGTAAAAACACTCATCCATGCAATGGTTTGTCCATTTTTGCTCTATGGCGCACCATTTCAGTACTCCTCCATTCGCAATTGGTACTTTTGGCTGTTGTGTGCACCACGACGTCGGGTGATCCCTCCCACATATGTCACATTTCCTCATCTAAGACTGTCTCATCACCGGATTTGCTCTCATATGTTGTTGCATTCTCTTCGTTACTTCCTCTATCATTTGGTCAGCTGCTGTCGGCATCAAAGAAGCCTGAGCATATTTCTTGGTAGAGGGTTCACTCTTAATAGATGAAGAGCCACTGGTTACTAAATCAGTATCAAGTTTCAGGGTTCAAAGGTTGAAACCATGTTAAGGCCGTCCCTTCCAAGGTCAGCCCGAATCCCTCATATTGAGTATGGAAATCAGTGATCTACTCTCCTCTTAAGACTTGCGTGAAGAGCGACACATGGGCATATGGATCCCCTGATCCACTATACTTCTTTGGCATGCACTTCGCTACCTGGGATGGCCTCATCCGTCTATGGTCTGCAACCAATCTCAATGCTCCCATGTCTCGACTTAATCGTTCTCGTACATCATGGATATCATGGGTTGCTCTCATTGGCTCCCCTGCCACAAATCTACTACTAGGAGGCAAATGTGATGGTGTGGCTGCGAAAGTCGGGCCTACTGCGCTATGTGTAGAGATAGGAACCACACCACCTCGATTCGTAGCCATTGATTCTCTGGAATGTAATGTTCCCATGGGGCTTGGCATAGAATACTGAGGTCGACTAAAAGAATCAGCTACATGAGTCCTCTCCCCACTTGTTCCCATCGGGTCTGGCATGACAGTTGTAGGTGCTGGTCTCAGTGGGCTTGGAGTGACATAATAATGGTGAAGTGGTTGCCCAAAGTACGTATATCCTTCCAACTCCTTTTTATCGATTGTTGCATATCGTCTTCCATATTTGTTGTATGCGACGATTTTCGTTTCTGATCCCTCTGTGTAGGTGAAGACATAAAGTCTTTTTCACTCTGTCAACTCTTTGACGTAGGGTTCCTCGCATCTATAATAGAGACCTTCCTCTCCATTATTATACTTGTATAACTCCATGTAGACGTTGTCTATGTTGACTCTCAAAGTTGGTGCTTTCTCCTCAGGTTCCTCATCTACTTTGGCTTTCGTGCCCATCAATCCCCACTTGTCCACAAGGTTAGGATTCAGGAATACCATGTACATGATACCTTTGTCATCTAGGTACCTATCTCCGCTATAGCTCATAGGCACTAAGTCCTTGAACTCACTTGGTCTATCTTCTATTTTCACACAGTAGCGGTCCATACCATCTTTATAGATCTTGGCACCTTGCTTGTTGTCATACTGATACTTGATGAACAATAGCTTCATTGTGGCCGAAGGGTTTGATGGTCCTGCTTCCATCTTTTCTCTTTCGTTCAATTTTAAATGTCCCAAGTGTTCCGTGAAATACTCGTAAGATCTCTCTGAAGAAGTATCGGAAATACTTTCTTCAAGGATCGGCTCTAACGGTCGTACTACACCTTGGTTTACACTCTCCTCCGTTGATAAAACACTTGCTTGATCCCCTAAACTTCGGTGTTGGTTGTTGATTTGTTTTCCCGATCTCAAAAACATGAAGAAAGTGGAATTTACCGATTGAATCCAAACCTCTTACCTGGAGATGGAGTGATCTTCCAACTCTCACGACTGCATGGATTGTTACTTGATCAGTCTCTGCAAATGAATACACTGATGGCTATGAGATCACTGTATCATTCTAACTGTCGGCAGATTCAACAACTTCACAACGACTTCAACACAATTTTTGCTTGCAGATTATTGACAGTATGTCCAATTTGGGTTGTGACAACTCCTGATATCTTAAATAGTCTAGGTCTATGAGCAGGTCAAAAATGAGTCAAATCTGGCACAGAGGTACACCGATCGCGATCGTAGTACAGTGCCCAAATTTGATGAAACTTCACCAGATTGTTCACTAAGCTATTTTAAAGCTACCCACCTAATACTTTTGTATTCAAACCCCAAAAAGTCAAGCTTTTACCAGTTCTTGGTTTGAAGTACCTGATTTCCCAATTTTATCAGGTTTGATTTATTTTGATATTTGATTTGGGATTTCAGAGATACCTAGGCTTCTCCTATGCACAGGCTATCCCCCTACATGGTTTCTTCCTAGTTTTGATGTGTTTTGGTCTACTGAAAGTAAATTTCTATGCCAGTTTAGCAGTTTTTGACTTGGGTTTGTATTCAGATGGTTTGACAGGTATTTTGAGGTTTCTGGCTCTTGGTCCTGTATACTTTTATGTTCATATACACCTGAGGATCTCACATATGAAATCTGGTAAAAATCTGGCACCTACATTGATCGCAATCATGCTCTACAGTCATCATGCCCGTTTACCATGCAAATCATGTCGGATTCACACGAAACTTGAAGGGGAGCTACAAGGGACTATGTAGAACCTATCCTACAGTCATCACCTATTCTACACAGCTCTACAGTCATCATGCCCGTTTACCATGCAAATCATGTCGGATTCGCACGAAACTTGAAGGGGAGCTACAAGGGACTATGTAGAACCTATCCTATCACTGTCACAGCATTCTGGAGAGGTACAAAGATCGCGATCGTTCGTCTCAAAGTCACCAAAAACAGTGAATAGGTGATCCTAAAGGGTCGTTTTAGGGTCCCTAAAGCCTCTCCTAGGGTCAAAACAACATAAAATACGCATATAAGCATCAAAACAGCGATTTAAGGTTTCAAACTCGTAGTTGAAAACCTACACCGAATCTTGAATGATTACACTTGAATGGAAGAGCAAAGGAAGAGGAACACAATGCAATAAACGAATCTGAATTCGGATTACCATAGCCACAGTAGCAAAGATTACAAGTTGGAGCAAGAAGAAGCTCTCAAACGTACGCTGTCTTCTCAGTTTGTGATAAAAAATATAATGTTCAAACTTACAAAACTTGACCTTTATAGTTTAGGTGTTTACAAATGGCTTGTCCGGCCAAAAGCTCCTAAACTTTTAATTGGCTCTCCACTATACAATTTCTCCCAGAAAAATAATAAAATTTTTCTTTACAAGTTCTCGGCTTAGAGAAGCTCTTTTACAAAAGGTCAAGATTTTCACAAAAATTTAGATTCGCTGAAAAATGTGACTCTTTCTTTGGAGACCATTACTTCGTTGCTTCGTCCGCCAAACACCTGTTAAGTACATAAGTGGCACACATGATGGCCTCAAGCCAAAGAGAATGTGGCAAAGCTTGACTTTTGACCATACATCGTGCCATTTCCATCAGTGACCTGTTTTTCCTCTCAGCAACACCATTTTGCTGAGGTGTATAAGGCGCTGTACATTGGTGTTTTATCCCACGACTAGTCAGAAATGCATAAAATTCATGAGACATATACTCCCCCCCTCGATCGGAACGAAGGGTGCCTATAGTACATTTCGAAACATTTTGAGCCATAGCCAGAAATTGTTTGAAGCACATAAAAACTTTGGACTTCACTTTAAGCGAAAATACCCATGCATGCCTGGAGTAATCATCAATGAAAGTCACGAAGTAAAGGTAATTGCCCAGGGACGGAGTTTGCATGGGCCCACAAACATCACTATGCACAAGCTGCAACCTGCATGTGGCCCGAACTGAACCATCCTTTGGAAACTTAGAACGCTGCATCTTACCCAAAATACAGCCTTCACAAAAATGTTTGACAGGTGCTTCAAGAGGCGTCAAAGAAGCAACCATTTCGGATTTCTGCAAACACACCAAAATGGCAAAATTCAGATGACCAAAACGTGCATGCCAAAGTTTTGCATCTGAAATAGCCCTTGAATCTGCAACAGCATTTGCAAAATTTTGTCCACACTTGTCATACAAAGTGAGCTTATACAACCCACGGCACAAAAGCCCAGATGCAACAATTTCATCACCAAAACTGAAATCATGAATTGTACATCTGTCATCCACAAATTTGACTACAAGTCCAAGTCTACCAAGTGTGGATATAGACAAGAGATTCTTCTTGATCCCAGGTACATAAAGTGCATCAACAAGTGTGAAGGAACTGCCATTAGCAGCAGTAAGCACAATCTTTCCAACTCCCTGAACTAGATAAGAGGCGTTGTTGGCACAAGTGACTGAATTCCCATGAGGGACAGACTCGAGAGAGGTAAACAATTCACGATGTGAGGTAATGTGCTTTGTAGCACTACTGTGGAAATACCACACATGTGAATCTATAGCAACTGACAAGCATGCATCATGGACAGCAGGATTGTAAGTCCACTCTGCGCTAAAAACCCATTCTGCATCAACATCAGCAACACAGTCTCCTTTCACAGAAGACTCAACAATGGCTGCATTTGTAGTGGAACCAGCATTTGCAGTGGACCCACCCTCTTTCTTCTTAGCCTCTTTGGCCTTCAACTTAGGACACGACTTGATCAAGTGATCATTAGCTTTACAATAATGGAAACGCATCTTCTTTTTGCCCTTATCACCAGAATTTCTAGACAAAGTGCTACCAGCAGAAGCATTAGGAACAGAAGTTTTGCCACTTGCAGCAGAACCATAAGAAGTGGCCGCATTGCTGTTACCACCCTTTCTTTGAGAAGCAATAAAAGCCTGTTCAACTGCACGTTGTCTAGTCCTTTTTTTTTTGGAAAGTGAATCTTGCAATAGCAATGTGCATAATGCATCAAACTTGACAACTTCTGGATTTCCTTGGGTCATAAGTCTCCAATTACTAGCAAAAGTCTGGTAGGAATCTGGTAAGGCATCAAGAACAGTCTGCACTAGGGAACTGTCTGAAATGACTTCACCTGCAGAAATGAGTTGCTCATTGATATCCTTGACACTAGCAAGGAAAGTGTCCATATCATCTTCCTCATGCATAATCTTCGACTGCAGCTCTTTACGCAGCAAAGAAATTTCAGCCTCATTGTGGCTTGCATAAAGACCTGCTAGAATATCCCAAGCCTGTTTTGCAGATTTTGCTGAATAGATGTGAGGAACAATAGTGCGCTTCACAAACAACGCAATCAATGCATGAGCTTGCGCATCCTTTACAACCCAACGAGCTTGTTCTACCGTAGGCAAAACAACTCTAACAGCAGCAATCCTTGCAACAAGACCTGCAACATCCTCAACATCGCCTACATCCTCAGAATCAGGACGTACATCAATACCCTGCAAAATATTCAAGACGCCCTTTGACACAAGAACGTGTTACATCATATAAGCCCACATAGGGTAATTATCCCCATCCAACCTGTCCTCAGCAGCAAACATCTTGAACACATCTGTGTTGTTGTTGTCAACCATGGTAAATGTTGCACCTGATGTGAAAACTGCCCAAAAATAGGAGAAATGGAACGGGAACAACACGTGCTATATAGCACAAACCATAGAAGACTATAAGGCACCCGTTATGCAGAAAACGACACTGACAGAATTTTTGCACAAAATGATGAAATTGCATGTGCAGACCTGCCTGTAGTGGAAACGGAGGCCAAAATGAGCCCGAATCAAAAATTTGAGCAGACTAAGCTCTATGAGCTCGCCCGAAATATTTGTCAACCTGCGAACGCTCGCCAAAGCTCACTGTGAGCAGGCGTGTGCTAGAGAAGCTGACGACTAAGCCCGGGAGGATTCAACCTGCTCTGATACCAATTGTTGGAAATAGGGTTGCAGAGAAATGCACACAGCTTGGAGAAGATGAAGAAAGCTCAAGGCACACAATAGAGAGTTTGTTTCTTAGTGTGTAATGGAAAGATAGATAGCCCTAGAGTGATGGGCATATATACAATGCTCGGGGGAAAAAACCTCCTAAATAGGGAAAAAATGCCCCGGCGGTCCTAGTGTGTTCACACACATCACTACCACATGTATATGGTAACACTTACAGACCAAATGTTCCTTGCCCTTTAGCACAAACCCTTCACGTTGCTGCATATAAATCTCTTCCTCGAGATCACCATGTAAGAAGGCTGTAATGGCATCCATTTGATCAAGCTTCATATCATTAGTGGCAACCAAAGCAAGCAACATTCTTAATGTGGTCATCTTGCATTAGGAGAAATATGGACTTTGCATGGGCCCTGTAAGGAATCCTAATTTTTAGGGATTAAGGTTGATGTTATGCACGGTTAAGGGGACAAGGGTATTGAAGAAGGTAGTTTTGAGTAGGCTTTTCTAGCTTTTTTTTAAAAGACAAAGGTAGGATGTGGACCTAAGAGGTTAGTTTCTCTCTCTAGCTTTTTGAAAGTGAAGGAAGTATTGGGGAGTGGCCATATCCGCAAAAACGTGGGTCACTAAGAGCCAAAATTTGGCTTTTTTTCAAAAAGCTTATTTTTACTTATTTTTGACTTAAAACTCCCTCCCAACATATATACATATTCAAAAATCATTTTTTGACCCTTTTTTTACCTACAAGCTTTGAAAGTCCATTTTTTCAAAATAATTTTTCCCCAAAAAGTAAAAAATACTTTGTTCTCTTCTCCTCCTCCCTCCTCTCTCCCTCTCCTCTTCCTCCCTACCCCTACCTTCCTCCTCCTCCCCCAATCTCTCCCTCCCCCCTCCCCCCTTCTCTCCTCCCATCTTCCTCCCTCTCCCTTCCCCTCCCCCTCTATCTTTTCATCCTTTGCTTCCTCACGCAACAGCTGTCATGGTGCTTACGAACATCACAAATTGTTTGCTTCCACCACCACGTAATCGGCACACTAAAATCATGCATATTCGCTTCCACGGCGTTTGCACCGAAAGCCGCATGTGAGGGTGATCAAAGGTCATCACAGGAACCTCGCGCCGCCGGTGAGACGAATGTTGACATTTGGGTGGACGACCATTTGTACCCTTACAATCCTATAAGCCACTTCCATCCATCTTTTAATAGCCTTTCGATATTTCTTCAATATCTTGAGATCAGGGGAGAAGCGGGCTTGTTAGGCTATTGCAAGCGATTGTGTGTGGGTACAAGTGCTTCTTTACATATGTGGATGCACAAAAGTCAAGCTCTTTAGCTCAAGACGGTGGCATTACAAGATAGTATTGCCTCTTCGGAGAGGGAGGTTGAAACTCTTTAACAAGAAGTGTAGAAAAAGGATTCCCACATTATGAAGCTTGCCAACACCATCACATATTTGAAAGAAACACCCCTTGGTGCAAGGGAACGCAAACGCACGTATTCATCCATTGAAACCCTTGCACATTCGGGTGGAGCACGCAAACAACGAGTGACAGCCACAAGGTGTTTGGTCTTTACTTGAATGATACATTCTTACTTCACACTATTTTCTAACATGTATCTTATTTGTTGCTAGAAACTTCATCCAAGAGGCATGCGGTGGAATAAGCCAAGATGATTGAGTCAACTTTCTCACTAGTTGTCTCAATACCCATGATGTGATTTCTATCTTACAATCACCTAGAGGTAAGCACATTAAAGATGCAGTCACCAAGGACCTTATGCGTAAATTGAGAAATGTGGTTAGTGAAGATGACGTGCAACAAGCTTGTGACGAGGCAGGGATCAACACTAAAGTCTATCAGGCTATTTCTTGACTCCTAAAGGATGCCTTCAAAGAGCGTGGCATTGTGGAAAACCTATTTTCCATTCCGCACAAGGTCAACCTTGCAAAGAAAGCCACAAACAAAGACGTGTTCTCCTGCATTAGGGCATACCACATTGAGGACACAATGCCAACTTCGCTTTATGCTTTGTGCACAACAAAGGCAAGGGGAAAAGGCAAACAACACTCCATAAGACCTTTGGAGAAGGGCTTCCCTTACACAATGTGGAATAATATTTTTGTGGACCTTAGAAGGCTTCAACAAACCATGCTTAGATTTTATAAGCTACCTGAGGAAGGTGACACACTAAACTTCTTTCTTTTGATTGTGTTCTTATCATAAACTTTGAAGTATAAGGTCTTGCCACTATTTATCTTGCAGTGCTTGGCACAAAGGTCACTTTGTGCTAAAACTTGATGAGTGTGAAATAGTGAAAGGCCAAAGATTAGAGAGGCTAAGTGTCACTCTAATGAATGAGGCCCTTTTGCAAACCAAGCGAAGGGATTCGGTCCCCGTCTTCTAGTGTGCAATCAGAGAAAGACATTTGATGGTTGGGTGCTATTGAGGTGCCCAAAGAGACTAATGGAGTACTTTCATGGATTTTTGAGAGAACTCCATGGATCACAAAAGTAATACACTCCCAAATTGCAGGTGAGAAGTTGGAGGTTGAGGGTTTTGGTAGCTATGATGTGGAGTGGCACTTAGGTGGGGACTTGAAGACCATAAAGTGTTTGCTTGGCTGCAAACAAAGGGCTTCTTCTCTCATGCCTTGTACATTTTGCACTCGAGGGTACAAACCTAGCGGAAAAAAATCACTCAAGAGCTCTGAAAGGTTGGTTCAATGCTTCCATGGCAAGGGGATGGAGAACGAGGGTTGGATTGTCGTGATGTCGAAGATGAAGGCAGAGAATGGGAAGCATCTATTTTGATATGTCCAATGCTCAACGCCCCAAACCATGCACAAAAGGACCAGGCTTGGAATCCAATCTTTCCATTTCCTCTATCGAATGTACATATTTGAATATTACACACATTCATGCACATTTGATAGGCTATTGAAGCTCCACAGTGACTATGCTTTCATAATGAAGCCATTGGAAAAGTCCCAGAAAGCAATCAAAAGGGTGGAGGCATTCTTGAATTCCATTGGCTGTCACGATGGAAACGTGTCTATCGTTGCTGCAAAGAACACAGGGGAGGCCCATGAAATTTTCCCACAAGTGTCAATGAGTGGACTAAAAGCCATACACTTTTTGAAGAAAGTAACCCAAGTAAAGCTAGATCGATATGATGCTCAAAACAGCTCCAACCAGCATGCAGGTAACCTTTGGGAACTTTGGAAGGAGTTATGCAAAGCTACTATTGACAATGATTCAAATGACGAGCTTGCAAACAAGCGCAAGCAAATTTGGGTACATTTTGATAAAATGGTTAAGCTTATGGGCCTTAACAACACAACGAAAGAACACGCCAATCATTTCAAGAAGCCCTGGTGAATTTTACCAAGGTCTTCACACTTTCTTGGGGTGAAAATAACATCACACATTACATGGTAAGCCATGTTACGTGGTGAACTTATTACAAGGGATTGTTTTTGTTAAATAATGTGGATCGTTTACTCATGTGAACAACATATCTTGTTTGCGCATGGTGCATTTTTTATGCACAAATATGGTTCGTTTGGGATTTTTAGCACTCAAGGCATGAAGAAGTCCCATTATCGAGCAAGGGGGAAATACTTCAAAAATACTCGACATGGTGGTGGAATGGTTATTTGGAGAATTGTGGCATCAAGGTCGGGGAGACAAGTAAAGAAGGTGTGGAGGTCCAACTTCCCGCTGTAATTGGTGTCCTCAAGGAAGAGGATGAAGCATGACAAAGGGGTGGATGTGGGTGTAGATGCAGAGGCTGTGGAGGCATCCATGTCAAGCTTGGGATGCAAACAGATAGTGGAGGAGCTGAAGTGTTGCGAAAGTGAAAAGTGTGAATGAGTTATGCAGCCCCCCTTTTATAATGGTCCCTTTTTTTTGAAAGGCACTTTCCCCCAATTAAAAAAACAAGGCACTTTCACCAAAAAATGAACTTTCATCTCAACCCAAAAAATTATATTAAAAATCATAATTTGCCGAAGTAAATCATGTTGATTACATCGGGGATTGTTTCCAAAACTGCAAGAGTTACAAAGCTATAAGAGCGATAGCATAGTTCCATCCATGCCCCAGTCCTCCTCGACCTTCATTTGTCTTCCATTCTCTTCCCAATCTGCGGACATTCATTACAATAATTAGCCAATGATCACCAAATTATGATGTATTGAAAATGTGGTGGAAGGATTCTCACCTTGCGACCTTGCAAACAAAATTGCGCTTGTTGAAGGGCCTCAAAACTCATAATAGCCAAATGTTCTCGCACATTACTGAGAGTCCAATATTTGTTCACTTGGACAGACTCAAATCATCGTTGGACATCCTCACTGCAATGTCAAAGCTTGTAATAGCATCATCTACACTCTATAAGGGAGTCCACACTCCAAGCTTACACATCCAACGATCATAGTGAAACTGTATGTACAATGAGGTGCGGGATTTTAAATAGCGCATCCCAATACCTAAAGCTCCAACCTTACAATGATACCTATCCCCATTGTGCATGCCCTCCACAAAACCTCAATCCTCTTCTAAAATCCTTCCTAATTCTTCATAATGTACATCTTTACATACAAGCATTCTGGTAGTCTCTACAAATCCAAACGCCTTAAAAATGTGCATGAAACAATGAATAGGCAAACATTGACTCAAGCCCACAGACTTAGAAACTTTAGAGTATTTCAAAGAGTTTTGGACATCTATTATCATCTTTTGCTTGAAAGATGCTACCGACCACAAATCTGGCTGTGGCCACTCCATATTTAATAAAGAAGATACTTTGATGGATTCAAGCTTTCCAAACTCTTATGTAGAAGTAGGAACAATATAAGAGTGAGAATAGAAGAAAATCCATAACTCCTTCATATTTCGACAATAGAAGCCCTTGACCCATGCTTGGAGGAGGATTATTGGTGAATAAAGAAATATATACATGGTGGGACTAGTGTATGGACTATTCATGGACTTTAGCTCAATGAGCACATGGTGTTAGAATAATGAGTAAAAATAATAATAAAAATATTCACCAATAATCCTCCTCCAAGCATGGGTCAAGGGCAACTTGGATGCTTTGTATTATAATATGACAAAGGAGGGGCTCACTCTTGAATGCATTGTACAAATTCAACAAAGGAGGGGGCCACTAAAAGACTTTTGCAGGAATAAAAAACAGGTCTTTTGGTGGGATTTTTAATATCCATCTCCACTCCAAATTTGGAGCGGTGGTCAAAAGAGAAAATGTAGCCCACGCTCTGAATAATCACCTCAAATTTTTTTATGATTTTTGGAGCTACCAGCGGTGAGCTATGATTTTTTGAGTGGACCCCAGTCTGCCCACTTTTCTCACAAGTAGCCCATAGTCTTCTCTCACCTCTTTCCACACTTCTACACACACACACATACACACACACACACATTCCTCTCAATCCCTCACTCAAACCTGCACCTTCAATGGTTTCTCTCACCTTCTTCACCATTAACCTCCCCACTTACTCATATAGCTCTCATATGAGCTCTCCATGTACATACACCATCTCTATGCCTCTCTCTGTTATCTCCAAAGTACAATTCCATCTTAACTCTTATATATATACATAAATTCAGCATGTGTACCATGCTTAACCTCTGCAAATCAAGAGATCTCATCAACGGAATTACCATTTTCATCACGATAATCAACCTTGGCGACGGTGGCGTAAAGAAGGGAAGACGAAGAAGAAGATCAATAGTCATTTTGAGAACCTACACAAGTAAGTCCAAAACTTCTTCAAGCTTCACCATCACAAGGATTTGCTCACTTGATTCAACCATCTTACTTCAACCAACCACCTCATTCTACCCATTGTAAATGTAACATTAACTTTCTAGTGATTACTAACACTAACCACTAACATATTAACACAAAATAGCATTGACCTAACCATAAAAGACACCTCACCTCAAGACATGTACAAAGTAACTCTCTCTCTCTCTCTCCCTCTCTCTCTCTCCTTTTCCTTAAAACTCCACTTTCACCTTATTCACCATCAATAATGCTCTCTTTTGAGCCCACACCCATGACTCAAGCAGACAAAGAAGGCCCGCAATGTTTTGATATTCAAAAAAATCATAATCCTGATTTGTTAGCTTGTAAATTAGGATTTCCAATAATCTTTATGAGGGGTCTCCAACCTATAAATAGATCCCTCTCCTTCTTGTAAAACAACTTCCAACATCTCACATAGCACCCCAACACTCTATGCGTGAGGAGAGACTTAGGTGTAGCAACCACTTGTGAGCTTCACTCTTGGTGTGAGAGAAGCCTTCAAGCTACACATTGCAAGTGAGAGAGCGTGAGTTCCACAAATCTCAAAACCACTATTGTATATGCTCCTTCATCATCAATAAATTGAGGTTTGGTGCATCAAAGGCGTGATTCGACGTTCAAATCTTCGTCTTTTCATTTGTGCAATACGGTTTGGTGAATTTAAGGTGACTTGTGTATTTGAGTTTTTATCGGTTGATCTTGATTTTAGAAAGTGTTTTAGTGTGTTTTTCATTGCCAGTTTTGTGTCCATTGTAAGAGGGTATTGTGGTGAGAGGTCTCCCACACCCTAAGACAGTGTGTGTGTGTGTTTTGGCAATGTTTAGCAATCACTAAGCATTGAGTGAGTTTATACAAGTTCTACGATAGCATCATAACGAACCATCTCCATTTGCAAGTCACAAATAAGGTATTACGCAAGATCCTTTTCTCTCTCTCTTCCCTTTGCTCTAGCTCTCTCTGGTCCAGTTTGTGTGTGTCTTGGTGTGAGGTTGTTTGTGTGTGTTGTGTGGTGCATCTTCTTGGTTGTGCCAAAATCTCTCTTGCGTCCTAGTTCGCATACCATAACTAGGTGGTGCCCCTATCTTGTTTGGGTTTGGCTGTGGGTTTGTTGTTGTGTTGTGCTTGTGGTTGCCCCAGCCCCAATTGAGCAGCACGGGAGCCTTGAGGGGTGTTCAGAGGTCGCCTCTCTTGTTGCCCGCCCCGGACCGCCTCACTAGTTTTGGGGAGGCTTTGGATAGTAAAAACCGATGTTTGAAAAGTTTTTGAAAAAAATTGAATTTTAGGGTTCTTGGGTACACGTTTTGACTTCTTGAGGTCAAATAATGCTTTTTTGACCGTAGAATAGGTTTAGGGAGGTTTTAAGAAGATAAGATTTGAGTTTTGGAAATTTTGAAAAAATTCAAAATTTTGGGATTTTTTCAAAACCGGATCAAAAAGGAGGGAAGTTAGAGGTTCCATATGGCCCACCTACCCCCCCCCCCCCCCCCCCCCCCCCCCCTTCCCGCGCGCCGTCGCTCTACCCACCTTCTCACTAAGTAAGAGGCTAGTAAGAAGTGTAAGACTACTTTGTCCCCCTACTTTTTTGAGGGCATAGAGTGTGTCCACCACCCTCTTCTGATTGGCTGGCCTCTAATTAACCTTAATCCCAAAGGGCCCCTAGAGGGTTCATATTTTTCCTAATGGACCACTAGAGAAAAGATTTCCTAGAAGTCGACACCATATTCTTACTTGAAACCTTTGGCCACTAAACAAGCTTTGTAATTGTCAATCTTCTTCTTGTAAACCCATTTACAAGGCAATGCTTTCCTACCTTTTGGCATTGGAACAAGTTCCCATGTTTTGTTCTTTGCAATACTGGACAGCTCCCTCTTTATAGCATGTTTCCATTGAACCTTATCATTGGCTAGCATAGCCTCTTTGTAGCAAGAAGGCTCACCACTATCTATCAGCAAAACAAAATCCACACTTGGAACAAAATGTTCTAGCGGATGTGAGAATCTTTGAGATCTCCACTGCTGATCAGAACTCGTATTAGCCTGTGTAGTAATCGGTTCGGTAGCTGTTTGGACAAGAGGTGATACATCGAAAAATGTCACTTTTTGGAATTCAACCTCTTTCACTGGCTTTCTATGCATCTTAGTCTCATTAAAGACAACATCACTGCTATGGATCACTGATCGACTTTTCGGATCCCATAAACAATAGCCAAACTGACCATCTACACTATAGCCAATGAAGATGCATTTCTTGGACTTAGGATCTAGCTTAGCACGCAACTCCTTGGATACATGTACATAAGCTTCACAACCAAATGTGCGGAGTTTTTCATAAGACAATTTATGTCCTGACCATAACTCCAAAGGTACACGAAACTATAATGAAGCATGTGGTAATCTATTGATCAAGTACATGGCTGTGTATAATGCTTCGGCCCAAAACACTTGCGATAAATTAGCCTGTGATAGCATAGACATAATCCGCTCTTGGATTGTCCTATTAATTCGTTCCACAATACCATTTGTGCAAGGGTATAAGGAGCTATAAGCTCATGCTTAATTCCCCTACTTGAACAGAAGTTTGTAAACTCTTTGGAGACATATTCTCCACCATTGTCTGAGCGCAAAGCTTTCAATTTATGTTCAGACTGAGTTTCAACACTAAATAAGAATCTCTTGAAGCAAGAAAAGGTCTCATCTTTAGACTTCATGGCGTAGACCCAAACTGTTACCATATACATGTGGTAGTGATGTGTGTGAACACACTAGGACCGTCAGGGCATTTTTTTCCTCTTTAGGAGGTTTTTCCCCCCGTGCATTGTATATACGCCCATCACTCTAGGGCTCTATATCTTTACATTGCACACTAAGTAACACAATCTCATTTGTATGCCTTGAGCTTCCTTCCTCTTCTCCAATGTGTGTGCGTTTCTCTGCAACCCTAATTCCAACAATTGGTATCAGAGCAGGGTGCATCCTCCCGGGCTTAGTCGCCAGCGGCTCTAGCACATGCCTGCTCACTTTCTCTTATTTCAATGAGGTTTGGCAAGCATTCGTAGGTCGACAAATATTTGGGTGTGCTCGTAGAGCTCAGTCTGCTCAGATTTCTAATTCGGGCTCATTTCGGCCTCCGTTTCCACTACATGCAGGTCTGCACAAGCAATTTCGTCGTTTTTTGCACAAAAAAAAAATCAGTGCCATTTTTTGCATAACAGGTGCCTTACAGTCTTCTATGGTTTGTACTATATAGCACATGTTGTTCCTGCTTCGTTTCTCCTCTTTTCGGGCAGTTTTCACATTAGGTGCAACATTTACCATGTCTGACAACAACACAGATGTGTTCAAGATGTTTGCTGCTAAGGACAAGTTGGATGGGGACAATTACCCTGTGTGGGCTTATATGATGTAGCATGTTCTTGTGTCAAAGGGCATCTAGAATATTGTGAAGGGCATTGATGTACGTCTTGGTTTTGAGGATGAAGGCGATGTTGAGGATGTTGCAGGTCTTGCTGCAAGAATTGCTGCGATTATAGTTGTTTTGCCTATGACAAAACAAGCTCGTTGGGTTGTAAAGGATGCACAAGCTCATGCATTGATTGTGTTGTCTGTGAAGTGCACCATTACTCCTCACATTCGTTCAGTGCAAAACAGGCTTGGGATATTCTAGCAGGTCTTTATGCAAGCCGTAATGAGGTTAAAATTTCTTTGCTGCGTAAAGAGTTGGAATCGAAGATTATGCATGAGGAAGATGATATGGGCACTTTCCTTGCTGGTGTCAAGGATATCAATGAGCAACTTATTTATGTAGGTGAAGTCATTTCAAACAATTCCCTTGTGCAAATTGTTCTTGATGCCTTACCAGATTCTTACCAGACTTTTGCTAGTACTTGGAGACTTATGACCCAAGGAAATCCTGAAGTTGTCAAGTTTGATGCATTATGCACATTGCTGTTGCAAGAGTCACTTTTCAAAAAAAAAAGGACTAGGCAGCATGCAGTTGAGCAGGCTTTTATTGCTTCTCAAAGAAAGGGTGGTAATAGCAATGCAACCACTTCTTATGGTTCTGCTACAAGTGGCAAAAACTTTGTTCCTAATGCTACTGCTGGTAGCGCTTTGTCTAGAAATTCTAGTGATAAGGGCAAAAAGAAGATGCGTTTCCATTATTGTAAAGCTAATGATCACTTGATCAAGTCGTGTCCTAAGTTGAAGGCCAAAGAGGCTAAGAATAAAGAGGGTGGTTCCACTGCAAATGCTGGTTCCACTACAAATGTAGCCATTTTTTGAGTCTTCTGTGAAAGGAGACTATGATGTTGATGTTGATGCAGAATGGGATTTTCGTGCAGAGTGCTTACAATCATGTTTTCCATGATCCATGCATGTCGATTACTGTAGATTCATATGTGTGGTATTTCGACAATGGTGCTACAAAGCACATTACCTCACATTGTGAATTGTTCACCTCTCTCGAGTCTGTCCCTCATGGGAATTCAATCACTTGTGCCAACAATGCCTCTTCAGGGAGTTGGAAAGATTGTACTTATTGCTGCAAATGGTAGTTCTTTCACACTTGTTGATGCACTTTATGTACTTGGGATCAAGAAGAATCTTTTGTCTGTATCCGCACTTGCTAGACTTGGACTTGTAGTCAAATTTGTGGATGACAGATGTACAGTTCATGATCTCACTTTTGGTGATGAAATTGTTGCATCTGGCCCTTTGTGTCGTGGGTTGTATAAGATCACTTTGTATGGCAAGTGTGGACAAAATTTTGCAAATGCAGTTGCAGATTCAAGGACTGTTTCAGATGCAAAATTGTGGCATGCACGTTTTGGGTATCTAAATTTTGTCAGTTTCTTGCATTTGCAGAAATTTGATATGGTTGCTTCTTTGCCGTCTCTTGAAGCACCTGTCAAACATGTTTGTGAAGGCTATATTTTGGGTAAAATGCGGTGTTCTAAGTTTTCAAAGGATGGTTCAGTTAGGGCCACATACAGGTTGCAAATTGTGCATAGTGATGTTTGTGGACCCATGTAAACTCCATCCATGGGCAATTACATGTTCTTCGTGACCTTCATTGATGATCACTCCAGGCATGTGCAATTACCTGTACTTCATGACTTTCACTGATGATCACTCCAGGCATGCATGGATATTTCCGCTTAAAGCGAAGTCTGAAGTTTTTATGTGCTTCAAACAATATCTGGCTATGGCTGAAAATGCATCGAAATGTACTATGGGCACCCTCCATTCCGATCAAGGGGGAGAGCCTATGTCTCATGAATTTAATGCATTTTTGTCTAGTCGTGGGATAAAAAACCAATGTACAGTGCCATATACACCTCAACAAAATGGGGTTGCTAAGAGGAAAAACATGTCACTTATGAAAATGGCACGATGTATGGTCAAAAGTCAAGCTTTGCCTCATTCTTATTGGGTTGAGGCCATCATGTGTGCCACTTATGTACTTAACATGTGTCCTATATCTTTGCATTCTATTACTCCATATGAAGCATGGCATGCTAGAAAGCCTTCTATTGAGCACATGCGTGTTTTTGGTTGTTTGGCTGTAATAGGAATGGCCTATGAACTTTGAGAATAGTGGAATTAAGAGAACTAAAGTGAGCATTTTTGTGAGGTCACTTTGAGAACATAGAGGGTGAACTTAATTGATGGTAGCAACATGAACATAGTACTTAATTAACTTGGCATGAACAATACTTTTGTAAGAGAGAGAGAGAGTATTAGAGAACATGACAATAGTTGAGGACCGGATTTACTTGGAGCCGGTCCCCCCTCCAAAAGACGTTTGTATTATAGATTCTCCCATCAAGAGAGACTTTGTTACAATACAATCTTTGTGTTCCTTGTGACCTTGGATGATGCTATGAATATGGAAAGCTTCATGCATCCACGAGCTTAATATAAACTTTGCAAAAAGCATTAACTATCACAAGCCTCAATCCCAATGTCTCAAACACCTTCCAAGGTGGAGAGACCTAGCGGGGAATGAGGGTAGGGAAGAGGAAGAAGAATCGTTCATAGGAGAAATAAATAGTTCCTCACTTATCATCACTCTTCTTGCTTAGCATAGCATAATAGCATAGTCATGAAGATGAACAAGATGGCAAGCTTAAGCATTGAAGCATGGCTCTTGGTTGGATTTGCATTCCATAGCCAAGAGTGTTGGTGTTGGCTCTCCACTTGTCAACAAGCTTGGAGAAGAAGATGGAGCTCTTGTATTTTTCACTCCACAAAATGAGAGAATGTTGTGTGTGTGTGTGTGGGGGAGAGTATACCCCCCCCCCCCTCTCATGCTTGGTCCACACACCTCTCTCTCTCTCTCTCTCTCTCTCTCTCTCTCTCTGTGTGTTATTATTTTATTATTTCATTTGGACATGTGTCCTCTTTTTCCACTTTGAGAGAAAGAACTTAGGTATTTATTTTTATGTATCTAAATTCTCATTGGACCCCTTTAAAACCTAACTAGTAGCATTCAAGCACATCATGAGGGCCACATGTGGAGGATCATTTGAACATATGTCTTTTATGCTTATAAAGTCATTTGGTTGAATTGAATACTTCAAGGACTTAGTCAATCAAGCAAGCATGTGTCTTTTATGCTTCTTAAGTCATTTGTTTGAATTGAATACTTCAAGCCTTAGTCAATCAAGCATGGATGTTCATCCTCTTGACAATTTATTTAACATTTCAAAAACCTTATTCATTTAAGCATAAAAATCACCTCAAGCTTTGGGCAAGGTTCCCACCACCACTTTAAGCATCTTAGCACCTCATGCTTGGGTACGATTCCCACCTCGAGGTTAGCCCTACCTAACGCAAGGTCAAAGGACTTTTTAACACTAACTTTTGGAGGTCTTTAATGAAGCTAACCTGAAGGTCTTTTAAGCTCCAATAGATGCACGTTGCTCCTTGATAGACAACCTCCGTTTGGATCCCTTTTGAGATGTAATCATCTCTTCTCTTGGTCCCTTGCTGAGGTAAATCTAGAAGCACTTATTGCACATTACTCTTTGGTATAACGTCTCCTTTTGGACCCCTATTGAGATGCAACCATTTCTCCTTTAAGTCCCCTATTGAGATAGGTCTAGAAGCATATATATATATATATATATATATATATACTAACTCTTGTTCCCCTTTTTTCTTCCCATATTAAGTGATCAGTTTAATATGATAAAATCATTTGGTAAAGTTAGATATTATATTTTATGACATTATCTCTCTCTTGAAATCATAGTAGTCCTTGATTATGAGGTAGAGAAGATAAATCCTAGTCATTAGTCCATGTTTCTTAGCAGGTAGAGGATCCCTTTTTACCTTACGACATCATTCCAGAATGGATGACTAATCCATGTGGTGCTCGAGAGACTTAGATGCCGCAAGCATGTCTGCTCTTTAGTCCATATCATACTTCCAAAGTAGAGTGACAAGTTCTACTTGGTGTTTGGGAGACGTCGTCACCACAAACATGATCCTAAGCATGCATACTTCTTAAATTTTGGGCACAATAAAAGAAAGAGAATGAGTCTTATAAGACAAAAATATTGTTCATTTAAAATGCATTTTCATTTGCTTACTCTAGTGTAGCATTGTGAGCATTGACAAGGTTTATATTATCCTTAAGCTAGGTTCCTTATCCATCTAGCATCTCTAACAGGATAATTCTTAAACTTAACAAGATATCATTGGATAATCTTACCGTTTCTTTCTACCTTGTCTTCATGGGGTCTTCGTGTGAGAGAGAATCAATTCCGGTTGCAATACCTCTTCTTGATCTTCGATCTCTAGCGGGTCCTCCATTATTGGTTCTTTTTGTGGCTCTCCTTTGTAAGGCTTGAGTAGGATCACATGGTTATCATTGTGAATGATCCGATGGTTGGGAAACTTTAATTGATAAGCCATCTCATTGATTGGCTTAAGAAATTAAAAAGGACCATAGTATCTTTTTGCTAGTTTAGCATAATACTCTTGGTGGCCCGTTGGAATCTTACCCGTAGTATGCCTTTAGATAAGCCTTGAGAAACTTTAGCAAGACCCATTCATTTTTCTTAAAGGCAAGTCTCTCCTGTGCTTATTAGCAGCAGCCCTTTTTGCCTTTGCTTTGAGATGGATATAAGCTTTTTCATCTTTGGAAAAGATTCTTGTGAGTCTCGGTTATATTCATTTGCAGCGAAGATCTTCGCATATACTTTTAGTAAAGGAGTTTTGGGTCTTCCGTATTTAACCTCCAAAGGTACTTTCCCCATAGAAGTATGTACAATGTCATTGTACGGATACTCTATAAGAGGTAGGTACTTCTCTCATTGAGAACGTTGATCTATTTTTATGATATAGGCTTTTAGTAGATTCAAGAATCGTTAGTTATTTCACTTTGGTCATTTGTTTGTGGATGATAGTCCGAAATAGAATTTTAATCTACTTCCTAGATTCTCAAAGAGACCCTTCTAGAAAGTACTGGTTATTCTAGGATCTTTGTCCGACACTATGGATGCTGGCAAGCCATGATACTTGAAATTTTGAGATCTAAAGAGGGTTGCCGTTTGATGTGCCTTAATAGTCTTTTTGACAGGGATAGAGTTGTCTTCTTGCTAAGCCTGTTGCGTGAAACAATTCAAGTTGCTTCCCTCGATCAAATTTCAATTTTTTTCTATATCGAGCATTTTGAAACATACTCCTGTATGTTTACTTTTCATGGTAGACCAACAGAAATACATTTCTACTCCTCAAAGAGTAGATTATGGAATCCCTCTTGCTCCACATAAGGAGAAGCATAGGAGTCATACATGAATTTCTTATTGTATTGGTGAGTAACACATAGCCTATTGCCGTTTGGAAGATAACCCTCCTTCAAGGTGAATGGTTCTTTCTTTTTTCCTTCCTTAATGCAAAGGCTGTAATTATCTACTTAAATTCTTGGTCAGTAGCATACTCATCTATCATAAAAGATAGATCATTGTGAGTTACTATAGACACCACATTTATCCTTGGTTGTTGTGAAAGTGCATCGACCACTTGATTGTGCTTACCAGCAATGTGAGCAATATGAAATTTAAATTGCGAAAGAAAATTTGCCCACCACATTTGTTTGTCGGAGAGCTTGGATTGTGTCAGGAATTTCTTGAGGCTTTGTGATCCATTCATAGGATGAATGGAGCCCCCAAGAGATAGTGCTTCCATGTGTCTAGGGTATGTAGCACAGCTAAAAGCTCTTTTTCGTATATGCCCAAGACCTGTTCATCGACATTGAACCTTCATCTCTCATATGCTATGACATGCCCTTCTTGAAGAAAGACTGGTCCAAGGCAACGACCACAAGCATCACATTGGACCTCAAATGGCTTTGAGAGATCCGGAAGCATGAGGACTGGTTGAGAGGTAAGTTTCTCTTTGAGCTTGTCAAAAGCATTTTGTTCTTTAGCAATCCATGAGTACTTAACGTTCTTCTCTGTTAAGTCATGCAATGGTCTTGCTATTTGAGAGAATTTTGTTATGAAGCGTCTATAGTATGCTCACATACCAATAAATTTTTTAGCTTATGTAGATTCCTTGTATTTAGGCCATGCTTTCATTACCTTCAACTTTGATGGATCCATATGGATACCATCTTGAGAGATAATGTGACCTAAATATTGAATCTCTTGTAGGAAAATTAATTTTTCTTTTGATTAATGAAAAGCTTATTCTCTCTCACAACTTGAAAGATTAACTGGAGGTGTCACTTGTACTCCTCAAGAGAATTTAAGTCACCTGAAGATTTTTGTCCATCATGAGTTTGAATGCGACTGGAGCATTTGTCATGCCAAAACTTGCAAATAGATCTTCTACCCACGGCACAGGAAATCCTTTTTCAAAAAAAATATTGATCCTATTTAGTGCTCTATAGTTGACACACATGTGATATGTGCCATCTTTCTTTTGCAGTAAAAGTACCAGTGAACAGAATGGAGAGGATCTAGGCCTCACCACCCCTTTTTCCACCAATTCATGCAATTGCCTCATGATCTCCTCTTGTTGAGCTTGGGAAACTCGATAAGGAGGTTTATTAGGTGGGCGGTGAGCTTCCTAGTAGAATCTCTATTGCATGGTCATCATTCCCTCATTTTGGAGGTAGCTCACTAGGGATGTGATCATTGAAAACATCTTGGAATCCATTTAGGAAATTAGACAACTCTAATTACTCTTGATTAGCAAGCGTATTTACCAAGGATATGGTGTTCCCTAACTCATTAGCATCTATGTACATGTTCTTTTCCCTATAGGTAAAATAGATTCTTCTTTCAACGAACTTCATGTTGGGAGCCATGCGATTGAACCATGGTGCCCCTAGGATAACATCCTCATGTTGGAGAGGAGAGATTAAAAAAATATTCTTTGTTGAAGTAGCTTTGGACATGAAGCCTAAACTTCCCAATGAAGGGAGTAACTAAGGCTTGCAATTTTCAAAAGAAGTGTCAACAATTATAGTATCTCCCATCTCAAAATCTTGAATGCCCAACTTGGTGGCCAACTCGGTTGATATGAAGTTGTGAGTAGAGCCAGGGTCAAACAAGATGAAGGCATCATGCTCCCTTACTTTTCCCCAAGCATAGGAGAGAGATGATCCTTTGCAATCAGCATCCTCTTTTGGAGCTTTGATGGTGGAAGCCCTAGGAGTCTCATTGCGAGCATTTGTCTAGGGGTAGGAACAATAGCCATGTCCTTGCTCCCCACACTTAAAACACTTATGGTCCTTGCGAAAAGCTTCAAGCTCTTGATGAGAGAGTTTGTTTTTACCTTTGTAAGCTCCCTTCTCCTTGGACCTATTATTGTTGTAGTTGTTGTTGTAGGAAGTGCCTTGGGAAAAATTTTGGGCATTGGTTTTCCCCTTTGCATCATTTTTGTCTTTGTTTTCCATGGTTTTGACATTCCTTCTAGCCCCTTGTTGGAAATTGATGCGGGAAGCAACCATAGTGTGGTGGATTACTTCGGTGATAGAACCAAGCCGTTGGGAGTTGACATGCTCGGCCATTTCTTCAGGTAATCCCACACAAAATTGTTGCTTTGCTTGGCAAAGTCTATCTTTTGAAAGACAGTAGCCTTGATATGTAAATCCCAAAACTTGTCCACAAATTTGTGAATAGTCTCATGTGAGAGAAGATTCAAACTTTGCCATCCGGTGAGCACTTTGTCCTTTACATCGCTTGCAAGGAATTTCTTCATGATGGAAAGTCGTACAGTTTTCCATGTCTTTGGGGCCTCTCCGTTGCCATGAAGGCTAGCCCACCATTGACGAGTAGATTTCTGGAAGTGCATAGCTACATGGTGTAGCTTGGAGGACTCCGTGAAGCCCTTGTTTCAGAAGGTCTCATCAAATTGTTGGTAGCACCAAAGGTGCCATCATAGGTGATTAAAGAGGTACTTTGAATCTCTTAAGCTTTTGGGACCTTCACCATGCAGGGTAAGTTTTGCAATGTCCTCTCCTCTTGTATTCTCTAAGAGAATAACTATTGCTTTTGTCGGAAAGGAGGAAGGTGAAGAAGAAGGAGAAGAGGGTGGCCTCTTTCTTACCCTTTTCTTCCTTTGTTTCCTCTCTTCCCTTTTGGAATGACGAGGAGAAGGACTATGGGTTGATCGTTTCCTCTTGGGAGGAGTTGGCGATAGTTTAGACCACCGTCTTCATGGAACCACATCTTTAGAGGAACTTAGGGATTCACTTCTTTCTCGTTCTTTGGATTCCTCCTCTCTTATGGGAGAGAGTTTTCTTTTGGGAGTCTCATCAAGAGGCCTCCTAAACTCTCTTTCCTCTTGGAGAGGAAGGGAAATCCCATAAGCACGAAGTTGTTGGATAACTTCGTCTTGCAAAGTAGGGTTTCCCATAGCTTGATGCAACCTAGTAACAAGATAATTGATAAACATGGGGGCATCATCATTAGCACCTTCATGTGCAAAATTAAAGTTATCAATGTTCATTCTACTCTCTTGCTTATTGTCAGCCATGCTAATTATACTTATGTGTTTACTTAGTGTATTCTTTGGCAATTCTAAACCTTAGTTGCTACTCCTCTTAGCCTTTGAAAATAAGCACTTAAGTATCTACACCCACGGCTCGAATTGGTTAATTGTAGAGAGTAGCGGGGTGGGTCTAACATAGCAGAATTGCCGAGAGATAGCTCCTTGTGGGCTTCTTATGGCTCAATAATGGTAAAGTTGTAGGCAAGTCTACAAAGACCCCATTAGTAAGACCAAAGTTCCCGAGGTGTGCACCATATCCCACATAGTGGGCTCAACAAAACCGATAATAGATCCTAGTCCCAGTTACCCTAAAATAATTAACAAAATCCGCCATTGATAGGCTACTTAAGGACCTCTCTTCTTAAGCAAGAAAAGAGAAACCAAACGCTCTGATACCAATGTACTGAGAATGGCCTATGATAGGCTACTTAAGGACCTCTCTTCTTCAGAAAGAAAAGAGAAACCAAACGCTATGATACCAATGTAATGGGAATGGCCAATGAACTTTGAGAATAGCAGAATTAGGAGAACTAAAGTGAGCATTTTTGTGAGATCACTTTGATAACATAGAGGGTGAACTTAATTGATGGTAGCAACATGAACATAGTACTTAATTAACTTGGCATGAATAATACTTTTGCAAGAGAGAGAGTAATAGAGAACATGACAATAGTTGAGGAGAGGATTTACTTGGAGCCGGTCCCCCCTCCAAAAGACGTTTGTATTATAGATTCTCCCATCAAGAGGGACGTTGTTACAATACAGTCTTTGTGTTCCTTGTGACCTTGGTGATGCTATTAAGATGGAAAGCTTCATGCATCACGAGCTTAACATAAACTTTGCAAAAAGCATTAACTATCCCAAGCCTCACACCTTTGAAGCTAGCGGGGAATGAGGGTAGGAAAGAGGAAGAAGAATCATTCATAGGAGAAAGAAATAGTTTATCAATTATCATCACTCTTCTTGCTTAGCATAGCATAATAGAATACTAATGAAGATGAAGAATATGGCAAGCTTAAGCATTGAAGGATGGATCTTGGTTAGATTTGCATTCCATAGCCAAGAGTGTTGGTGTAGGCTCTCCACTTCTCAACAAGCTTGGAGACGGAGATGGAGCTCTTTCATTTTGAACTCCACACAATGAGAGAATGTGTGTGTGTGTGTGTGTGTGTGTGTGTGTGTGTGTGTGTGTGTGTGTGTGTGTGTGTGGGAGAGTATACCCCCCCTCTCATGCTTGGTCCACACCTCTCTCTCTCTCTCTCTCTCTCTCTCTCTTTTATTATTTTATTATTTCGTTTGGACATGTGTCCTCTTTTTCCTCTTTAAGAGAAAGAACTTAATTATTTATTTTTATGTATCTAAATTCTCCTTGGACCCCTTTAAAACCTAACCAATAGCATTCAAGCACATCATGAGGGCCATATGTGGAGGATTATTTGAACATGTTTCTTTTATGCTTATTAAGTCATTTGGTTGAATTGAATACTTCAAGGACTTAATCAATCAAGCAAGCATGTGTCTTTTATGCTTCTTAAGTCATTTGTTTTGAATTGAATACTTGAAGCCTTAGTCAATGAAGCATGGACATTGTTAGGAGTTTTTTGGAAGAAGTGATTGCGCATATGTACATACCCATGCATGGTGCATAAAATAAAGAATTGTCCATTTTCCAGAGCCAGGTGGTTGCATGGGGCCCACATGTGTACAGGTAGGAAAACATGTACATAGTGCATCGATGTTCACTATCACCAGTACCAGTGTGTGTTTTCTATAATAATGAGGAGTTGGTAGCACGTAAAACTTTTCAAGGAAGCTATCTACAGGCCAACGACATGAGGTAAGTAGGTGCGTCAGATGGCATCTAGTGGCGTCAGGAGGACGAATAGGGTCAATATTTGCACGTGGATAAGTACGGACACAACGTGGTTATTTTCTTGTGATAATTATGCAGAAAGTTCATCATGAGAATTGTATTTGGGGGCCACTTCACATGGTTGCGGGATGCATTATTAAAAAAATTTGAGTGCCAGGTGTGCGGATGGATGCAACAGAGTGACAAATATGCACTGTGAGGCCACTTTTTGGCATATTCGGGGTCCGTTTGAGGTCAACTAAAAGGTCAAAGGTGCCCGAGTGATAAAGCTAAATGTGGGAACTGAAAAACCAGAGAGAAGACTAGAAAAAATGTGGAGGGAATAGGAGGAACAGCCGCAACTGACTTTTTGCTATGTTTGGAGCCTGTTTTGGCCATAAACTGCTCATCTGAGGTCGGATTTGAGCACTTTGACATTGTAGATTGGGATTTTGGGCCGTTCCAGACGCGATGGAACTGTCCATTCTGCTCCAATTTGTGATTGTATCTTGCATATTTTACCCATATTGTGTGAGCTATTTGCCCCATTGGTGTTGGCCCAAGCTCAATTGTATCTAAACATCAAAAATTCTCCTCTTTTGACCTGAGTTTTTTGGGTGTGTGTCTGTGTGTGTCTCTCTGTGTGGAGTGGACAAATGGATAGTCTCTCTCCTGTCACTCCATCGGTGTGTTCCCTGTCTCGGCCAGGTGGGTTGTGTAAGCCGAGTGTTGCCCCATAGTGTGTGTGTGTGTGTGTGTGTGTGTGTGTGTCATCCCAAGAGTGTGTGTCGGGTCATTATAGAGGTGTTGTGTTTGTTTCCATCCCGCTCACATTCTTTTGGTGCCCCCACTGAGGATCTTCTTTGAGTACCTTCTGCTTCGAGCTTCAAGCTTCGAGATTTAGGTTTACAGATTACAGGTTACAGTTTACAGGTTACAGGTACAAGTGATTCACACAGGTACAGGTAGCTGGAGTAGAGTGATACACTGACAGTGGAAGTCACTTGCAATTGCTGTGGGTATGCATCATTTGGTGCCTGTTTGAGCGCCTTGTCTTGTATTGTACGTTACTTGTGGAAACTGCCATTGTACGCCTTTGTGGAGCCATACTTGGTTTTATTTGGTAGTCCCAGCCATTTCTGAGACTTGGTCTGGAAGATAGTCATTTCTGAGACTTGACTATACGAGATTTGCATAAGCTTTCATGAGAGGGTCGATAGCATGAGGTTTTATTGAGCTAGGGATTCTCAAATGTGAGATCCTTTTGGTGATACAGGTAGCTGGAGCACCCTTTTCGTGACCTCGCCATAGGCTATGTACTAATGATTCCTACTTGATGCTCGGGTTCTATTGTTGGCAGGTTATGCATACATATACAATCTATATTTTGGGTTCTTGTTGCTCTACTTCTGGGGAAACTCTGCCAAAATTTTTCCAAGTTGTGATGGCTGGTTTTTTGGTCTTTTGAGCCATTTATGTTGTTATGCTACTGAAATTCTGGCAAAATCAGAGGATAAGTCAGGTGTGCCTTTTTAGGAGCTGCATGGTTGGCTTTAATGGATGATCAAAATGGACCTCAATTCACTCCTTTTCATTTAACACAAAGAATCCAAATAAATGTTCATGTGTCTAGGAAGATTTTTTTCCAGCAGCGCATAGTCTTTATGTTCGGGCCGAGAAGATTAAGAGAGATACTGGAATGTCCTTTGCCTGCTGTAATTCCGATGATTAACTATGAAAATGTATTTGATGTGCATGTGTTTGTCCTTATCTAAATTGATTTCCATTGAAGTTTTTGGGAATTGAGTCGGTCAAAAGTTTTGGGTTCTTGCACGTGTGTTTGAAGGTGTTCTCAAAGCATTGAAACTTGGGTAGCCATGGCTTTCTCTTATCCGGAATTTCATGGAAGAAGTGATGAAGATGTGGAAGACTTTTTAGAAAATATGGAGATTGCCTACATTAGCAACCAGATTCATGACTCGGCGCAGATGTTATGTCTTCTCCAGATTTGTTTGAAGAGTGATGCACGAGTTTGGTCCAAAGCGTTTGAAGAGGAGTTGTGTGTGGCTGATCCACCTGTAAGATTGAGTTGGGACAATCTAAGACATGGATTGGAAGTGGAGTTTGTGAAGACAGAAGATCCTGACAAAGTGTGGCAAGAAGTACAAGGTTTGGTGCAAAAGGAAGGTGAGCCAATAGATGCGTACATACGTAAGTTTTCGTTGGCATGGGAGCGGATGTGCAAGGCCTTAGCACCACAAGTACCCCCACCTGACATGATGAAGAAGAACAGATTCTTGGCTGGTCTTTGGGAGAATATACATTGGAGAGTGGAGCTAAAGAAGCCTAGGACATATAAAGATGCATCGGAGGTGGCAAGGAACAAAGAGTGGAAGTTGAGGAAAATGAGCCAGCTAGGAGTAGATTCTTTGCCCATGAGGTCTGAATTTCAGCCTATGGATTCTTTGCAAGGTCGCATGCCAGGGGTTCATCATGAACCAGTGGTTTCTGTTACTCCTCAAGTTATGTCATCAATGGTCACTACAACAGTGCAAGATGATGGGCTAAGGCAAGACATGAGGCAAGTGGTAGATTTAATGAAGAATCTCAGCTTAAACATGCTAGGTCAAGTGGGAAATAATCGAGGTTGAGGGAGGTTTGCAAGTCAGCCAGGAGGTGAAGAAAGGCTTAGGAATGGTGTTGGACAAAGCAATGGTAGGTTCTGGAGGCAAACACCCACGTGTTATAATTGTGGAGAGTTGGGCCACATCAGCCCGCAATGTGATAATCCACCAAGGATGGGGAGAGACATGTATCCATTGCCAAGGTAGGTGCTAACTAGGTCAAATGAATATGGCCCATTGGATTAACCCAAGAGGAAAAGGGAAAGACAAAAGTGATAAGTGTAGTAACCTTGGAGAAGGCATCAAAGCTAGAGGATACATTAGTGATGCCTATTGGTAAGAGGACCACAGAGGACAAGGAAGTAATTAAAAAGTGACCCAGGTCCTAGCAAGAAGAAGGGAAAGAGCCATGAAGGCGAGGATGTCAAGGCCAAGAGGAAAAGAAGGGCTCGTCGCAAGTTTCATGTTTCAGATTTTCCACTAGGGGATGGGCAATTAAGCTATGACTTGAAGGAGGATCTGACAAGCAGAAAGGCAGATGTTACTTTTGGGTAGCTTATAGAGATGGTGCCTAAGCTATAGCGACAGTGGAAGAGGATGGTTAACCCAATGGAGAGAGAGCCAGAGAGAGGTTCACTAAAGGTCTTGGCAATGGATGAGCTACCAGAAATTTTCCCAATAGTAGATATGTGGCACAAAAGAAAAAATATGGGACAAGGTTATGTGGATGACGGAGCCCAAATATAACACACTCATGCGTTGAGAAGATGGGTTTTACAGTGATCGGGGTGTCAGGTTTTCGGATCAGATTGGCAAACCATCAAAAAGTAAAATGTTTGGGTGTTGTAAAGAGCTCAGAAGTGGAGGCGTATGATGAAAAGGCGGTGGTTGATTTTCATGTGATGCCAGCGGGGTTGGGAGCATATCCTATTATACTACGTAGACCATGGTTACGTGCAGTGGGAGCTGTTCAAGATTGGCGACGTGGTACGAGTAGCCTCTATGGAAAGATAGGTGCCAAGAAGCTATATAATATGGACACAAGGAAAGTATTGGAAGAGCTTTATGAAGATGAGGATGAGTCTAGTGATGAAGACTATTCCACAATGACTGATGAGGACAGTGATAGTACGACCAACAGTGATGAGGATGTTGATGTTGCATTTCTTTTTATGGACAAAGAAAGCCAGGAGTCTGGTTTAGTTGCATTTGCAAATGAGGTTGAAGATGAAAGTGAAGGGCCTTATGAAGTGATCGAAGGGCTGATACAAACCAAGGTTGAATTGTCAAAGAAGCAAGAATTGATGACACAAATGATAAGTGGAGAACTCCCAGCTATGGAGAAGGAGATATATTTGCACATGCTGGCTAGTTTTTCCTGATTTGTTCATTACTTCATATGAAGAGATTAAAGGGTTCAAAGGAGAAGAGATGCATATAGAGATGAAAGAAGGTGCTAAGCCAGTGCGGCAAAGGCTAAGAAGGATGGGTCAAGAGCAAATGGAAGCTTTGCGGGAAGAGGTGGACAAGTTATTGAAGGCAGGGTTCATAGTCCCAGTGGAAACCACAGAATGGGTGAGTCTAGTAGTAGTCAATCCAAAGAAGGATGGGAAGTGGAGGATTTGTGTAGATTTTAAGCCCTTAAATGCAGCCACTAAGAAGAACCCATATCCTCTTCCATTCATCGATCAGATCTTGGATTTAGTGTCAGGTTATGAAAGGTACAGTGTGTGTGATGGTTTTTCGGGCTATTTTCAATTGAAGATTTCTCTTAAAGACCGAACAAAGACAACTTTCATTACGCCATGGGGCTGCTATTGCTACACAATATTGCCATTTGGGTTATCAAATGGACCATCTTTCTATCAAGAGAGAGAAAATTGGGTATTGGCACCATTCATTGGTAGTTGTGTTAAAGCTTTTATGGACGACTTCTGTGTCTACAGTAGTAGGGTTGAACACCATGAGAAGCTGCAGATGGTATTGGCTCGATATGATGAATGTGGAGGACAACGAAATCCAAAGAAATGTCATCTAGCACAGCCAAGGGTGAAGTTATTGGGCCACATGGTGTCAGAAAATGGCATTGAGGCTGATCCAGACAAGGTTAAGTCTATTATTCTTCTTCCATCACCTACGAGTACAAAGCAATTGGCAACTTTTATACACAAAGTGAAGTACATGGCGAGGTTTATTCCATTGTCTTCACAGCTCCTTTATCCATTACAACAAGTGGCAAAGCATGATTCATTGCAATGGGATGAAAAATGTAAAGAAGTGTTTCAAGAGGTGAAAGAGGTGTTAGGGGGGCTATCAGCCATGCAGGCTCCTGATTGGGAGCAAGTTTTTTATGTATATCCATCAGTAGGGGATGATGCCATTGGATCCATGCTATTGCAAAAAGGGAAGGGTAGCCATTATATGAGGCCAGTGTATTGTGCAAGCCGAGTGAAGTTGGTAGCAGAGAGAAAATTCTCGGAAGTAGAGCTAGTGATGGCCAGTGTAATATTTGCTTGTCGACAATTTCTTCATTACTTGCTACCACGACCTTTTGTTTTCTTGACGAGTTATGACTTTTTGCCACAGTTAAATAATGGCACTAACATGTCAAATGTGGTAAAGAAATGGATAATTGAGCTGCAAGAGTTTGAGTTCTCTTTTCTAGTGGAAGACAATACAAGAGCTACCCTAGCTGATTTGTTGACTTACAAGGAGAATCCCCTTCTTGTTAAGGAAGAGGTGGTGAGAAAGGTAGTTGAAGAAGTGCCACAGATCAGCAATGCACATGTGTTGTTCTTTGATGGTTTATACAAGAAGAGCCATGATGCGGCTTCAGGGGGTATAGCACTTTATGATCCAGAGGGGAAGCTAGTATGCAAGAGAGGGTTCAAATTGGATGCACACAGTAACAATGAGGCTGAATATGCTACATTGCAAGCTGGATTACACATTTGTTTGAAGCATGGGATTAGAAGGTTGAGCATAAAAAGTGATGCCTTGTTAGTTGTGAAGCAAGTATTGGGTGTGTGGAAGAGCAAGAACACCTCATTGAAGAAAATGTGTTTCAAAATTAAAGGCCTGTTAAAAAAGTTCGAAGCATGGAGCATCAGACACATTGAACATGCTCTAAATGGAGAGGCACAGGAAGCAGCTCAAAGCATGATTGGCGAGGTATTTGTGTTGAGGACCAATTTACCTCTTTATCATGGCCGGGAAAGTTTGGCTCAAGAAGAGGAGTTTTTGCTAACAGGAATCATTCCGAAGGACATTCACAAGTCTAAGAAGTATGGTTTTCTGCGTAGAGCATCCAGGTGCAAATTGATTGGTGATGTCTTGTACATGAAAGGGGTTGATCTCGTGTTGAGACGTGTACCTTGGCAGGAGGAGCTTTATAGAGTGTTGGAAGAGAATCATGAAGGCGCATGTGGTGGTCATTTTGCTCTAAAGATCACCTTGCATAAAATCCTGCAAGAGGGGTATGTATGGCCTAGTTTGCACAAGGATGTTCACCATTGGTGTAGGTCTTGCAATAGGTGTCAAGAATTTGGGAAGAGAGTGTTGAAGCCAGAGCTACGAAAAACCATTATGGCGTTTGATGTGTTTGAAAAGTGGGAGATTGATGCAATAGGCCCGTTACCTATCACAAGCAGGGGCAAAAGCTATAATTTGACTACAGTGGACTATCTTTCTAGATGGGAAGAGGCTATAGCAGTAAAACAAATCACTGCAAAGGATGTGGCAAAATTTGTGTATGATGAAATATGTTGCAAGTTTGGGGTGCCATTGGAGCTACTTTCAGATAAGGGGCCAGGATTTAGAGCTAAACTGCTAGATTTTGTATGCGCAAAGATGAAGATTAGGCACTAGCATACCACTCCTTATTACCCACAATGTAATGGCTTAAATAAAAGATTTAATGGTGAGTTGGTACAAATTCTTTTGAAAGTGACAAAGCACCAAGGAAAGAATTGGGATTTGGAATTGCCTAGTGCATTATGGGCTTACCGTACTTCGGTGAAGACAAGTACAGGGTTTACTCCATTTCATTTGGTATATGGAAATGAAGCACTATTGCCTGTGGAAGTAGAGTTTCCTACGGTCAAGATGTTAGAAAAGTTGCTTGGGCCGCCTAGTGATGCATTCAAAGAGAGTCTCTTACAATTACAAGAAGTTCAGCTGGATAGGGTGAGCGCATTGGAGCATTATGGGCAAATGCAAGATAGGGCTTTGGCAAAGATAAATGAAAAGGTCAAAAGTAAGGGTATCAAGAAGCATGACTTGGTTTTGCGCTACAACAGTAAGCTGGACAAGACATTCCAAAAGAAGTTTCAAATTAAGTGGGAAGGCCCTTTCAAGGTAGTGGAGTGTTTTCCAAATGGTACATATCAGTCGGCTAACCTGGATGGGATTCTACATAAGTCAAGGGTAAATAGATTGCATCTTAAATTGTATCATGCCAGATTAATGATGGTGGAGCAAGATGAGCTGTCTGTGGAAAAAGTAATGTATGTGAGGGATGAGGAGGCATGTGACGCAGCGAGTCTCATGTCTCTTTTTGCTGCTGCTGATTATGAATGATCTAGTAGGCTAGGGGATGGGAAAATTATGTTAGGAGTTTTTTGGAATAAGTGATTGCGCATATATAGATATCCATGCATGATGCATAAAATAAAGAATTGCCCATTTTCCAGAGCCAGGTAGTTGCGTGGGGCCCACATGTGTACAGGTAGGACAGCATGTACATAGTGCATAGATTTTTACTATCACCAGTACCAGTGTGTTTTTTCTATAATAATGAGGAGTTGGTAGCACGTAAACTTCTCGAGGAAGCTATCCACGGGCCGATGACATGAGGTAAGCAGGTGCGTCAAATGGCATCTAGTGGCGTCAGGAGGTCGAATAGGGTCAATATTTGCACGTGGATAAGTACGGACACAACGTGGGTGTTTTCTTGTGATAATTATGAAGAAAGGTGATCATGAGAATTGTATTTGGGGGCCACTTCAGGTGGTTGCGGGATGCATTATTGGAAAAAGTTGAGTGCCAGGTGTACGGATGGATGCAGCAGGGTGACAACTATGCATTGTGATGCCACTTTTTGGCCTGTTCGGGGTCCATTTAAGGTCAACTAAAAGAGCAAAGGTGCCCAAGTGATAAAGCTAAGTGTGGGAACTGAAAAACCGGAGAGAAGACCAGAAAAAACATGGACAGAAGAGGAGGAACAGCCGCAACTGATTTTTTGCTGTTTTTGGAGCCTGTTTTGGCCATAAACTGCTCATCCGAGGTCGGATTTGAGCACTTTGACATTTTAGATTGGGGTTTTGGGCAGTTCCGGAAGCGATGGCACTGTCCATTTTGCCAAATTCCTCCCTATTTTTTTGTTGTTTTAGCTGTGTAAGTTTCTCCTATGAGCGAAGCTTCTGCTCCAATTTGTGATTGTATCTGGCATATTTTACCCATATTGTGTGAGCTATTTGCCCCATTGGTGTTGGCCCAAGCTCAATTGTATCTAAACATCATAAATTCTCCTCTTTTGACCTGAGTTTTTTGGGTGTGTGTTTGTGTGTGTCTCTCTATGTGGAGTGGGCAAATGGATAGTCTCTCTCCCGTCACTCCATCGGTGTGTTCCCTGTCTCGGCCAGGTGGGTTGTGTAAGCTGAGTGGCGCTCGATAGTGTGTGTGTGTGTGTGTATCATCCCAAGAGTGTGTGTTGGGTCATTATAGAGGCATTGTGTGTGTTTCCATCCCGCTCACAACGTTCATGCCTCTTGAGAATTTATCTTTGAATATAACATTTCAAAAACCTTATTCATTTAAGCATAAAAATCACCTCAAGCTTTGGGCAAGGTTCCCACAACCACTTTAAACGTCTTAGCACCTCATGCTTGGGTACGATTCCCACCTCGAGGTTAGCCCTAGCTTACGTAAGGTCAAAGGACTTTTTAACACTAACTGGAGGTCTTTAATGAAGCTAACCCTAAGGTCTTTTAAGCTCCAATAGATGCACGTTGCTCCTTGATAGACAACCTCCGTTTGGATCCCTTTTGAGATGTAATCATCTCTTCTCTTGGTCCCTTGCTGAGGTAAATCTAGAAGCACTTATTGCACATTACTCTTTGGTATAACGTCTCCTTTTGGACCCCTAGTGAGATGCAACCATTTCTCCTTTAAGTCCCCTATTGAGATAGGTCTAGAAGCATATATATATATATATATATATATATATATATATATACTAACTCTTGTTCCCCTTTTTTCTTCCCATATAAAGTGATCAGTTTAATATGATAAAATCATTTGGTAAAGTTAGATATTATATTTTATGACATTATCTCTCTCTTGAAATCATAGTAGTCCTTGATTATGAGGTAGAGAAGATAAATCCTAGTCATTAGTCCATGTTTCTTAGCGGGTAGAGGATCCCTTTTTACCTTACGACATCATTCCAGAATGGATGACTAATCCATGTGGTGCTCGAGAGACTTAGATGCCGCAAGCATGTCTGCTCTTTAGTCCATATCATACTTCCAAAGTAGAGTGACAAGTTCTACTTGGTGTTTGGGAGACGTCGTCACCACAAACATGATCCTAAGCATGCATACTTCTTAAATTTTGGGCACAATAAAAGAAAGAGAATGAGTCTTATAAGACAAAAATATTGTTCATTTAAAATGCATTTTCATTTGCTTACTCTAGTGTAGCATTGTAAGCATTGACAAGGTTCATATTATCTTAAGCTAGGTTCCTTATCCATCTAGTATCTTTAAAAGGATAATTCTTAAACTTAACAAGATATCATTGGATAATCTTACCATTTCTTACTACCTTGTCTTCGTGTGTCAGAGAATCGATTCAATCTGCAATACCTCTTCTTGATCTTCAATCTCTATTGGGTCCTCCATTATTGGTTTTTTTTGTGGCTCTCCTTTGTAAGTCTTGAGTAGGATCACATGGTTAACATTGTGAATGAGCCAATGGTTGGGCAACTTTAATTGATAAGTTATCTCATTAATTGGCTTAAGAATTTAAAAAGGACCATAGTATCTTTTTGCTAGTTTAGCATAATACTCTTAGTGGCCAGTAGGAATCTTACCCGTAGTATGCCTTAGATGAGCCTTGAGAAACTTTAGCAAGACCCATTCATTTTTCTTAAAGGCTAAGGCTCTTCTGTGCTTATTAGCAGCAACCCTTTTTGCCTTTGCTTTGAGATGGATATAACCTTTTTAATCTTTGGAAAATATTCTTGTGAGTCTCGGTTATATTTATCAGCAGCAGCGAAGATCTTCCCATATACTTTAAGTAGTAAGGGACTTTTGGATCTTCCCTCTTTAACCTCGAAAGGTGATTTCCCCATAGAAGTAACTACAATGTCATTGTACACATACTCTATAAGAGGTAGGTACCTCCTTGAGAACGCTGATGTACTTCCATGACATATACTTTTAGTAAATTTAAGAGTCGTTAGTTATTTCACTTTGGCCATTTGTTTGTGGATGATAGGCGGAAAGAGAAATTTAATCTACTTCCTAGATTCTCAAAGAGACCCTTGTAGAAATTACTGATCATTCTAGGATCTTTGTCCGACACTATGGATGTTGGCAAGCCATGATACTTGAAATTTTGAGATCTAAAGAGGGTTGTTGTTTGATGTGCCTTAATAGCCTTTTTGACAGGGATAGAGTGTATCTTCTTGCTAAGCCTGTCGAGACTGAAACAATTCAAGTTGCTTCCCTCGATCAAATTTCATTTTTTTGGTATATCAGGCATTTTGAAACATACTCTTGTATGTTTACTTTTCATGGTAGACCAACAGAAATACATTTCTACTCCTTGAAGAGTAGATTATGGAATCCCTCTTTGCTCCACATAAGGAGAAGCATAGGATTCATGCATGAATTTCTTATTGTATTGGTGAGTAACACATAGCCTATTCTCGTTTGGAAGATAACCCTCCTTCAAGGTGAATGGTTCTTTTTTTTTACCTTTCTTAATGCAAAGGCTGTAATTATCTACTTAAATTATTGGCCAGTAGCATACTCATCTATCATAACAGATAGATCATTCCAACTTGCTATAGACACCACATTTACCCTTGGCTATTGTGAAAGTGCATCAACCACTTGATTGTGCTTGCCAGCACCTCATTTGTTTGTCAGAGAGCTTGATTTGTGTCAGGAATTTCTTGAGGCTTTGTGATCCATTCGTAGGATAAATGGAGTCCCCCAAGAGATAGTGCTTCCATGTGTCTAGGGTATGTAGAACAACTAAAAGCTCTTTTTTGTATATGCCGAAGACCCGTTCATCGGCATTGAGCCTTCAACTCTCATATGCTATGGTATGCCCTTCTTGAAGAAAGACTGGTCCAAGGCAATGACCACAAGCATCACATTGGACCTCAAATGGCTTTGAGAGATCCGGAAGCATGAGGACTGGTTGAGAGGTAAGCTTTCCTTTGAGCTTGTCAAAAGCATTTTGTTCTTTAGCAGTGCATGAGTACTTAACGTTCTTCTTTGTTAAGTCATACAATGGTCCTGCTATTTGAGAGAATTTTGTTATGAAGCGTCTATAGTATGCACACATACCAATAAAGTTTCTTAGCTCATGTAGATTCCTTGGATTTAAGCCATGCTTTTATTACCTCCTACTTTGATGGATCCATATGGATACCATCTTGAGAATAATGTGACCTAAATATTGAATCTCTTGTAGGAAAAAATCGCTTTTCTTTTGATTAATGAAAAGCTTATTCTATCTCACAACTTGAAAGATTACCTGGAGGTGTCACTTGTACTCCTCAAGAGAATTTGAGTGGCCTGAAGATTTTTGTCCATCGTGAGTTTGAATGCGGTTGGAGCATTTGTCAGGCCAAAACTTGCAAATAGATCTTCCTATCCGCAGCACGGGAAATCCTTTTTTTTTAATATATAGTGATTCTATTTAGTGCTCTATAGTTGACACACAGAATGGAGAGGAGCTAGGCCTCACCATCCGTTTTTCCACCAATTCATGCAATTGCCTCATGATCTCCTCTTGTTGAGCTTGGGAAACTCGATAAGGAGGTTTATTAGGTGGTGAGATTCCTAGTAGAAACTTTATTGCATGGTCATCATCCCCTCGTTTTGGAGGTAGCTCACTAGGGATGTTATCATTGACAACATCTTGGAATCCATTTAGGATTAGCAAGCTTATTTACCAAGGATATGGTGTTCCCTAACTCATTAGCATCTATGTACATGTTCTTTTCTAGGTGAAATAGATTCTCCTTTCAGGGAACTTCATGTTGGCAGCCATGTGATTGAGCCATGGTGCCCCTAGGATAACATCCTCATGTTGGAGAGGAGAGATTAAAAAAAATATTCTTTACTGACATAGCTTTGGACATGAAGCCTCAACTTCCCAATCAAGAAAGTAACGGAAGCTTGCTATCCCTTGAAAGCTGTGTCAACAATTATAGTATCTCCCATCTCAAAATCTTAAATGCCCAACTTGGCGGCCAACTCGGTTGAGATGAAGTTGTGAGTAGAGTCGGGGTCAAACAAGATGAAGGCATCATGCTCCCTTAATTCTCCCCAAGCATAAGAGAGAGATGATCCTTTGCAATGAGCATCCTCTTATGGAGCTTTGATGGTGGAAGCCATAGGAGTATCATTGCAAGCATTTTTCTTGGGGCAAGAACGATAGCCATGTCCTTGCTCCCCACAATTAAAACACTAATGGTCCTTGTGAAAAGCTTCAAGATCTTCATGAGAGAGTTTGTTTTTACCATTGTAAACTCCGTTCTCCTTGGACCTGTTGTTGTTGTAGTTGTTGTTGTAGGAAGTGCCTTGGGAAGAAATTTGGGCATTGGTTTTCCCCTTTGCATCACTTTTGTCTTTGTTTTCTATGGGTTTGACATTCCATCTAGCCCCTTGTTGGAAATTGATGCGGGGAAGCAACCACGGTGTGGTGGATTACTTCGGTGATAGAACCAGGCCGTTGGGAGTTGACATACTCGGCCATTTCTTCAGGTAAGCCCACACAAAATTGTTGCTTTTTCTTGGCGAAGTCTATCCTTTGAAAGACAGTAGCCTTGAGATGTAAACCCCAAAACTTGTCCACATATTTGTGAATAGACTCCTGTGAGAGAAGCTTCAAACTTTGCCATTCGGTGAGCACTTGTCCTTTACATCGCTCGTAGGAATTGCTTCATGATGGAAACTCGTAGAGTTTTCCTTGTATTTGGGGCCTCTCCGTTGCCATGAAGGCTATCCCACCATTGACGAGTAGATTTCTGGAAGTGCATAGCTACATGGTGTAGCTTGGAGGACTCCGTGAATCCCTTGTTTCCAAAGGTCTCATTAAATCATTGGATGAAGGCCAATACTTTGTTGGTGGCACCAAAGGTGCCATCATACCTGAGAAAAGAAATACTCTTTCCTCACCCTTTGAATTTCTTAAGCTTTTAGGACCTTCGCCGTGCAGGGTAATTTTTGCAATGTCCTCTCCTCTTGTATTCTCTAGGAGAATAACTATTGCTTTCGTCAGAAGAGCGGGAAGGTGAAGAAGAAGGAGAAGAGGGTGGCCTTTTGTTGCCTTTTTCTTCCTTTGTTTCCTCTCTTCCTTTTCGGAATGACGAGGAGAAGGACTATGGGTTGATTGTTTCTCTTGGGAGGAGTTGGCGATAGTCTAGACCACTGTCTTCATGAAGCCACATCTTTAGAGGAACTTATGGATTCACTTCTTTCTCGTTCTTTGGATTCCTCCTCTCTTATGTGAGAGAGTCTTCTTTTGGGAGTCTCATCAAGAGGCCTCCTAAAGCTCTCTCTTCTCTTGGAGAGGAAGGAAAATCCCATAAGCACGAATTTCTTGGATAACTTCGGCTTGCAAAGTAAGGTTGCCCATAGCTTGATGCAACCTAGTAACAAGATAATTGATAAACATGGGGGCATCATCATTAGCACCTTCGTGTGCAAAATCAAAGTTATCAATGTTCATTCTACTCTCTTTCTTATTATCAAACATGCAAATTAAACTTATGTGTTTATTTAGTGTATTCTTTGGTAATTCCAAACCATAGTTGCTACTCCTCTTAGCCTTTGAAAATAAGCACTTAAGTATCTACACCCACGGCTCGAATTGGTTAATTATAGAGAGTAGTGGGTGGGTCTAACATAGCAGAATTGCCGAGAGATAGCTCGTTTCAGACTTCTTATGGCTCAATAATGGTAAAGCCGTAGGCAAGTCTACAAAGACCCCATTAGTAAAACCAAAGTTCTCGAGGTGTGCACCATATCCCACATAGTAGGCTCAACAAAACCGATATTAGATCCCAGTCCCACTTACCCTAAAATAATTAACAAAATCAACCATTAATAGGCTACTTAAGGACCTCTCTTCTTAAGCAAGAAAAGAGAAACCAAATGCTTTGATACCAATGTAATGGGAATGGCCTATGAACTTTGAGAATAGCGGAATTAAGAGAACTAAAGTGAGCATTTTTGTGAGATCACTTTGATAACATAGAGGGTGAACTTAATTGATGGTAGCAACATGAACATAGTACTTAATTAACTTTGCATGAACAATAATTTTGCAAGAGAGAGAGTATTAGAGAACATGACAACAATTGAGGACACGATTTACTTGGAGCCGGTCCCCCCTCCAAAGACGTTTGTATTATAGATTCTCCCATCAAGAGAGACTTTATTACAATACCATCTTTGTGCTCCTTGTGACCTTGGTGATGCTATGAAGATGGAAAGCTTCATGCATCACGCGCTTAACATAAAATTTGCGAAAAGCATTAAATATCCCAAGCCTCACACCTTCAAAGGTGGAGAGAGCTAGTGGGGAATGAGGGTAGGGAAGAGGAAGAATAATCATTCATAGAAGAAAGAAATAGTTTCTCAATTATCATCACTCTTCTTGCTTAGCATAGTAATGAAGATGAAGAAGATGACAAGCTTAAGCATTGAAGCATGGCTCTTGGTTGGATTTGCATTCCATAGCCAAGAGTGTTGGTGTAGGCTCTCCACTTCTCAACAAGCTTGAAGAAGGAGATGGAGCTCTTGCATTTTGCACTCCACACAATAAGAGAATGTGTGTGTGGGAAAGTATACCCCCCCTCTCATGCTTGGTCTACACCTCTCTCTCTCTCTCTCTCTCTCTCTCTCTCTCTCTCTCTCGTATTATTTTATAATTTCGTTTGGACATGTGTCCTCTTTTTTCTCTTTGAGAGAAAGAACTTAATTATTTATTTTTATGTATCTAAATTCTCATTGGACCCTTTTAAAACCTAACCAATAGCATTCAAACACATCATGAGGGCCACATGTGGAGGATCAATTGAACATATGTCTTTTATGCTTATTAAATCATTTGGTTGAATTAAATACTTCAAGGACTTAGTCAATCAAACAAGCATGTGTATTTTATGCTTCTTAAGTCATTTGTTTTGAATTGAATACTTCAAGCCTTAGTCAATCAAGAATTAACGTTCATGCCTCTTGAGAATTTATCTTTGAATTTAACATTACAAAAACCTTAGTCATTTAAGCATAAAAATCACCTCAAGCTTTGGGCAAGGTTCCCATAACCACTTTAAGCATCTTAGCACCTCATGTTTGGGTACAATTCCCACCTAGAGGTTAGCCCTAGCTTGCATGAGGTCAAATGACTTTTTAACACTAATTTTTGGAGGTCTTTAATGAAGCTAACCCTAAGGTCTTTTAAGATCCATTAGATCGCACGTTGCTCTTTGATAGACTACCTCCGTTTGGACCCCTTTTGAGATGTAACCATCTCTCCTCTTGGTCCCTTGTTGAGGTAAATCTAGAAGCACTTATTGCACATTGTTCTTTGGTAGACCGTCTCCTTTTGGATCCCTATTGAAATGCAACCATTTCTTCTTTAAGTCCCATGTTGAGATAGGTCTAGAAGCGCGCGCGCGCACACACACACACACACACACACACACACATATATATATATATATATATATATATATATATATATATATATATATATATATATATATATATATATATATATAAACTCTTGTTCCCCTTTTATCTTCCCATATTAAGTGATCAGTTTAATATGATAAAATCATTTGGTAAAGTTAGATATTATATTTTATGACATTATCTCTCTCTTGAAATCATAGTAGTCCTTGATTATGAGGTAGAGAAGATAAATTCTAGTCATTAGTCCATGTTTCTTAGCGGGTAGAGGATCCCTTTTTACCTTACGACATCATTCCAGAATGGATGACTAATCCATGTGGTGCTCGAGAGACTTAGATGCCGCAAGCATGTCTGCTCTTTAGTCCATATCATACTTCCAAAGTAGAGTGACAAGTTCTACTTGGTGTTTGGGAGACGTCGTCACCACAAACATGATCCTAAGCATGCATACTTCTTAAATTTTGGGCACAATAAAAGAAAGAGAATGAGTCTTATAAGACAAAAATATTGTTCATTTAAAATGCATTTTCATTTGCTTACTCTAGTGTAGCATTGTAAGCATTGACAAGGTTCATATTATCTTAAGCTAGGTTCCTTATCCATCTAGTATCTTTAAAAGGATAATTCTTAAACTTAACAAGATATCATTGGATAATCTTACCATTTCTTACTACCTTGTCTTCGTGTGTCAGAGAATCGATTCAATCTGCAATACCTCTTCTTAATCTTCAATCTCTATTGGGTCCTCCATTATTGGTTCTTTTTGTGGCTCTCCTTTGTAAGTCTTGAGTAGGATCACATGGTTAACATTGTGAATGAGCCAATGGTTGGGCAACTTTAATTGATAAGTTATCTCATTAATTGGCTTAAGAATTTAAAAAGGACCATAGTCTCTTTTTGCTAGTTTAGCATAATACTCTTAGTGGCCATTAGGAATCTTACCCGTAGTATACCTTAGATGAGCCTTGAGAAACTTTAGCAAGACCCATTCATTTTTCTTAAAGGCTAAGTCTCTTATGTGCTTATTAGCAGCACCCCTTTTTTCCTTTGCTTTGAGATGGATATAACCTTTTTAATCTTTGGAAAAGATTCTTGTGAGTCTCGGTTATATTTATCAGCAGCAGCGAAGATCTTCCCATATACTTTAAGTAGTAAGGGACTTTTGGATCTTCTCTCTTTAACCTCGAAAGGTGATTTCCCCATAGAAGTAACTACAATGTCATTGTACACATACTCTATAAGAGGTAGGTACCTCCTTGAGAACGCTGATGTACTTCCATGACATATACTTTTAGTAAATTTAAGAGTCGTTAGTTATTTCACTTTGGCCATTTGTTTGTGGATGATAGGCGGAAAGAGAAATTTAATCTACTTCCTAGATTCTCAAAGAGACCCTTGTAGAAATTACTGATCATTCTAGGATCTTTGTCCGACACTATGGATGTTGGCAAGCCATGATACTTGAAATTTTGAGATCTAAAGAGGGTTGTTGTTTGATGTGCCTTAATAGTCTTTTTGACAGGGATAGAGTGTATCTTCTTGCTAAGCCTGTCGAGACTGAAACAATTCAAGTTGCTTCCCTCGATCAAATTTCAATTTTTTGGTATACCACGCATTTTGAAACATACTCTTGTATGTTTACTTTTCATGGTAGACCAATAGAAATACATTTGTACTCCTCGAAGAGTAGATTATGGAATCCCTCTTTTCTCCGATAAGGAGAAGCATAGGATTCATACATGACTTTCTTATTGTATTAGTGAGTAACACATAGCCTATTGCCGTTTGGAAGATAACCCTCCTTCAAGGTGAGTGGTTCTTTTTTTTTTCCTTCCTTAATGCAAAGGCTGTAATTATCTACTTAAATTCTTGGCCAGTAGCACACTCATCTATCATAAAAGATAGATCATTGTGAGTTGCTATAGACACCACATTTACCCTTGGTTGTTGTGAAAGTGCATCGACCACTTGATTGTGCTTGCCGACAATGTGAGCAATATGAAATTTAAATTGTGAAAGAAAATTTGCCCACCTCATTTTTTTGATGGTAAGTAGCCCAAACGAGTGAGTGTCTCCATTCTCTTATTTGACATATGTCCTAACCAGCTATGCCACAGAGCAATGGTTGGCAGCTCCGTTACAGAAAGAACACTGTTTTTATCAGATATATAAAGAGGATAAAGTGAACAAACTTTAGAACCATGGGCTATAATAAGCCCCTTCGCAACACGCCAAGACTGTTGATGGAAAGTGACTGTGTAACGAAAGTCATCAAGACATCCAACCGAAATCAGCATTGCGTGTCAAGGCTGGAACATGACGCACATTATGGATGATAAACTTCACCCCATTTGCCATAACCATGGCAATATCACCTACGTTAACAATGTCACAAGAGTAATTATCACCAAGTGTAACAGAGCCAATGGTTTCCTTGTATGTAGTAAACCAATGCCTATGAGGTGTGACGTGCAATGAAGAAGCACCCAAATCAAGAATCCATGTATGGGATACTTCACCACTAACAAGGAGTTCAACTGGCATAGAACTCTGCAAAGATAGAGTTTACTGTGCATCATAAAAGACGTCATAATTTTCAGTCAACATATTAATGTCTTGCGCATCACTGTCATCCTGAACTATGTTCAGTTCTTCAATCTTAACCGAACTCTTTGGTTTCTGCTCTTTATCATCGTGATATTTGCTTTTACCTTTGCCCTTCTCTTTGTCACGCTTCCAAGCATAACAATCCTTCTTTATGTAACCAAACTTATCACAATAATGGCATTGAACATTGCAACGACCATGAGACTTTGATCTACCCTTTGATGCATCTCTACTGCCCTCTTTCTTGGACTCACATTGCGAAGAACGGCCCTTACGTTGCTTATCATCCCTTTGCACATAATGAACTTCGCCATGATGCAAGCTAGTCATGGTCTTCCGATGCATCTCCTTTGACAAAACTGCACTAGTAACATCATCGTATTTTAGCGTACTATTAGGAGCAAAGTTACTAACAGCTGTGTAAAAGATATCCCAAGAGGGTGACAACGAACAAAGCAAACAGATTGCTTTCGTCTCATCATCAATGGTCATGTGTTGAGCACAAATCTGGGCAAAAAGAGAATCAAAATCATTGATATGGCTGGCAATGCTAACTGACTCCTTCATACGAAGGTTGAAAAGTTTTTGCATCAGTAAAACCTTATTGCTAGCCGTATCCTTTTTGTAACTGTGGCATATTTTCTGCCATAAAGCATGAGCAATCTCACATTCTAACACTAAAAGTACACCAACTCACTAAGGTGCAGTCTAATCATAGACCTGCATAGCTTATCAAGCTCCTCCCTCTGAAACTGAGTCATGTGCATATCTGCAATTCTAGCCGCATAGGCAATAGGCAACTTTTGGTTCGTTTGGACAAGCACATCATGCATTTGGTTCTTCCAAAGCTGAAAATTAGTGCCATCAAACTTCTTTATGTCATAAATGTCATGGTCTTTGCTAGTAGACATGGTGACAAAACTACCAAAAGATTATGGGAAAATTTCAACAGAGTCTCTTTTGTATTTGGAACTATGTCAACCAAAATATGAGACAAAATGACCAAGTATCTTACTCACAAAGTATAAAAGAGGGAAATGTCTCTCTAAAGCACACTGTATAGAGACTAACTGAGACGCATAAACCGTCAAACTGACCATAGACCACCAACTCGACGTCAAAAGCACATATACCACTCTATACATGTCATATAGTGAGGCCTCTTAAGGGATGCTCCAACTACTTGTATCACCGAAGGTATCTCCACATTTGAGAATACCCCAGCTCAATGAAAACCTCACGCTATCGACCCTCAACAACGTAGGTTATGCAGAAAAACGTATAGCCAAGTCTTAGAAATGGCTATCATCCGGACCAAGTCTCAGAAATGGTCGGGACTGCCGTACTAGCCAAAAGATGGCTCCACAAAACACAATGGCAGTATCCAGAAAGACGTACAAGTCTGTCACGACGCTCAAACATGTGCCAAAAGCATGTGCATGCAAAGAAATATTCTTGCCGGGAGTCAAACCGTTCTCAAAAGAGCTCAAACAATGTCAAAAGTGTCAACATATGCATGTACGCATAAAAAACTGCTCCACTGGAGCCAGAATATCGCAAGCATTGAAACATGTAGCCCATGAGTCGATGCCGATGCCGTAGCCGAAATTGAGGGCGAGAAGCACAAAAAAGCTAACCAAGCCGCTCTATGAACCTGTACCTGTACCCATTCTATGTATATGTACCTGTACTTGTACCTGTATATGTACCTATAGTCGAAAAGACAATGCTGTCAAACTCCCACTCTATGTGTGTGTATGAGGCCACTCCAAAGAGGTTACACACTCCTGAATGAGCCGTGGGCTCTCATAGATGGAAGAGACTGCGACAATGGTACCTGTAATGGCCATGGAAGCTCTGCAGCACAAACTACCAAAAGAGGGCTAAAAAATGCAGCTCTTGAATCATAGCTTGAATGAGGTTTTTGGATGGCACGAATGGCTTCGAAAGGGGGGTAAAACAGTAGGACAATTGATGGAAATGCTCTCAGAATGCTGAATTTGTCGATGCCGAAGTCGAAACCCTGTTTGCACTCTTGAAAGTGCGCAAGTGCGTGGAAGTGATTTCGGGAATGAATCAGCTCTGCTACCAGATGAAGGAGAGGAACCGAGAGCACAGTGGAAGAGGAAGATGAATCGCACACACACATTCACTCGCATACACACACCACCTTAGCCACACACACAGGTTGGAGGGGGAGAGCCGACACGCACTGTATGTCACCTTTCTTTCTTCTCTATCTTATGCACTAAGACACAATACATATTATACTTAGTATTAATGGCTCACACAAGTGTATAGCTGTACACTTAAGGTTAGTAGCAGTTAGTGATGGACGGTCGACCACATGGCCATTAAACCTAACAACCTGAAACTATAAAAAAAGGGGTTTCCCAACTCTGCCAATTTCAACAGTGTTTGCTGACGTATGCAGGCTATGCTTTCAACCATGTCACTAATTGACACCTCCTTTTGGGAGGTGGGATCAGTAGCTGACAATTGTCGATTGATCAAGGCCGTCTGATTGTCTACGGAATGCAAAAGATTTCCCTGTTTTTGGATATGGGGATTGAATGCATGTCTCATCGCTCCGTTGAGGTTGACTCTAACTGCTAAGCTATCGCGTACATCTTGAGAGGTGTGTATTAAGTTTATAGATCACGTCGTCGCGGATAAGTTCACACCTAGTTCACATCGAGTTTAAACCACATTTGATGTGGTGCACATACCCCCAGTTCACACCTAGTTCAAAAAATGATCGGACGGCCCAAATTGCTCCCTGGGCGGACGCACAAGTGAATCTTGTATCTCACGCTGGGCTCGGCATTTATAATTTATTATTTGCCCGCGAAGAGAGAGAGAGAGAGAGAGAGAGAGCGCGATGAGCCGGCACAAGCGCAGAGCTGACGAAATTTGCAGGTCAATTCGGTGTTGTCGTGATGATGATGATGTTTTTTCTGTCTTTGATATCTTTCTCGTTCTCGCTGGATTGAGCCGAATTTATGGCGCAGAGACGAGACAAGAGATGGCCAAGGCAACCCAAATAGTAGCTATTTTGCTGGCATCAGAGCTCTCTTCATCGGTAGAGGTGTCAGCTCTAAACGTCTGCAGGTGTGTGTGTGTGTGTGTGTGTGTGTGTGTGTGTGTGAGAGAGAGAGAGAGAGAGAGAGAGAGAGAGAGAGAGAGGATCAGGAATGCATAAAAGCTTGAGGTTGAAAGACGTCTTTGCAGTGATCCTTGTTCATAGATTCAATTCTTTTGTCAGAAGGAACAGTTATAAGTATTTATGTGAGTGTGAGATGCACTCTAACAGGCTCATTCAGAAGATTGGTCTCGTACACATTTTGCAATTGCCCACATCAGATTTGAATTTGGGCAGGAAATGCATATTAGAATGAGATGAGGTCCTGAAGTTGATTAATGATTGAATCTCAGTTTTTTAGTGGCTCATTGCAATTCAGACCAAGCTTAGATGAATCTTGCAAAGCAAAGCTTTATTAATTTTACATCTGCAGACGTACAATAAGCGAGGTTTGGCTTGGAAATGTGTTGCAGATATGGAAAGAAAAGGTTAGAAATCTTGGTGGATTTGTGGTGGAACCTTGTGATGGTAGGAAGAAACGGTTCACCCATGTTCTAGCAAATGATCTCAAATTTTTGGAAGAGCATAGCTTCAGCTTCTCCAAAAGAGTGGTATGCACATATATGGACCTCTCTGTCATTGCACACACACACACACATACACACGCGTGCAAGCACACAACCTGGTAGTGTAAATTTCTGTTTTTGTGGCTGCTTCAGGTTTTTCTCAAATTTCATTGGATCGAGGATTGCTTGAAAGAAGGAAAAATTCTTCCATGCGACTCATATTTCCTGGAGGAAACAGCATCTCCATCAGGTGTATGTTGTTCAGAAGGTCTTGCTACTACAGGACCAACCAGTGTAATTTCAGAAATTGGTCAAAATTCTGAAAAGCTCAGAGCATCTGAACAGGCCATAGAGGAAGCAGTCCAATATAATGAGCACTCAACTCCTGTTGAATATGGGAGTGATTTGGAGTTGCTTGATGCAAAGTCTGGAAAGATGGAAATGGAAGAAAGTGTTCGCGATGGAGAACCCTGCTCCGATGAAGAGACTGCTGTGGATGCAAGTGACCCTTCTAGCTTGAACAAGCATATCACATCAATATTACGAGAAATGTGGGATTTATATGAGTCTGTGCTTGGCGATGAATGGAGGGCTTTGACATATCGAAAGGTGACATCTGTGCAGGGCCACCTTTCATCCATTGAGCTAGCTGCTTCTGTGTCATCAAGGGAAGAACACCAACATTTTTTCTGATTATCTCGTTTGTTGAATTGCAGGCTGCAATCCGGCTTGAGAAACTACCCTGTAGGATTTCAAGCTTGGAAGATGTCAAACATATCTCTGGTATTGGGAGCTCTGTGATTGACAAGATCAAGGAAATACTATGCACTGGGAAGCTTCAAAAGCTGGAGGGTTTAAAGGCTGATCCAAAGGTTGGTGTAACTTAATGTGCACTTATGTGGGCATTTAGACATGCTAAGGCCGTTTTGTTTTTGTCGCATAATTTAAGCAAAGTAAGCAGAGGCAAGTTATACATGCTTTTCATGGAAGGATGCTTTGTGTCCCATACTTTAAGCAAAGTAGGCAGAGGCAAGTTCTACATGCTTTTCATGGAAAGATGGTCAGGGAGATCACAAGTGTGGCTAGGTGGCCAGTATCGTTTACTTGGTGCTTTCCTTGTTTGTTGCATTGATAAAACCATTGCTTTTAAAATTTTCAACCTTGTTTTATTTTCCTTTTCCTCTTGGCTTTGTTCCTTTCTTTTGATAGCAAGTTTGTTTGTTTGTCTTATTATCTCGTTGGATCATATTGTTGACGTCTTTCTTTCTTCTTAAGGTTTTAAGGTATATATTAGGTCTAGGCAGTGCTACATGATCATGCATGCCTACCTTGAGGTGTAGTGTTTTAACTGCTTGATGTGTGCACTACAAGGCAAGCAGGTATGTACATTACAGCATTTGGCCTCCGTCTGGGGTGTGGGGCCTAAGTTGGCTCAAAAGCTCTACCAAGCTGGACACCGGAGTGTTGATGATCTTGTGAAAGAACCATCATTGTCTCAAATGGCACGGATAGGTGTGAAGTATTATAAAGACCTAGTGCAACGTATCCCTCGTGATGAAGTAGCAGCAGCAGAGAAGTATGTTCAAAACATAGGCGAAGGTCTTTGCCCAGGGGTATTATTCAGAACAGACCGGTGCGGATTTAGTTACATTGAGTTGTGCCATTGCCTCAAGGCCTCTTAAATGTTGGTTTCTATTGTCTGTAGATTTGCATCAATGTAGCAGGGTCGTATAGGAGAGGAAATCCAACTTGCGGTGACATTGATTTCCTAGTGACTCATCCTGATGGATACAGGTGATTATGCTTGCTCCATGGGGCAGTGAGTTTTACAGCATTATCAGATTTGGGGAAAAGTAAGATCAAGCTTCCTCTTTGCAGTCATCGAGGTTTTCTCATCAAACTTGTGGAGAAGCTTCGAAGCAACGGCTTTATTTCAGAAGGAGTTCATTGCACAGATCATTCCTCTTTGGTAATTGTTCAATCATATTGTTCTATGCTTGCTAAGCAGGAAATAAGGGAATGACCCAGTCATAATCAGGGCACCAAGAAAGTTGATACCTTTATGGGTGTGGGTCGGGTACCAGAGTTTCAGCTTTTTCGCCGCTTAGATATTAAGGTTAGTTTCTTGCATCTGAGTGGGCCCGTCGTCGGGTTTGGAAGTAGCTTGTGGATGAATTTGAAGTTGCTGAATGTCTCTGGATTACAGGTGTACCCAAAGGAAACAATTGCTTTTGCATTGGTATACTTTACCGGCAATGACGTGCTCAATAGGAAGTAAGTAAAATCTTTAGGTGATTCTTGAAGCCTGTTGATGCTTATTCAAAAGATAAGCTGTTGTCTGCACCCTTTATATGCTGTTTTTGGTGGCTTGATCAGCCTTGATGCCTGTCTGGTTGTCTGGACATCCATATTTGACATGTCCCCTTAGGTGTTATTATGTGGATGTGTGTGTGCAATGAATTCTTGATTGGATCTCTAAACACGCAAGTGATACTCACTTTTCCAACCCTGGTAGCCATTTGATTCTTCATGTTGACTTCTGTTGCAGGATCAGGTATGCAGCACAACGCAAAGGCTTCAAGCTTAACGATCAAGGCTTGTATCGTCGATATGGTGGCAAAAAGGTACGTCCTCTGGTTGCATATACAGCTTGCATTATCTCAAGTAGTTGCCACATCTCTTGACATGGGGGCCTTGAGGGGGTGTTCATGGCTGAGCTTAGGCATCACGGATTACAAGCGCTCTCAGCCGTCAGATTCCCCAGTGACCTAGAGGTGACTTGAGGGTAGACTAATTTTGACTGTTTACCCCTAGTGTATCCCTAGTTGCCCCCAATTCACCCTAATTTATGGAGGGATCTGACAGTTTAGAGCGCTCGGTCAAGATGCCTAATCTCAATAGTGGACCCCCCTTCAAAAGAGCCTTGCCCCTGTGCAAGACAGTGACGAGGACGTCGATGGGCGATTATATACAATCTTGAGATTTTGTTACTGACAGGGCTTGTCAAGTACAGAAAGCATACCATGTGAGACCGAGAAAGAAGTGTTTGAGAAGTTGGGTTTTCCATATTATGAGCCATGTGATAGGAACTTATAATGTAAAAATATAGGAAAATGCTCAACGTTAGGCTAATACAACATACAAAAGCATGCATGCCAAACAAAAGTGCAATGTAACATTTTTAAAGGAAGGAGATGCTTGTCATCTCATGTTATGAAGACATTATAGGTATACAGATCAACAAATACCTCAATTCTTTCTTTCAAAGACCCTTTTGCTCATTATCAGCTTAACATGTACTCTTCCTTCCATTTCTAGTTTGTGAAATTTTGACAAGCCAAATTTTGTCTTGTGCTTGGTCAAAGAATTTATATTTGGGAATTTTTATTTTATTTTCAATTGAATAATCTGCATTAAAAGTAGGGACTTATGAACACGGATAGCTCTAAGATTTCCCCACATGAAAGAATTTGTGTGCGTCTGCATGGGTGATATATTTATAGAACAAGGAAATTCAGATTTTAAGATATCTTTTGTAAAGTTTCCATGTTTCCATCGCATGCCAGCTTGATTCTTCCCGGCCATTTTCAATGTACTTGCTTTCCTGGTTGACCTTGAGGTTTAATGTGTGTTGTTTAGTTTTGATAGACCGACAATTCACACCCAAGTATTCCTATATTTGCCCAAACTTGAATTTGAAAATCAACAACATCCAATAAAAACGAAGTAAATTTATTATTTTTGAGTATGAAATTTACGTTGCATCTAGATAACTCTCGAGCATTGATAACTTTGGGCCTTACATGCGTGATCTTTGGACTAGAATGCAATGTTGAGTGAAACCCCACTTAGAACATGTACCCATGTATATCCATTTGAGTCATGTACTAAGAGCTCAGCCCCAAACATTATTAATAATATAAGTGATTTAAAGAAAAATTTGCTATGCATTGGGGGCATTATTTTCCAAAGTGTGTTAGATTTTTGGATTATTGGTATCATAAATACAATGTTTTTGTTTTACCTTGCGTTTTGGGAATGTAAACTAATGAGATTTGATTTTAACACCTCCCATCAAGGAATATTTTGGCATTTGATGTACCTACCTAAAAGCGCCGCATCAATAGAGATTGTCACTTCAACTTAGCAAGCATCAACACTTGATGTTGATGGAGCACATGGATCTATGGTCAAACGAGGAAATTTTCCACTCGCATGTTGTCCTTAGGTGTGTTAATCATAGATGCTGAGGTTCTTGCAACAATCAAGATTGAGTGTGGGCAAGTTCTTCGACAACCAATGAGCATTGCATAGATAAATGAAGAGGTTTGTATTGGTAATTGCATCAACATATATATCTTTTCACTAATCTCTTTTCATTAGAGATTTTCAAGAAGGTAAAAGGCTTAATATCTCTCAACACTGTGATTGGATACTAAAATTGGTTCTTCACGGATTCATAGCATCCATTTGATGTGTGTGAAATTATATTAGTGCTTGGAATAATTCAATATTGATTTGGTATTACTGTCATTCTGATTTGTATTCTTCCATTGTGTACTTTAGGGCTTAGTTTGCTCAAACATAGGTCTCTTCAAAGCCCGTATCAAAAGCTCTCTAGAGAGTCCTTAAGCATCTCATTTTGATTCCATTTTGAAGCTTAAAAGCTTTGCAAATAGAGAAGATAATCCTTGTTTTCCTTTCCCAAGGTAATCAAGCCCATTGGGTCGCTTGGTTAGGTGATGCATTCTATATTTGGGTATTGAGAGGAGTTTAAACCTCCTCACACACTATTTTTGGTGTAGCTTTACTCTTGGGAGGGGCAAGGTAGATAATGCGGGAAATCACCACTCGACCAATCAATGGAAATAAAATGGAAGTTTGGGTTTAGTTGGGATAGTCCATTCCATATAGTATTGGGTGCTAACCTTATTGAATTCCAATTGGGATATAGAACAATCTTTCGTGAAATGTCGGATTTGGCAATGAAGGTTTTTCCATTAACTCTGTCAATGACACTGTGTAAAGGGGGTTCGCTACTATATTTAATATTAGTGATCATAACTTCTGGCCCTAGTCTTAGGAGGTTGTTCCTTACTTGGATTGCAAGCCTGGAGTAAGCTACTATCAGCATGGAGACTTTTTTCAAAGGACACTCTTCCAACTTAGAAACCATTTCCATGCCCATGGCCTCAACAAGAAGAGATCTTGATTGAAGTAGGAGCATATATGATGTTTGTGTCATAAATTAGAGAAAATGCTTTTGGACATCCTCAAATTCTTTCGAAGTATACTTTGAGATGCTCCCGTCCCACACTTCAGCTCCATAAAGAAGATTTGGTGTCACCAATGTGTCAAAAAGGTACTTCTTGAGAACCGAACACTTGATGATGTTTCTTGCTCAAATGCATAGGACACTCTTGTTTTAACTTCCAAACGATGCATAGCACATTCATGCCACTTGTGGTTGGTCGAAATCTTAAGGTCAAGGTACTTAAAGCTCTCAACAACTTCAAGTGTCTCATTGTTGTACACAATGGTTGGTTTTCACAAGCATAACCTTTGTTTTGAATTCATTCACAATCAGTCCATTATGCAAACAAAAGTTCTCAAGGACAACCTTAAGCTTTTGTGCATACTCTAAAGTGTGCTAGAAGCACTACATCATCCACATACAACAAAAGCAATATTGACCTCTTCAATGCTTTCTTGCATAAAGTCAAGCACCATTTGTTCCAATTGATTGATGCATAAACCGAAGAGAGTTGGAGACAATGGACATACTTGTTTAACCCTAATAGCGTTTGCAATTTTTTTTTCGAAATTCTTCTTCCCATGTTCAATTGACACATCACTATCTCCTAGATTCGAGAAATTGCAAGCATAAACTCACTTGGCACTTGGAGTTCTTTCATCTTTCTCCACAAATTGTTATGTAAAATCATATCAAAGGTTTTTTTAAAGTCCACAAAGCAACAATACAATCACTTTCCTTTCAACCGACTTTCTTCCATGAGAACACAAGATGATCAATGGTGCTTTGGTGGCGATGAAGCCCTACTTGTCCTTTTACACGTTTGCACTCAACTTTATCTCCATTATGCACCCAAATAACTTTTCCATAAGAGACCCAATCATTATAGTCCGGTAGTTATTTACATTCTTTGTATCTCCTCCTTTATACAAATGCTTGATCCAATTAGTGCTCCAATCACAAGGCATACCATGTTGAAGGGCAAGGTTGAACATATCACACTTCCACTCGTGTAAAATCTTCGGTCCATTTAATCATTTCCGGTTTGATACCTTGAAGATATCTTGCGTTGTGAGTGGCTGTAACAAACTTGGACACCCCAAGCCAAGATTCTACCGCGACATGACATAGATTCACTTCAGGCTTATTTACAGATCACAAGAAAGTCGACACGGCTTGACGTAGTTCCGTGCCAAAAGATATTGGTCCCAAAGACTGGCGTCCCTTTCGGTATTTATTTTTATATTAACCTTTGAGCAAAAGTACAACTTAGGCAGCAGGTGCTCGCTCTTAGACTCTGTGTCTAGATGCTCTGCAAAGTGAGCCCCTAAGGCCACTTATAAAGAGTTTACAAGGGATGCCAAAAGCAGAGCCCCAAAAGCTTCAAACTCAAAAGCAATAATCTCTAAGAGTCAATTGGTCTAAAAACTGCCACAAAAGTTGTCACCATAATTTGCAAAAAATTCGTACGCTTTGTCAACACAAAAAGCGGGAATCCGTACGCTACTGCCATGTCAGCACAATTAGTGCATATCGCGAATATCCGTACGACCACGTCAACCAGGTCTTCATATATTCAGCCATGAAGAGGTCTTCATATATTTAGTCATGAAGCTGAGCAAGAGTATAGAGATGTTTGGATTCTTGATCTATATTATTGCATGGTAACTTGTGCCCCCCGAGTGGCTTTGCCACGTCACCAGTTTGTGACATTTCCCTCTTGAAAGAATTGTAATCGTCCTCGATTATGCCTGCAAAACATACAGAGGCCATAAACTGTCTTAGTAGACACTAACTGTTAGTACCGATGCACTAGACACGACACATCTATCACTTGTACAAAACGACAGTCACATCACATGACATCACTCAACATCACATGACATCACATGACAAATCATAGAGAAATTCATTCTAAATCTCAGACCATGACCATCGGCAACATATTTAGTAATCGCATCTAGATCCATTCTAGACCTCATTGATGCTTGATTAACTAATGCTTATTGCAATCATGTCTATAGAGATTTATGAGGCCGAACTGCTGCAATCAATTTGTCTTTCAGTTCATGCACTCAAACAATTCAAATGAGAGAGTACAAATCAATCATATTCATTTTTGAGAATTTCGTGTCATAAAGTCATATGTCTGAATACTAGTCATCCCATTAGTATCCCTGAAACCCAAAGGGGACATTAGTGACCTTATTCAAAAATCGGGGTAATTTGTTGACAAAGGAGCGGAGTAACTCTCCTCTTGTACAAACCCGCTGCACTAGATTCACCCTCGTTGAATTTGGGGCTCTATCTGAGTAGACTATGCTAAACCAAATGCTTCAAGGTAAAGTTCAAAATATGAGGAGTATCTGCTAGGTCCTGCTCCATCCACTTCGCATCCATTGCAGGATAGTTCTTGAATTTAACCAAGAACAGCCTAATCACTTTACCTTTTATCTTTCTGTGTTTGTGTGCCAAAATCTATTCTGGAACGAGTATCTCCTCGCTTTCCTCCACTTTCGGTTGCTCATCAAGCTCCCTGTCAACTGACATCGCCTTTAAAAGGCTTCAATAGACTCAAATGGAATGCATTGTGTGAATCTTCCAAGTATCGGACAACTTGAGTCTAAAGGAGACATCATTTATATCTGGAAAGGGCCAGTATGTGCTACACATTTCCAAAAAGAAAATAAAAAGGTATCTCTGACGGGGAGCGCGATCCTAAAAAAATATAAAAAAGTAGTAAATGTTGCTTCGCCATGCATCTCTCTCTCTCTCTCTCACTCACACACACACACACACACATGCGCAGGTGTCCATGCATCTCTCTCTCTCTCTCTCTCTCTCTCTCTCTCTCTCTCTCTCTCTCTCTCCCCCCCCCCCAATGCGTAGGTACAAACCAAGCAGCTACCAAGCTTCTTCTCTCCCTCGCTCTCTCTCAAGCCCAGAGTGCACACACAAAGGTGAGGGAAGCAGTGGAGGCGATGAGCTGCCTCCATCTCTCTCTCTTCCGTGTTGAAAACTTGTCAAGGAGCGTACTTTTCATGCACGCCTGCTTCTCTCTCTCTATGAAAAAGGAAGGAGCGGTGGAGGTAGCTCTCTCTCTCTCTCTCTCTCTCTCTCTCTCTCTCTCTCTCTCTCTCTCTCTCTCTCTCTCTCTCTCTCTTGTGCATTGAGGCACGCGAAATGATGATAAGCACCTACATTGCTATGTCGATCCTTCGGGGGCCGGAGAGAGAGAGAGAGGTAGGGGGGATGCAAGGGGGGGGGGGATTAGCTCGAGGTCGTCATTTTTGCGCAGGTGTAGAGAGGCGAGCAGAGGACAGATAAGGGAAATCAATGAGCGATTGGTGCCTTGGAAAGAATCTTTTAGCAAATGTATTTTATTTTAGATCGAGCGAGTAGATCTCTACGATTTACTCATAATACCTCATGGTAAACTTTTAAAAAATCCGCTTCTTTCCTTTTTGTTTTCTCAGGCGTGCCTTCTCAAAACGTAATAGTACCCAATCGTCTTCCTCTAATTTCAAATCTCGTCGATGTCGATCTGTTGCCTTCTTACGTCGTTCTTGAGAATTCGCTAAAGTCTCGCACCTTGGCAAAAGCAATGTTCAAGTCCTTCATGTACTGGTCGGCTTCAAAAATCTTATCTTTAGTGCTAAGGAAGGGTGGAACCTTCGGAGCACCTTCAATGATCTCAAATGGTGCCTTCCGCGTCGAAGAGTGAATCATGTTATTGTAGGCAAATTCCACCAAGGACAATTTTCTTTCCCATTGAGTCTTGTGATGAAAGATGTAAGACTTCCATAAATCAAGAACAACTGAATTTGCAATCTTAGATTGCCCCTCTGTCTACGGGTGAAATGACTAAACAATTGTGAACAAAGTTGGCCACTTCCTTCTTGAGTCTCAGCCAAAAAAAGTAACGCTCCACACCTTTCAACGTGATGTCGATGCCGTAATGACCCATAAAAGGTGGACAATGGCACTCAATCAAAACCTTTTCCCTTGTGTGATGCACAACATCGTTTTCTTCATCAAGTAGCCATCCCATCCCGTATGGACTATTCTGCTACTACCTCCCCAGTCTGTATTCGAGTGAATACATCGAAAAAACCCGGATTAGTGGCGTACTGATCAACCATGTCCTTGAAGCTTCTATGATGAATCGTGGAAATAGCCAAGACTAGGGACTTCAGACAATGTATTTGCCTCCAAATTTTTCTGTCCCTAAACATGGACAATCTAGAAGTGAAACTATGACAAGATGTTAGCCCATCGCATCTGCTTTTTTGAAAGCTGCTTCTGTCACAAGAAGTAGCGTAAACTTTGATGATCAATGAAGATCGTGAAATCGGCTTCGAGTAGGTCTTTCTCATAAATCTGTGTTGTCAATTCTGGCCTTGAAAACAATCGGCTTTCATAGGCAATCACATGGCCTTCTTGCATTAAGACTGCTCCCAGACTACAACCACAAGCATCACAATATACTTCAAATGACTTTTGCACGTCTGGCAAAGTCAACACTGATCGAGTAGTTAGTTTTTCTTTAAGTGTTTGAAAGGCAGTCACCTCTGTTGGTCCCCACGAGAAAGGGACTCCTTTCTGAGTCAATATGTGCAAAGGGGAAGCTACCTCTGCAAACTTTTGAATGAACCGCCGATAGTAAGAACACAAGCCAAAGAAGCTTCTAACTCCATGAACATTCTTCAAATCTGGCCAGTCACGTATAGTCTCAATCTTGGTCGGATCCATCTGTACTCCTGCTCTGCTGCTGAGAGAATGTGTCCCAAAAAGTGTATCGTTGGCAAGAAAAATTCACTTTTCTTGACACTGATAACTAATTTGTGATCAGGCTGAAAGACCTGTAGTAGCAGATGGTGTCGATATTCTACTTCATCCTTGGAGAATACTATAATGTCATCAAAGAAAGTGCCGACAAAAGATCGATACTTTTGGAAAATCCAATCCATCATTTGGTTGGAAGTCGTTGGAGCGTTGGTAAGGCCAAAAGGATGTCTTGTAGACATCTCTTTGAGCGATTCTGATATGATGATAGCTGCTTTTCAAATCAATCGTGCTGAAACAAGAGGATCCTTGAAGTCGTTCAAGAATATCATCGATCCTAGGAACCAGAAATCTGTTTTTGATAGTGATTTTATTGAGAGCTTTGTAATCAATGCACATTTTCCAAGATCCGTCTTTCTTTAATACTAACAACACCGGGTAGCAGTAGGATGAAGTACTCGGCTAGATAAGACCCTTTTCCAGGAGGTCTTTTACTCGGTTCATAATCTCTTCATTTTGGGCTCGGCTAACACAAAAAGGTGGCCGGTTTGGTGGTGTGCTTCTAGGAATTAGATCAATAGTGTGATCCTCAAGACGAGATGGGGGTAGCTCGCCTGACAGGCCCTCAGAGAAACAATTAGCATGTGTGTGGAGAAAATCTTGGCGTTCTTTGTCAAGTTCAGCCATGGTCGTTCTGTGTTCATCATTCAACTCTTCAAATAGATCGAGTAAACAAAGAGACTAGATTTTATTAATTTGGAAATGGTCGAAGTCGATACGATAGGGACGGACTCGTCCTTCAGTTTTACATCAAGAACAATTTTTTGACCCTTTTCATTAGTCAAAGTTTCTTTCTTAGCCCGATAGTCGACTACGGCGTTGTTCTTATGGTACCAAGGGACTTCTAGGAGGACGTCACACCCTTCCAAAGGCATAATGTAGAAGTCTTCATGCCCTAAGTACCCCTGACAATGCAAATAAAGTTTTCCAATGACAGACGTAATGGCCATGTCCCGTCTGGGCGCAGCTAGAATTGCCTCTGCTGGTGGTTCTATCCTGTCGGGTGTTATCTCGAGCCACGCTGCCAATTCAGGTGAAATGAAGTTAGCCTTGGATCCTCCATCAAAGAAAATAAGGGCTTCTTGATCTTTCACTTTGCCCCAAGCTCGACAAAGTTCTTTACTTTCATCTATCTGGCTTGGGTCAGTACCCATGCAATCTGGTACCAGTCTTGCTTTCATCTTGCCTTTTGTGCCACGTTCCTCTGTTGCTCTCAAACTCTCTGGCTTGTCTTTGGTCTGTCCTTGCTGTGCCTTTTTTGGGAACTTTGCGGAGATGTGCCCTTGTTTCCTGCAACCAAAACACTTCCCCTCTTTGATATAGTTAGCCCTTTCTTGAAGAGTCAGTTGGGGTCGTGTATCGTCCTTTTCTTGGGAACTCTTTTTCTTTCTACTTTCATGGTTGGAGGTTTGTCTGGTTCTCTGATGTTAGAAGCTGGACACACCCCACGGAAACTAACTTCTCGGAAGATTATCATTTTTTGTAATTATTCATTTATTGAGGAAACCTGATTTTTCACCTTGTAAATATTGGGGCTTACAGAAGTTTCCAGATTGTATCCCAGTTTTGATAGTTAGATTGAGTAGATGGTTGATTTGGAACTTTAGGGTTTGAGAATTGTAAGGTATTTATACCACTTTTTGACCTTAATGAAAGAACCCTTTGTCATTAAAAAAAAAAAAAGGTTTTGAAGTCTGTGAGTGAGCGTACTGTGTACGAGAGAGTGTGTGAGCTTCATCTTGAGGCTACATGTGCACCGGTGGTCGGAATCGAGTGCGGAGAAGTGCAGCGTGTTGCCCCCGACGAGAGCTACATGCCGATACCTACATTGCGCGCGTACGGTCCGGTTTTGAGAGCTCCTTCTACGAGCTTCATCTGGTGATTTAGTGAGCATACGTTGTCCAATTTTACATTGCAGCATATCCATGCGTTCACATTGAGTAGAGCTACACATTAAGCACTTTAGATTTTGGAAACGAAGACCTGTAAATTTCGGCCAGACATCCTACGTGATTTTGCATCGGATGTTTTGGGTTGGGGTTTTGGTTCATAGACCTTAGGGAGAGCGACCTATTGATATTAGTAGGGTCTCCTTCAAGTTCTATGGTGTTTCGAGATTGTTTGATGGGTGTTCGGCTCTAGACAGCGTTGTAGGAAGTTTCCTCTTATGCACTCTTGAAGGCTGTGACTTAAACAATTGGTAGAGACCTCTGTAGGAATTAGTTTGGAGTCGGTCGAGTGTAGGTTGACACCTTGTTCTTGCTTCCACGCGCCTGCAGGTCGAGCTTCGTCCTTAGCTGACATTATATGTTAGGTGAGTTCTCGTTGTGCTGACGTCCGTCGCGGCGTATCTGTCCAACATTGGCGCCGCTGCCGGGGACGAAAACCTTAGGTAGGTGACCGAGACTAATCCTTGAGGATAGGGATTTTTGGCTTGCCAAAAGTCTCGTTTTACATTTAGATAGGATCAGAGGGGTGGAGGACTCTCTAGGTCTTAGAGGGAGTCTAGGAAGCATGTGTCTGGCCTAGATCCTTTGACTTAGGTAGATTTAGGTAGACTAAGATAGTTTTAGGTATTAGTTGAGTTCTTGAGTAGGAGTTGGAGTGGTAGAAGCGGTGAGAGGAGAGCTTGAGAGTCCGGAGAGGCCAGAAAGCAACCCAAACACCATTATCACCATTTCACATGATGAGTAGGAGTAGAGTAAGTAGGACATCATGATTCAGGATCTAGAGCACTTCATGCATGTATACTTGCTTGGTAAATTCATTACAAGTTTGTAAAAGATGCAAAAAGACGTAAAAGTGTGTTTGAAAGCTTAAGTGAAGTCTAAAAGACACTGTGAGTGTTTCTGATAGAGCTGCAGAGCATCATGAGCATTTCTGTCAAAAAAAAATTTAATTTCAAGCTAGGAGACATCCTACGCGTAAGATGTCTACAGGCTAATCTGGTGGGAATTTTGGGATTTTGAGTTGACCCGTGTGTTTAGAAGGTGGGGTTTACCCTAATTTTAGCTGAAAAGTGGAAATTTAACCATATCTTGATAGGATAAGGCCAAATAGATTGAAATTGACATCCTACCCAGATTGTGCCAAAGCATTATTTTAAGACCAAAACCATAAGATGGCTGCATGAGCATGACTTGCATGATATATTGAGTGACTGAGAGGGGTTTCACCTCATTTGGGTGAGAAAATTGGGTTCAAAACAGACTTTATCACTTTTGATTGAAAAAGACAAGAACAGCTAAAATTGGGGACTTTTGAAATCCAAACCAAAATCTAAGCATACCACTGGGTTGCTGACATCAAGGGGAAGCTGTGGATCAAGTCTGGGGTCACACATGCCAAAAAGACATTCTACGCGTAGGATGTCTTATGTGTGATTTTGCACTCCAAACCAAATTTTGAGCATACCAAAGTGATCAGCAACTCAAGGGAAGCCTGTGGTTTGAATTTGAAGCCATTCTGATGAAAAAGACATCCTACGCGTAGGATGTCTAAAGCAAGAAATTGAAGCCATATACTGACAGTGGGCATAGCAAGGTGTTGTACAGCCTAAGGCAAGCCTCCCGGTCAATTTGGTCCAAATTGGAGTTGATTAGACTGATCAAGATCAGCAGCAGGCTGTCGGAACAGATTTCTGATCCATTGACCAGCTTGCAGGTGTCCAAATCAAAAAGTAAAAACAGCTGTAGACTCTGCACATCAAGGGGAATCCATAGTGCAAAAATCCAGGCAAAACAAAGCAGGAGACATCCTACGCGTAGGATGTCTACTGGGGTCTACTGAAGAGAAAATTTGACTGGGCTTAAACAATGAGATTCCATTTGGCTTAAGGGTTCCAGAACTTAAGTGAATTTGAACCTTGTTTGTCCATTTGACGGAGCAAAGACTCAATTCAGACTTTTTCACGTAAATTGACCAATATCTGAGGGAAGTACAGTTCCAGAATAGCAGACCTAATCCAGAACAGCAGCATTGTATTGAGCAAAGACAAGGTTCTTTACTTATTCTCTTATGAAATTGCTATGGGAAAGGGTATAGTTTTTGTTGATAGATACGGGCGAGAATACCAACGTATTCTCCTAGAGGAGGTAGAAAGGGCAACAGGTCTAGAAGCATCAACATATGCCCCTGAGGAAGTGCCAAGAGCCACATGCACCCCAAGGAAGTCAACGAATCCTTTTTCAGAAGATTATGACGCCACCTCACATTCCACCCGGCCGCAGGCATTCAACAACCAAAACCAACCAGCAAACCAGCCATCATTGCAGGCATGGCTTCGACAGTCGACAATAATGGAACAAGACCGAAACCGAGATGGTTATCAAGCCGCACGAGGGCTAAGGGATTTGCAAGAACCACCACTCTATTCAAGGTATCAAGGAGAGAGTAAGCCAAAGACTCAAGGGTCAACAGAACCTGAAGGGCCACCCGTAGAACGAGTTCGAAGAGATGAACCATCTCTGGCGAGAACTGTTAGAAATTATGGCTTAGGAGCACCACTGGGAGAGGAACCAGCCTACTTCAGAAGACCTGAGGAGGTATATCGATTAGGACGTGGAGATCCAATGATGAGGTTTGTAGACCATCGTAGAATTAGATCTTCTCAAGTGCAAAAATGGGTAAACAAGAAATACACAGGAAACAGAGACCCAAGAGATCATGTAGCAGCCTTTGTGCGTGTAATTAGAGCCGAAGAAGTGTTAGACTTCCCTACCCAATTTGCAGGGTTTGAACTAACCCTAGAGGATGACGTTGCCTCTTGGTTTGACTCTATAGAGCGTAGAGACTTTGAATCTATGGAGGAAGTGTTTGATGAATTTATCGAGGAATTCTCACAAAGGGGGATAGCTCATAATACCGTCTCACAAATCCATGAATTCAAACAGAAAGATGGGGAATCTGTACGAAAGGCAGTTCTAAGACTAAAAAGATATGTTAAGTTCTATCCTGTGGAAGAACTGCCAACTCAGTCCAGACTTATGCTTTTATTCATCCAAGGACTAAGGAATGCGGATCTCCAGAAAGATTTACATATGAAGAGGAGCACGACGTTGAATGAGTTGATCAAGGAAGCTCTTTACCTTGTGGACAATTGTGCGGTCTACAAAGTGGGGGAGTTCAAGGACCTTGACGACGATTCATCTTCACAACAAAGTGGAAGCAAGTCTTCTAAGACAGCACCGAAAGGAGAAGTAGCTGTAAACCAACAGCAGCTGGTAGATGAAGTGCTAAAAAAGATTAACTTGTACGCCAAACCCCAGGCTAAACAGCCCAAGTGGTGTGCTATTGAACAAAAATGGACAAACCATGGGACCGAGGAATGTTATTATAACAAGGGATATGTGAGAGAGAGACCTTACGCTCCCCAAGCTCCGGTAGCTTCTCCTCAAGTTCCACCGATGCCTAGGTATCAAGCAGGCAACCTACCAGGACCTGTAGGTGTAGAAAGACCACAACCTGTGTTGGGGCAACAACCACCCCTACCAGGATTATGACTAGTCGGTATAAGATACACACCAACCATAACCGAATCAGAGGATAAGGCTTTGGTGCCTATGCATGCATATTATGAAGATCCCAACGGATATGCGGCAAACTCTGTCTATTATCCACCGGAGGAACCCTCGACGCCAGAACCATGGAGCATGATAGGAAGTACAGGACCACCAACAGTTTCACAGGCAGCAGGAGAAGGAAGATATAGCTTAGATGAACGAACATTGTTGTTCATAGCCAACGGAGGCATGGGCGGACAAAGACATGCATACCAACAAAGAGGAGCTCAAGGAGCACCTCAACAACCCAAGGGACCCTGCTACAAGTGTGGTGGAGACCATTGGCTAAGAGACTGTTCTCATGATGAAATCATTAGAGTCAACGCATATTGCACCGAGTGTGGAGTTACTCATCTGATTCCCGATTGCCCTAAAAACCCGAGCAAAGGAGCAAAAACTACCTTGAACATGCTAGAAACAGTACCTTCCAGTAAAGGGTCAGAAAATGAAACAATCATACCTATTCAGGCGGTAACACGAGCCCAAGCTCAAAGAATGACGAACGAACCCATAGTTGAAGAGCCAAAAACTGATGCCCAAAGTTCAGAAACAAAAAATCAGAGAAGCACTTGGAAAGCTAGAAAGGCGCGTATGAAAGCCAGGAAAGAATGAGAGCAAACAGCTCTATCCGAAGAGTTAAAACATACAAAGGATAGATTAGAGCGGTTAGAGGATCTAGCTAGCTTAAGCTCACACACCACGACAACCATAGCATCCAAGGAAATAGCAGAGCCCAAAAGTGCAGGATCAGGAGGATCTGTACTGGCAGACAAGGTAAATGAGCAGTTGGATGCGCTTCTAAAAGCTTATGAAGCCAGACTCAAAAAGAACCAAACCCAGAAGCAAAGGTGGATGACCTATCCATATGCGGAAATAGAAAAAGAATGGTTGGAAATGTGTAAAAAGATGATCGAAACAGCTCAATCATTGATGGAAGACCCAGTGGGTAAACCTGCAAATTGGCATGAGGCATCAACTTCAACCCCTATCCAATCAACTTTAAAGGAACAAGTAGAAACAAAGGAAAGGCTCACTAATGCCTATGAGTCCAGAGGAGAGCCTATCATAGTGCCAAATACAACAGATGAGGCAAGTGATGGGTTCCAGCCTAAAACATTGAAAGAAATGGTTAAGGACTGTAACGGTTTAGATGATCTGTGGAAGCAAATCCGTGAGGCCAATGAGGCTAATAGGATGAGTAACCACATGAATAGCACGAGAAAAGAAAAAAATGTAATCTTACCTCCTATTGAAGAATTTGAGGCAAGGTCACAAATGAACTTTGAGATACATTCACAAGGGGGAGACCAAGGATCAATTAGTTCGGAGCACAGCCAACCAGACTCGCTGAAAACTTTACCCTCTTATCTCGGAGAGTATGAATCCAAATCTGAAGTGAGAGCAATCCCATCTCAAATACTTTCTTCTAACAAAGTAATGGATTCACAAGGGTTGATTGAGTTATTGCCCACCCCGATGGCATGCACAATCACATAGCAGAACTCCTAAGGTTACGACCAAACATGTGGACCACAGTAGGTAAATGCTTAGAAAAATTTGGAGTGAGAGACCTCACCTTGAGGCTACACGAAGGGATCAGAGAGTTGGACATGCCTCAACTAAACACTAGGCCAGTACCATTAAACAAGGTTGGAGAGTATTGCGAGGGAGAAGATGGAAACATCACGCTACCAGTAGAATTCCAAGGAGTAGTTTCCAAAGCTATTCTTGACAGTGGAGCGGGAGTTGCTATCTCCACCAAGGAAATCTGAAAAAAATGGGGAAAACCAGCTTTAAGAGCTACCAGAATGAAATTGCAATTGGTAGATGGGTTCATGGAGAAGCCTCTAGGACTCTTAGAAAAAGTGATTGGCACTTCGTGTGGGATCGAGTATGAGCATGTATTTGCGATAGTCGATTTCGACAAAAAGAACAATTATGAGATAATCTTGGGAAGACCATTCATGCGAAAATTGAAGATGGTCCAAGATTGGGGTTATGACCACATATACCTTAGACATGGCGAGACAACAACTAAAATACACCTGAAAGACCATAGTCACAAAGATGTGAACCAAGCACCTGTGGAAGAGTTTGATTCAGCTACAGTAGCAGGATCGGAACTCCCAGCATGGTTAGGGCAACAAAAAGAGCTATGGATGTGCAGAGCTTCACATTGTGGAAGCTTAAGAAGGGAGGATTGCGTCTTAGAAAGAGCGATTGAGGACAAGGAGTATATTTCGGAACCTTTCCATGAAGATGCCTTGGAACCTCTAGAATGGGAACACATATTAGCAACATTGGATGTCTGTACCATTACAGATAGTCCAACAACAAAATTTTGCGATAAGGAAGACTATGATGTGCTACCTTACTACATGGTAAGCATTATACTAGGAGAATATGAGACGATAGAACCACCAGAACAAGAAGAGTTTTATAACTCCTCTGAACATCTGGAAGTAAATGGTGATGCAGATAATGAGTGTTCAGACACCTGTGGAAGGGAAACCGATAATATCAAGTTTTATGATTTTGCTAATCAACACCTTAGACGCCAGGAACGCTATAGGAGGAAACGAGCAGGAAACAAAGCAATAAAGAACCTGATGCCCAGGATAAAAGGTAAAACTCACTATTTGATGCTTGTAAAAGCAGAGGATTGTGTAAAAGATCAAATATCAGGAAGATTCTCAAAAGATCGAAGGGGAAGAACGTGAGAGGAAATAAAACAGGAACGAAAAGCTAAAACAGAAACAAAACCACAAAAATCTCAAAAATCAAAAAAAGAAACAACAAAAGACCAAGAGTGGACCAAACTGGAGCGTAAACAGAAATACCAAGAACTGAAACGGTCTTTACGTGAGATATGGACTACTGAAGAAGATAGCGATGGTAAAGGGGAGTCAGAGAAAGGAAACATGAACGTACTATCACACTATCGGAAATTTACCATCCAGGACAAAAAAATCATCACGACGCCACCAGTCAGGAAAAGAACCAACCAAGAATCTTACGATGGGCCAGAAAATGCAAAAGGATAGACCTCGCGGAACTAAGTGAAAAACCTCAGCCAGTCTATATAGCAAACGATTTAGAGCCTGAAGAAGAAGAATGGCTAACACAACTTCTCAAGAAATATAAAGATGTGTTTGCATGGTCCTATAAAGACCTCAAAGGAGTTGATCCATCGATATGCCAACATACAATTCCTTTGAAATCGGATGCAAAACTTAGCAAACAACTTCCTTATACATATAATGACACATTTGCTAAACGAATCAAAGAGGAGATTGATAAACTGATGGAAGCTGAATTCATCTATGAAATCGAACATACAGATTGGGTGTCACCCATTGTGGTAGTTCCCAAAAAGAACGGAAAACTGCAAGTGTGTGTAAACCTCAAAAAGGTAAATGTAGCCATTATAAGGGATAATTATCCCTTGCCAATCATAGAACATGTACTTGAGTGGGTGGCCGAAAAACGGGCTTATTCCTTTCTGGATGGGTTTTCAGGATACTACCAACTGGCAATTGCAAGGGAGGATCAACACAAAACAGTGTTTGCCACAGAATGGGGAATTTATGCATATCGAGTTATGCCATTTGGCTTAACTAATGCCCCAGCCACCTTCCAAAGGTTAATGACGCACGCGTTCAAAGAATACCTGAGAATATTCTTAGAAATATACATGGATGATCTTTGTGTACACTCTCTTCTACGAGAGGAACATATTGACCATTTGCAAAAGGTCTTTGAAAAATGCAGGACATATCGAATCTGCCTTAACCCGAAAAAGTGTATATTTATGATCAAGCAAGGCCGCATCTTAGGATACATTGTCTCAAGAAATGGCATAACCACTGACCTAAACAAAGTCAAAGTCATAGTAGACCTACCCAGGCCTACTAATGCTAAACAAGTGCAATCCTTCATGGGACACTGCGGATATTATCGAAGATTCATATACATGTATGTGGTTATTGCACAACCTCTGTATCGTTTGCTAGTCAATTTCGATTAGACCGAGGAGTGTGAAACTTCATTCCAAAAGCTGAAGGAAAACCTTATATTAGCACCTGTACTTAAAGCACCAGATTGGAAAAAGATATTCCATGTTCACATTGATGCTTCTGCATATGCAATCGGAAGTATTTTGGCTCAACTTGGAGACGGAACAATGAATTTTCCAATTTGTTATGCAAGCTGACAGTTAAACAGTGCGGAAAAGAACTACACAACCACTGAACGAGAAGGGTTATGAATGATTTATGCTGTAAAGAAATTTTGGCATTATTTGCTCGCAAACAAATTTGTGTTCTTCACAGATCATCAAGCTCTTTTGTATTTGGTAAATAAACCATGCAATACAAGGAGAATTGTATGCTGGTTTATTATATTGCTAGAGTTTGATTTCACAGTGGTGGTCAAAAAGGGTAAAACCCATCTACGAGCGGATCATCTTTCAAGGATACACAATGGGGAAGCTCCTGAAGGAGTAGATGATGACATACCAGATGCTTATCTTTTTAATGTTGAAATGATACCCAAATGGTCACAGGAAATTGTTAGTATTCTTTCCTTTGGAAGTAGGTTTTGATAATACGGAGTACAGATCCAAACTACAAACAATTCGACAAACAAAAAACTTTCAGTTGATAGCAGGACGGCTGTATCATCAAGGATTAGACCAAATCCTACGATTATGTATAAATTCGGAAGAATTCGAGTACTACCTTGAAGAAGCACATGTCCAAGATTGTGCATTTCATTGTTCAACAGTGAAAACACACCAGAGACTGAAACAGTAGGGGTTTATTGGCCAACTATGTATGCGGACACCCATTCTTACGTTACCAATTGTACTATATGTAGTGCTAAACGACCAGTGGATCACGCAACATTGTTTTAGGTAAACATTGCACCTGCATGGAGTCAATATATCATTGATTTCTTAACCACCAGGACGTTTCCTGAGAACATCACAAGAGCACGGAAAAGGGCTATAGAGCTGGAAGCCCGTGACTTTCAGTTAATTGGGAACCAACTCTATAAGCGAGGAAAGGACAATCAACTTAGAATCTGTGCAAGTGAAAGCGAATACCTGCTGATTCTAAAACATGCACATACCGGAATAAGTAGAGGCCATTTTTCGGGCGATAAGACGGCAAAAATTGTCTTAACCGCAGGTATATGGTGGCCTACATTGCATATGGATGCTGAAGAGTTTGTAAAGCGTTGTGACACATGTCAGCGCACCAAGGTGCCGATAAAGAGAGATGAGATGCCACTACGACCAATGATGGGAGCAAGAGCATTTGCAAAATGGGGCATTGATTTTGTGGGACCTATCTCACCCCCTGCATATCGCACCCATACCCAATATATCATTGTGGCTACGGACTATCTCACAAAATGGGTCGAAGCCAAGGCGACGCAAAAAGTAGATGCACGAACTACTGCACAATTTTTGTATGAGAATGTTTTTGTACGGTACATATTACCAATAGAAATTGTCAGTGATCGTGGGACACATTTTCTTAATGAAGTCATTGAGTATCTGCTAGAGGAATTCATGGTCATACATAGGAAATCTGCTCCATACCATTCATAGGCCAATGGACAAGCTGAGGCCAAAAATAAAACACTATACACGGTTCTCACTAAAATAGTGTCAGAGTCAAGAACAGATTGGGATCAGCAGCTACACTCAACACTATGGGCATACAGGGTAGCTTACAAAACATCCATAGGAACAACACCATACAACATGGTGTTTGACCTAAATGCTATACTACCCATAGAGTTTTTAATTCCAACTCTAAGAGTAGCGAAACGCTTAGAATGGACAGGGCATGAGCTCTCTTCAAGAATAGATGATCTTAAAAAGCTAGATGAACTCCGCTTGAGAGCTGTAGCTTTAATCTATGCTAAAAAGAGAAGACAAAAAGAGTTTTTTGACAAGCATGCGCGCACTAAAGAGTTCAAAACAGGTGATTATGTACTTGTTTATACTTTGAAGCAACATGCCAAGAAACTTAAAAAGCGAGGGATGGGACCCTTTGTGATTAATGATCCATCACAAAGCGGAGCTGTCGAGCTTGCTACATTAGCAGGTGAAGAAATGTCAAACTGGATTAGTGGATGTCGACTGAAGAAATATCATCTACCATTCACACAGGATATGCTTCAACAAATTCATCAAGGAAAACAACGAATGAAGGAAAAACAGAGAGTCCGAGAAGAAGCTCAAGCAGAAGCAGAAGAACGCATTGCAAAACGAAGACTTCTGCGTCAACAACAACAAAGTGGAGCACCATTGCGAATCAATGCCATTCGACTAATGAAGTTGGATGAAGACACAATGGAGCCAATAATTGCAGTCACACTGGGTAGCAATCAAGTTGAATCGACGGCATTGCTTGATTCTGGAGCTCAAGAAAATTTGATCTCTTACGGATTATACCAAGAGCTCAAATCTGCAGGCCAACTTCATCCTACTTCCCAAGTGCTGGAAAGTAGTACATCACACTCGTTGACAACATTGGGTTGGATTATATTGCATGTACAAATACATCAATATATTTACCCACACAAATTCTATGTGGTGGAGGATGAAAGCACACAACACCCAATGATGTTGGGACAACCTTGGCAAAAAGAGTACAATGTGCAAATAGATTGGAATGCGAATGCAGTCAAAATTCAGCATGCACAAGAACAACAGGTGATAGGCTTTGCTCTGCAATACCGGAATAATCAGCTGCAAGCAATGCAATCACTGGAAAAAGAGCCAAAAGCAAGAATGCCACCAAAGAACAACATGATACCCAAGGCCAACAGACAGGTAAAAGCCAACCATGCTAATTACATACATACGAAGTCACCGACCGCAATGCAAAGATCTAGGTTACCAAAAAAAGGGAAACAAGTATGGATGCGGAAGGACAGAAATGACATGGAAAACAAACAACAATGCAACGAACGAATTCAACCGAAGCAGATAGTTCAACCAAAAACCAAGGGCATAAAAATCTGGATCCCAAAGAAAATCCTCAACAATAACCCAAATGTCACTCGCATTTGGATACCAAAACAAAAGCAAAAGGAACTCCCTTCAGTACAAGCAACAACGGAAGGCAGACAACTGCATTTGAAAAAGGACAACCGATTTAAGTGGATGCCGATCCGCAACAAAACAGTGGCAACCAAGGAAGTCGCAAAACACCTACAAAAACCGGCAAAAACAAGCTACCAATGGAAAGCAAAAGAAATACGGTCCACGACCATTCCGGCCAAGCCAATCCTCTCCATAGAAACAACTACGGCTATATCAACAGTCACGGCAAAGCGATTGCATTTTGCAAAAAAGACAATTAAACAGAGAGCAGTAGAGTTACAGCTGTTACTTGCAAAGAAAACAAGAAACCTCGACGGCGAATGCCAATAAGCATCTTTCTTATTCCCTTCTATTGCACAGCATTATTTTTTTCATGCATTGATCGAGTATGCATAAATTAGGGCCACATTAATCGGCCAAGCATTAGCACAAATTTTTCAACCTATGCACGTCACATACTCCGAGGTGATACCTTGTCGTCCGGGAGGACTCCGACTAGGAGGGGGGGATGCATTCTCAAATGCAGAACCAATAGCAGAAAGAGCAAAAAAGGGCATGATTTTTGACTATTTTAAGGGTTGTTGTTTGATTGCGAAATTTTCTGGACTAACCCAAGTATATATGCATATCCTTATACATCATGTATCTATAGGTATACGGGGCCAAACGCCAAATCAAGCCCCTAAATGTGTGTATATAAGTAGAAATAGCCATTTTTGGGTAAAATATTGGTAAAACGGAGAAATCCAGCCATAAAAACTGCATGTGAGTGTATATAATGTTTTGCGGAGATGTTTGTGATTTATTATGATTTTTGGGAATTTTCTGGGTTTGATTTGCTATTTTCCTTTTAGTTTTGCTAATTTTCGGTAAAAAAACTTCAAAAATACAAAAAGCAGGTGAAAAACGGTTGTAATGAAAAACAAAAAATATGGGGATGATCACTGACTATAGGAAAACCTATGGTACAGTGGGGGTGCAATTATGAGACTGGAGCGGAAAGCGTGTCTTGGCCAGGTTTTGACCGAAATGCCAAATTTCTGGTAAACAGAGCAAATGGAGTCCAAATCAAGAAATTTTTGAGCCTAAACCGCATCTCGCAAGAAGTTAGGAACACATGTCAAATTTCATGAAAAGTGGTTCGGGGACCTCCATTATAAGAAATTTTCACCTCATTTTCACCACTGACCTTGTGGAGAGAGCTTCTGCCACCTAGAGCGGACGGACCTTCCAGCAGCTTCTACGACGCGCACGACTACCCGACGGGCTTCAGACATGAGAGGTAGGCTCATCACCTTGAGTTTTTCGCGCATGTTTGTCGTTTTGTCGCAAAAACTAGCGTAGGGTTCACACACAAAGCGGGCGGTAGAGACCTACAAGTAGAGGCGGCGACCTAATGGCTAACCCAAAAGCAACGAAACTTCATTGGCAGCTTACCCTAGCATAGGAGACCAGTCTTGGATGTCCAAAGGCAGTAGAAAACCATCGGGAAAAACCCTAATTCCTAGAATCCCGCAAGAAGCCACCAAATGGGAAATCGGTGAAAAGGTGCCCAAATGCTACCAAATTTCATGGGTAAGAGCATCTCGACATGCTCGACAAGTCTATGTGACACACATGACCAAAAAGTGACCCGAAGCGGCACCAAACTTCAGAAACGGCATCAGACACACAAAGCGTCAAATTGCTCTTGCGGCCAAACCGCATGCCCGTTTGCCACCAAACTTCATGAGCGGCTTTCCTAGACCATCAACAACCAATTCCTATGGTGGTAGACTACCACAAATCATCGAAGACATGTAAACGCAACCACGGGTGCTTCTAAAGCTCCGGTGAAGCCAAAGTCGACAAAAACCATACGGCAAGGATCCCCAAGGGATCATGAAGCTATAGAGACCAACATCAAGAAATTTCATCGCCAAAAAGCACTCCAAAAGTCAGAAAATGGCTCGAAGGCTCTGAAGTCCACACAGGGAGTTACTTTCTATCCATTTGACTTTTTTGTTGAAATTAGGCTTAAAAGGGACTCAGAGGGACCGGGGGCAAGCACTAGTGGCACCTTCCATGAAAAAAATCATCAGGAGACATCCTACGCGTAGGATGTCTCAAGGGCATTACTAGGCATAGATCCCAACATTTTTCATCATATATATTTTTTGAATGACCTTTACAGCCTATCCACCAAGTTTCATCACATTTGGACCAAAATTGACCTCATATGCATGAAAAACGCAAAGTTATGGCATAGAGGCAATAATGGGCTATAAACCTACCAAATCTTGTCCAAATCACATGAAACTTGCACAACACATTCACCAACACATCAACAACCAATCTGTGTGGTCAGAAGCAAAAATTGATGAAGTAGACATCCTACGCGTAGGATGTCTATTTGACATTTTTGGCCTACAGAGGATGTTTGTCCATTCCAGATCCAATCACCTCATCATCAAGAGCTCATATATCAATTTTGAAGCCATTCTAATCAATTTTGACCCCCAACACCTTCAAGATACACTTTTTGAGCCCAAAAACACTACACAGGCTCTTACAAGCATCAATCCTTGTCCAAATCCAAATCCAAGCACATAGCCATGTTCCATAGGCCAAGGACTACCCACAGAACAAATCCCATGCCATTTTGATGAAATAGATATCCTACGCGTAGGATGTCTCCAGCATAATTTAGACCTTCTGTGCAAAGAGTGACATCATGGAAGCCAATACCATGGTGCAATGAGCCCATATATCAATTTTCAACCCATTTGAACATCACTTGCTACTTGTTATGGACTTTCTACCAAATTTGTGACCTAAAGCCTGAATCAGTCCAAAAAATCCACTTTTTGATATCCAAATCCATATCCAAGCACATAGCCATGTTCCATAAGCCATGCACTACCAGCATGTAAAGTATCACCCAATTCTGATGAAAAAGACATCCTACGCGTAGGATGTCTAAATGGAAAATTTTGGCTAGATTTGCACTGTAAGCACATGCACAGTTTCACAAGTTTCTTTTAAGCTTTATTTTCAATTTTCAAGTCATTTGGATAGTTAAAACTCAGTTTCTCAGCTAATATGGAAAAAACGCTATCTTCGGACTACTAAGTGCAACAGGATCTATGGCAGCCGTGAAGTCACCGACAAAGAAGAAAAGAATGACCATTAAGGATTACCTAGAAGAAGTGGAGCCATTCGTCATTCCAAAAGGAACACTAAAGCCCACCATCACATGGATCCAAGAAGATCTGTTGGAGTCCAACGACCTAAAGATCTACCAAGGAGTGTTCAAAGACACTGAAGGGAATGTGATCGAGCTACCAATGCTACCGCGAGAACTCAATGAGTTCGTAAGAAGCAAGATGGCTAGGTACTTAGAGAAGATTGATCTCCACAACTATTTTGAAGCAGTGCCGGCATGGGTTGATATAAAGAGAGTCTGGGAGTTTGTGACAACAATAAAGGAAGATGGAGTGGCCAGAGTAACCGATCTGCAAGGCAGGGAAAAACAAAAATAGTCATCACCAAGCAGGTTGAAGCAGATGCACTAGACCTCTCCAACAAGGGGGGTAGTGTAACTAAAAGAAGAGACGATGTCAAGGTGTACAATGAGAAGAAAGGAAACTACGCTTTTCGGAAGATATTGCCAACCCAAGAGTGGCAATCATGAGTCAGTTGTACAACCAATACTTCTATATGTGTACGAAGAGGCCACAAAAGTACAGAATGCCGCCAGGTGCAATTGCCACCACATTCACTTGGCAATGATAAAGAGCACTCCAGAGATAATCAATTATGCAGCATATATACATGACAACCTAGTGAAGATGGGTAACAAGAAGCCAACGTACATTGTGCCAGGAGAACTAATCACTAAGGTGATTTATGGGGCATTGCACGCAAAAGGAAGATGGCCTGACCCCCCTGTTAAGTATGGAGCCTGATTTACCCTTGTAATTTTCTGTGGTAAAAGCGCACATTTGTAAGGCCCCCATTATGAGGAGAAGCCATCGTGTGTGAAGGAAAATCACTCACCCGAAACCAAAATTTTCACGGACAAGAATCAGGGACAACTTTAGGGGCCTCGGGGGCGGAGGCCCCCGAGACTTTTTTTTCCCTCGCCGGAATATTATGGCCGGACGGCGGCCGAAAAGTGGTCGGAAAGCAACCGGTCGGTTGGCCGGTGGCCGGTAGTCAATGGCCGGTGGCCGGTGGTCAGAAGTCAATGGACGGTGGCCGGTGGCCGAATTCAAAAGCGGACTTGTCTTCTCAAGGGCGGCCACACATGGGCGGATTGGAGGGTCCGATTTGGACTTATCTACACAAGGGCGGCTACACATGGCTGCCTCTCATGAGAGAGGGCAGCCCTTTTGGCCTATAAAAGGAGGCCATTTCTACACACATTTCATAGTGTGAAGTTGATGCAACAAGGTGACTGTAAGGTGGTGAGAGTGAAGCAAGGCGGGAGCTCCATTAAGGGTATAATCCCTTTGTAAACTACTTCTTGTTTTGAAGTACTAAAGCCATTGAGTGGCTGCTTTTTCGTGGACGTAGCCCACATTGGGTGAACCACGTATATTGTGTGTACTCTCTCTCTCTCTCTACTCTATAATCTCTTGTGTGTGAAATCTATCTCTCTCCATTAAGTAATCTACTCAAATATCTATTTAGCTACGTCTTATTTCTTAACAACTGGTATCAGAGCAAGGTTTGCTCGTAGCTAAATTATCTCAAGGAATTTCTTGAATTGAGTGGGAGTTATGGCGGAGGAAGGGAAGCTCAAGATTGAGAAGTTCAACGGCAAAAACTACCAACATTGGAAGATGCAGATTGAAGACTATCTCTACCAGAAGGACCTCTATTTTCCACTAGGTGGTCTTGCGAAGAAGCCCGCAACAATGGCAGATGAAGCATGGATTGTCCTTGATCGAAAGGCACTGGGAACAATCCGGTAAGCTTGGCGTCAACGGTGGCCTTCAATGTTTCGGAGATGAAGACCACGGAGGACTTGATGAAGTCACTTGACGACTTCTACGAGAAACCATCGGCATCCAATAAGGTATTTCTTATGAAGCGCTCGTTCAATCTAAAGATGGCAAAGAATGGTTCAGTTGCAGAACACCTAAATGAATTTAACACAAATATAAGTCAACTTCGATCGGTGAAAATCAATTTCGATGACGAAGTGTGAGCTCTCCTTATACTATCATCTCTACCGGATAGTTGGGACAGCCTTGTGATGGCTGTAAGTAATTCTATCTCTGGTACAAATACTCTTAAGTTTGATGATGTTGTGGGTGTTCTCCTAAGCGAGGAAATACAAAGGAGAAGCACAGGAGAATCATCAAGTGCTGCATTGTCAGTGGAAACAAGAGGAAGGCCTAAGGAGAGGTTCAAAAACCAAAAGGATCGTGATCGCCCAAGGCGGAGCAAGTCACGCACAAAGTCAGTTCTTGAATGTTGGAACTGCGGCAAGAAGGGCCACGTCAAGAAGGATTGCTGGTCCAAGAAGAAGAAAGAAACTGAGTCTCAAGACAACAAGCCAACATCGGAGGCCAATGTGGCAGGTAAAGTAGAGCAAGATGCTCTAATTCTCTCATTAGACAATGTGTCTAATTCTTGGATACTAGATTCCGGGGCTTCATTCCATGCGACACCACACAAGCAACATTTCCAAGATTACACCAAAGGTAATTTTGGATATGTATACTTGGGAGATGATGAAGCTTGTGAGATTGTCGGCAAAGGTACAGTTTCTGTAAAAACTACTAACGGAAATGAATGGAAGCTTAAAGATGTTAGGCATATTCCTTCTCTTCGCAAAAATTTGATCTCTACAGGACAATTGGACGATGAGTTTGAAACCTTGAAAAATGCTTAGTTGATGGGTATTGGACTATAGATACATTATGGACCTTAAGTTTTGCCCCCTAACCTCATCATGTTAATGAAAAAGGGCTTGAAAGACCAAAAATTTTCTCTTTGTCAGTATTTTCAAGATTTGGGTTTTCTTATTATAACAAAAATCTATGTCATAACTAAGTTATGAAGCTTGATTTCTTGTTATAATAATTTTTTTCCTATCTATACTTCTTGACATCTATGCAAAATCTTATTTTGATGAGAAGTTATATAAAACTTATCACCATAATCTTAATTTGGTATGAACTTTGGTAAATTTGGGTATGTTCTTCACCTCATGAGTAACCTAAGGTATGAACGTCACCTATAAACGTGTTTCCTAGCTTCACCAAACAATTATGACAAGTTGTTGAAAAACGGGACACTTTAGTATGTCAGGACACGAGTGTCTGATTATAAAACTAGTGTTAAACGATAGCCTTTATTGTCATTGGCTCATGCTTTGATCTTGTGAGCTAGCAGATTTCAATTCAAAAGACACCCTTTCTCCTATAATCATTAAAATGTCTTTAATTAGATTGCACTCGTAGTGATTGCTTCCCAAGTAGTGATGTCTTAATGAGTAAGACATTGTAGATATCCTCATTTTGCAATCCTCTAATGAATCTATTGAGTAGATGATTATTGTTGAAATACTCATTTGGGGTACAATTAGAATTCATATGATTCAAACGACTTAAAAAATCTCTCACTGACTCCCCTTTCTCCCGTTTGGCTTTTTGGAGTTCAGATGCAATGTCATAAAATTTAATATCTAACCAACCCAAATAATTTTCTTATATTAAACCGATCATTTAATGTGGGAGAATAAACAAGAACGGTTAGAATATAGACATGTGCTTATGGATCTATCTTAACATGGGGCCAAGGTTAAAGGGATCCAAATGAGAGATGGTCTGTCAAAGAGCAAGGCTAGATAATGGAGCTTAAAGACCTTAGGGTTTGTAACATTTTAATGGTCTAAATAGCTTGTAAATACCAGAAATTAACTTAACATAGTGAGCATTTCATTAAGAACAAGTTCCTAATGCGCATTAAGAACAAGTTCCTAATGCGCATAGAAGAGTGCTTGGTTGGAGATAACAATATTAGCATTACACCTAATTTGTTTGGCATAACAATACTTGAAAGAGGGAGAGAAATAAAATAATTGACAACTATTGAGGACCGGATTTACATGGACCGGTCCCCCCTCCATAAGGCATTTGTATTATAGCTTCTCCCATTAAGAGAGACTTTGTACAATACAATTCTTTGTGTTCCTTGGTAAAAAATCGTTGGTGCCATAAAGATGGAACTTTCATGCACCAAACTTACACGTGATAACACATAACATCAATTCCCTCACGGTCTCAGACCCAAGACCTCACACACCTTCGAAGATGGTGAGAGCTAGTGGGGTATGAGAGTAGATCTAGAGGAAGAAGGAGTATTCTTATGAGAAAGAATTATTTCTCCTCACATAATTACTCATAATAGCTTAGCATAGCTTAGTAATTAGCAATGGTAGAGGAGATGAGCATGAATTGGAGCTTGTCTCTTGGTTTGATTTGCCTCACAAGCTAAGAGTTTGTTGGCATAGGCCTCCCTTCTCGCAAGCTTGGAGTAGATGAAGAGCTTTCTATTAAAGCTTGAGAAGGAGATACAATTTCTTTACTTCACACATGAGCTTGTGTGAGTGTGTGTGGAATAATGCCTTCACAAATCAGCCCCCTCTCTCATCTTGGTCGATCCATATTGCAATTTACTCATGCTAACTTCCTATTGGTCTTTGAAAAGCTTAGCCAATAGCATTTGAGCAAGCTTTCTACTCTTGCTGGTTTCCTATTGGCATGTGAAAAGTTAAGCCAATAGCATTTGAGAGGCCCAATCAAGAGCCTTGTGACAAGTGTCCATCCTTTTCTCCTTTTTGTAAAAGCTCAGATAATTAATTTAATTATCTGAATTCTTATTGGACCTTTTAGTTTTTTGGCCATAGGAATTAAGCAAATTTATGGGCTGCTTAATTCTCATTGGACCTTCTATCTGAATTCCTATTGGACCTTTTCGTCTTCTGGCCCTAGGAATTAAGCAAATTTATGGGCTGCTTAATTCTCATTGGACCTTTTGACTGTCCAATAGTATTTTAGGGAGACTAATTCTTATTTGTTGTTTTTTAAAGCATTTATAAAATAAGAAATCTAGTTTACACTAGCTGAGCCCTCATTGGTCCACCTCTATGTCCATCCAATAGGATTCAAGCAAGAATTGGGGATTTTCTTGCATGCTTGACATGTGTCCTATTTGCTTTGTGGAAAGGTAAATTGATGTGTGTGTGTGTGTGTGTGTGTGAGAGAGAGAGAGAGAGAGAGAGAGAGAGAGAGAGAGAGAAAGAGAGAGAGAGAGAGAGAGAGAGAGAGAGAGAGAGAGAGAGAGAGAGAGAGAGAGAGAGTGCCGTCTCTTTTCCAACTTTCTCACGCTTCTGTCCTTTCCCTGTAGCCACTTTGCTGACTTTAGCATTCAACACTTTAGTCACTAAGAGTAGTTCCCATGGCCTAGGACTTTTAGAGTAAAAATTTAGAACTTTAGCCTTTGAAAGTCTTTAATGGAGTTAAACCTAAGGGTCTTTTAAAATCCACTGGTGCACTTTGCTCTTTAGAAGACCATCTCCATTTGGATCCCTATTTCCCCTCCTTTGGATCCCCTGTTGAGATAGGTGTGGCAACCTTTCCAATATCTAGCCTTTGCTTCCCTTGGTATCTCCCCATATTAAATGATCAGTTTAATATGAGAAAATCAGTTGGAAAAGTACATGTTAGTTTTTTATGAAATTACCTCTAGACCTCACACACCTTCAAAGATAGTGAGAGCTAGCGGGGTATGAGAGTAGATCTAGAGGAAGAAGGAGTATTCTTCCGAGAAAGAAGTATTTCTCCTCACATAATCACGCATAATACCTTAGCATAGCTTAGTAATTATCATGGTAGAGGAGATGAGCATGCATTGGAGCTTGTCTCTTGGTTGGATTTGCATCACAAGCCAAGAGTTTGTTGGTGTAGGCCTCCCTTCTCACAAGCTTGGAGTAGATGAAGAGCTTTCCATTAAAGCTTGAGAAGGAGATAGACTTTCTTTCCTTCACACATGAGCTTGTGTGAGTGTGTGTGTGGAAAAATGCCTTCACAAATCAGCCCCCTCTCTCATCTTGGTCGACCCCTATTGCAATTTACTCATGATGGCTTCCTATTGGCCCTTGAAAAGCTTAGCCAATAGCATTTGAGCAAGATTTTTACTCTTACTGGCTTCCTATTGGCCTGTGAAAAGTTTAGCCAATAGCATTTGAGAGGTCCAATCAAGAGCCTTGTGAGAAGTTTCCACCTTTTTCTCTTTTTGTAAAAGCTCAGATAATTAATTTGATCATCTGAATTCCTATTAGACCTTTTAGTCTTATGACCAATAGGAATTAAGCAAATTTATGGGCTGCTTAATTCTCATTCGACCTTTTGACTGTCCAATAGTATTTTAGGGAGACTAATCCTTATTGGTTGTTTTTTTAAGCATTTATAGAATAAGAAATTTAGTTTACACTAGCTGAGCCCTCATTGGTCCACCTCTATGTCCATCCAATAGGATTCAAGAAAGAATTGGGGGTTTTGTTGCATGCCTGACATGTGTCTTATTTGCTTTGTGGAAAGGTAATCTGATGTGCGTGTGTGCGAGAGAGAGTGTGTTGTCTCTTTTCCATCTTGCTCACTCTTTTGTCCTTTCTCAGTAGCCACTTTGTTGACTTTAGCATTTAGCACTTTAGTCACTAAGAGTAGTTCCCATGGCCTAGGACTTTTAGAGTAAAAATTTAAAACTTTAGCCTTTGGAAGTCTTTAATGGAGTTAAACCTAAGGGTCTTTTAAACTCCATAGGTGTGCTTTGATCTTTAGCAGACCATCCCCATCTGGATTCCTATTTCCCCTCCTTTGGATCCCCTGTTGAGATAGGTCTGGCAGCCTTTCCAATATCTAGCCTTTGCTCCCCTTGGTATCTCTCCATGCTAAATGATCAGTTTAATATGAGAAAATCATTTGGGAAAGTAGATATTAGGTTTTTATTAATTGCATCAGGATAAGTAGAATAGGGATTTAATATCCTTGAGGTGCGTCTGCTTCGTGCAGTTAACGGGGTATCACCGTCGAGAGCTATGGTCTTAATAATGGAGTCCCAAGGGGCTTGCCTACTGCTAAACCATTATTGAGCTATTAGAAGCTTGACAAGAACTGGTGCTGACTAGGCTATGATAAACCCTCTCTTCTATTCCTTGCAATTAATGATATTTCGAGCCACGGGTATAGATGCTTGAGTGCTTATCTTTGAAAGTAAAGAGGAGCAGCGACTAGGGCTTCAAGTGCCAAAGTTCAAGTAAAAATTTACACCTAAAACTTCGTTAGAATGGCTGACAATAGTAGAGAGAGTGAAATTAATGTTGATGGCTTTGATTTTGCTAACGATCAAGCTACTAATGATGCTCCTATGCTTTTGAACTATCTTGTTACTAGGCTTCAACAAGCCATGGGAAACCCATCCCTCCAAGGAGAAGTGCAACAACAATTACGCATCCATGGGATTCTCCAATCTCCTTACCTAGAAGAGGGAGTGCCTATGAAAGCTCCTAGCAAGATTTCTAAAAGTGGGCTCTCTACGGTGAGAGAAGAGGACCCATACGAAGGGCTCAAAAGCTTACAAGTTGATGAGGCAACCCCCTCACAAAGGAGAGCCCAAATCTCAATGTTAGAGCCCTCACCAAAAGAACGAGAAAGAAGTGAATCTCCTGCCACCTCGACGGAGATGGCACCACAAAGATGGCGGGCAAAACGCTCTCCAACACCCCCTACCAAAACTTGTCTACCTATTTGTGGATATATTCGTAGGGAGAGAGCTTCAAGTTTCGCCATTCGGTGAGGACTTTGTCTTTGTCATCGCTAGCCAAAAACTACTTCATAATGGAAGCTCTTAAAGCTTTCCATGTTCGTGGATCTCCACCGTTTGCTCGTAGGCTAGACCACAATTTCCTAGCGGACTTTTGGAGATGCATGGCTACATGACATATCTTAGAGGACTTCGTGAAGCCCTCATCTCCGAATGCCGCATCAAATTGTTGAATAAAGGCCGACTTTGTCCGTAGCACCAAAGGTGCTATCGTAGGTAAGAAAAGAGATAATCTTTTCTCCCTCTTTGAATTGTTTGAGATTGGACGACCTCTTCCAAGCGGCATATGATTTCCTCTTGCCTCTCATTTTGAGTTCTTTGGGAGTTGCACCATCACTTCCTTCAAAAGAGGAGGAGGATGATAAAGATGGAGAAGAGGGTGACCTCTTTCTCACCTTTTTCTTCTCATACTTCCTTTCTTCCTTCTTTGAATTATGTTGAGAAGGACTATGCGATGATCCTCTCCGTTTAGGGGGTGTTGGAGAGCGTTTTGCCCGCCGTCTTTATGGTGCCATCTCCCTCGATGTGGCGGGAGATTCACTTCTTTCTCGTTCTTTAGGTGGGGACTCTACCATTGAGATTTGGGCTCTCCTTTGTGAGGGAGTTGCCCCATCAACTTGTAAGCTTTTGAGACCTCGTATGGATCCTCCTCTTCTCTCACCGTAGAGAGCCCTCTTTTAGAAATCTCACTAGGAGCTTTCATAGGCACTCTCTCTTCTAGGTGAGGAGATTGGAGAATCCCATGGATACGTAGTTGTTGTTGCACTTCTCCTTGGAGGGATGGGTTGCCCATGGCTTGTTGAATCCTAGTAACAAGATAGTTCACAAGCATAGGAGTATCATTAGTAGCTTGATCCTTAGCAAAATCAAAGCCATCAACATTAATTTCACTCTCTCTACTATTGTCAATCATTCTAACTAAGTTTTAGGTGTAAATGTTTACTTGTACTTTAGCACTTCAAGCCCTAGTCGCTACTCCTCTTTACTTTCAAAGATAAGCACTCAAGCATCTATACCCGTGGCTCAAAATATTATTGATTGCAAGGAATAGAAGAGAGGGTTTATCATAGCCCAGTCAGCATCGGTTCCTGTCAAGCTTCTAATAGCTCAATAATGGTTAAGCCATAGGCAAGCCCCTTGGGACTCCATTATTAAGACTATAGCTCTCGACGGTGATACCCCGTTAACTGCACGACACAGGTGCACCTCAATGATAATAAATCCCTATATTACTTACCCTGATGCAATTAATAATACCAATCGTTTGTAGCAAGCTTGAGGACCTCTCTTCTTGAGCAAGAAAAGAGAAACCGATAGCTCTGATACCAATGTAACATTCAATGGTCTAAATAGCTTGTAAATAGCGGAAAGTAACTTAACATAGTGAGCATTTCATTAAGAGCAAGTTCCTAATGAGCATAGAAGAGTGCTTGGTTGGAGATAACAACATTAGAATCACACCTAATTAGTTTGGCATAACAATGCTTGAAAGAGGGAGAGAAATAGAACAATTGACAACTATTGAGGACCGGATTTACATGGACCGGTCCCCCCTCAATTAAGCATTTGTATTATAGCTTCTCCCACTAAGAGAGACTTTGTACAATACAATTCTTTGTGTTCCTTGGTAAAAACTCGTTGGTGCAATGAAGATGGAAGCTTCATGCACCAAACTTACATGTGATAACACATAACATCAATTCCCTCACGGTCTCAGATCCAAGACCTCACACACCTTCGAAGATGGTGAGAGCTAGCGGGATATGAGAGTAGATCTAGAGGAAGGAGTATTCTTACGAGAAAGAAGTATTTCTTCTCACATAATCACTCATAATAGCTTAGCATAGCTTAGTAATTAGCATGATAGAGAAGATGAGCATGCATTGGAGCTTGTCTCTTGGTTGGATTTGCATCACAAGCCAAGAGTTTGTTGGTGTAGGCCTCCCTTCTCACAAGCTTGGAGTAGATGAAGAGCTTTCCATTAAAGCTTGAGAAGGAGATAAACTTTCTTTACTTCACACATGAGCTTGTGTGAGTGTGTGTGGAATAATGCCTTCACAAATAAGCCCCCTTTCTCATCTTGGTCGACCCCTATTGCAGTTATTCATGCTGGCTTCCTATTGGCCCTTGAAAAGCTTAGCCAATAGCATTTGAGCAAGCTTTTTACTCTTGCTCGCTTCCTATTGGCATGTGAAAAGTTTAGCCAACAGCATTTGAGAGGCCCAATTAAGAGCCTTGTGCCAAGTGTCCATCCTTTTCCCCTTTTTGTAGAAGCTCAAATAATTAATTTGATTATCTGAATTCCTATTGGATCTTTTAGTCTTCTGACCAATAGGAATTAAGCAAATTTATGGGCTTCTTAATTCTCATTGGACCTTTTGACTGTCCAATAGTATTTTAGGGAGACTAATCCTTATTGGTTGTTTTTTTAAGCATTTATAAAATAAGAAATTGAGTTTACACTAGCTGAGTCCTCATTGGTCCACCTCTATGTCCATCCAATAGGATTCAGGCAAGAATTGGGGGTTTTCCTGCATGCTTGACATGTGTCCTATTTGCTCTGTGGAAAGGTAAACTAATGTGTGTGTGTGTGTGAGAGAGAGAGAGAGCGTGCTGTTTGTTTCCCAGCTTTCTCACTTTTCTGTCCTTTCGCTGTAGTCACTTTGTTGACTTTAGCATTCGGCACTTTAGTCACTAAGAGTAGTTCCCATGGCCTAGGACTTTTAGAGTAAAAATTTGGAACTTTAGCCTTTGGAAATCTTTAATGGAGTTAAACCTAAGGGTCTTTTAAACTCCACTGGTGCACTTTGTTCCTTAGCAGACCATCCCCATCTGGATCCCTATTACCCCTCCTTTGGGTCCCCTGCTGAGACAGGTCTCGCAGCCTTTCCAATATCTAGCCTTTGCTCCCCTTGGTATCTCCCATATTAAATGATCACTTTAATATGAGAAAATCATTTGGGAAAGTAGAATATTAGGTTTTTTATGACATTACCTTTGATCTACATCAGTGACATAAGCTTTTAGTAGATCAAGAATTGTTAGGTTAGTTATCTCACTTTGGCAATCTATTTGCATGTGATAGGCCGAAGAGTAATTTAGCCTTGTACCTAAATTCTCAAAGAGACCCTTCGGAAAATTGCTGGTCATTCTAGGATCTCTATCCAACACTATTGAAGTTGGCAAGCCATGGTACTTAAAGATTTGTGATATAAAGAGGGTTTCCATTTGATGGGCCTTAATAGTCTTTTTGACAGGTATGAAACGCGCTTGTTTGGCTGAACCTGTCTACTATTGTCCATATTCTCGTATTCCCATGGATAGACTTAGGCAATCCAAAGATAAATTCCATGGATATGCTCTCCCAGGGTGAATTAGGGATAGGCAAAGGTTGAAGCAAACCAGGTTGCTTCTCTCTATCAAACTTTGTCTTTGGCAAACCACACATTTTGAAACATACTCTTGTATGTTCGCTTTCATGGTAGGCCAATAGAAGTACATTTCTATCCCTCTTAGGGTAGCTTGAATCCCTCTGTGCCCCGCATATGGAGGAGCATGAGATTCATATATTACTTTCTCACGTAGTGAGTTAGTAACGCATAGCCTATTACCATAGAGAAGATTACTATCTTGTAGGGTAAATGGGTCCTCTTTCTTCCCTGGTGCAAGGGTTGACATCTCTCTCTCTCTCTCTCTCTCTCTCTCTCTCTCTCTCTCTCTCTCTCTCTCTCTCACACACACACACACACACACACACACACACACACACACACACACACACACACACACAGACATATGTGTGTGGATGTGTAGTAGATAACAAATCACTTCATTACACCAACACATATAAAATATATGATTCTCGGAATGTAAAGACAATGTATCTATTTGATCATTTATTGAGAGAAGTTTAGCCTACGACAAACTCTACTCGAGACTCTCAAGATCCAAGGTCCAATGCGTCAAACACTCCAACCAAGGCGTCGAGGTGTGTCACCCAAAGAATAGATTCTAAAAATCTATTCACTGATTCCATATGGACCATATGAAATGCAAAAAATTATAGGCTGTTGCATATCTAACTCTCATTCAGTGACATGCATGTCATCTATATCAGAGTCTATGTGAGAATAATCTACAATACTTCTAAAATATCGTGCTTCGTACAATGCCAAAATAGAATGTCTGCAGTAATATTGAAGCCTGCAATGATGATAACAACCCATTTAGGCATTAAAAATAACAACTTATTTAATGTCATATTGATTCAAGTTCAAATTATACACACTGCAGGATTTGAAAATCCTCGATAATGTGCACTATGTCCTCAGCATGTACGGGACCCCTCCACAATGGAGGATCTAAAAAGAAAATCCACACGCATAAATGCATAGAATAAAGGCCCTAACTCTATCGAGGTAAAAGTAAATGTCAAAGATCATACTTTTTGTACGTCTAATATAAGAAGGTGCATCATTGAGGGTGTACGAAACCATTGGGTGTCGTGCCATTCTTTATTTGCTCTAAAAATGGAGCTTTAAAAGTCCAAGAAGGAGAGAGAAATGAAATTTTCCAATCATAATGAAGAGGCAGAGAGAGAGAGAGAGAGAGAGAGAGAGAGAGAGAGAGAGAGAGAGAGAGAGAGAGGATGAGAGCAAGAGAAAATACCTTTGAAATATCATATAATTTCACTAATATGCATTGGAAAAAAATAGACTGTAACAAAGACAATACAAAAGAGCTATCTTCCAAAGTATATGCATTGGAAAAAAATAGAATGTAACAAAGACAATACAAAAGAGCTACCGTCCAAAGTGTAGTCTGCGAGAGACCACATTAGGTATTCTATAAGTCCAAGGACCTATGTTATATACATTCTGCAAGATACGAGGGGGTGTTTCAACTTGCGTGAATATTCTGAAATGATATGATGTACTGCGGTCTCTAGTAACCCCCACTTGTTGTGTATTAACTGGTCTTTCATAATTCACAAACCAAATATTGACTTGAATTTGTTGAAGCTCTTGATCTAAAGAAGTGGTTACATGGTAGTATCCGAGAACTTCCATAGCCATATCTATATCTCTATGTAAATATAGCATTTCATAAACTCCTACAATGAAAAATCCTCGATGACAAAGACATCCAATATTATGTAGCATCGTATGAAAACTCAAAACTACAATTTTGCCATATAAAATCTCTTACAATATAATATGGGTTGTATCGAATAAGATCACCAAAAACATAGCTGGATTTCTTCCCCTCCACTGCAGTGGATCTTCAATAAAATAACTCAATGTGTAAACCATTCTTCTTAAGAAAATAATAGGTCACCTAGAAAAAAAAAAAGAGAAATACCTCGAATAAATTCAGTGATATGACCCAATATGTACAATGCACTAGGTCGAGGATCCATTTGTGCAAATTACTTTGATCTAAGTGAAAGCCAATATGTCAATATTATACTTGATATTATGAATTTGCTAGTTGCAATCCTTGAATACAATGTTTGGAGTATAGCATGACTCCGCTTGAGTGTCTTCAGTGTTAACAAAAATTCTCAGAGTAGCTACACTTCGCACATGTGACATTGCAACATATAGTTGTCCATGAGAGAAGACTGATGATGCAAGATATAGACCAAGAATTCCTAGTGTTTGTCCTTGTGCTTTGTTAAAGGTCGTTCCAAAAGCTAGCTTGACTGGAAATTGACGACGCTTCATTTGGAATGGAAGTCCCTGACGAGTTCCGACAACAAAATCCATCCTTGGGATAAAGACTCTCTCTCCAATATTTGATCCTGTTATTATCTCTGCCTGAGATACAAATACGTTTTTCCTGAGCCACCAGGACCATCTAAGAAGATCTTTCTTGAATGTGTTTCAATAGCTTGTAGCACTTGGTGATAAGCATCTCGTTGATCTTCATTTAATGAACTCTCCATATGATCTGTTGCATTACACTGCTCATCAACACTTGAATATTGTCTCTTCAGCCATAGCACCAGTTCCAGTTAAACGTGCCATTGTTGGGTCTATTGCAGGCAACATATAATCAAAAAGCCTCTTGGCATGTTGTGTAGGAAGCATTCTATGTGAAGCAAAGCTTTATTTTTTGCCACATCAAGTGTCACACTTGCATTTTAGGAATACACATCCTTAAAGCATAAACATAGTCCTCACAAAATTCGTTACAAATTCAGTCCCATGGAGAACTTGGATGTAGTGGCTCACAAAAGACCAATATGATTGCAAAGAGTTGTCTCAATTGCATTCCATTTTGAAAAAAAGAGGCCTCCTGGAGGCAAAGTAATCATTCTTCATCATCTTGCAATAATCCTCTAGCTATACATGCCTCCTTATATGTAGCATAAAAGTGACCATCATATGTCTGCAAGTCTTCAAAGCATTAACATCCTTTGCAAATATTTAGTAGCATTCGTAGGTAATAAACTTCACCAGCAATTGGGACGATATTATACATTCTTCCAATAGAAACTTCACGTTGTCTTGCAGACCTTATTCCAAACCCAAGAACTTGGAAAATCTGCGTATGTGAGGCTATTTGCTTTTGGATAGTTTTGATTTGCAACAAACCATTTTGTCAAGGTAGTATTTTTATTTTGCTCATTATTCAGCAAGCATGATATATCATCACAATCTTGGAATGTAACCATATTTTGTGATGGAAGGTGTTCTTGGAGTCGTTGAATAGATGGCTTTTCATTGTGCATGTCAAAGCCAAATATTCTCCACGTAGCCTTGGATGCAGAAACATAATGTGCATTGAGATAACTGGTGATTTCATCAATAATTCCTTCAGAGTCTTGAAAAGCTACAGTGGCTCGATCATGTCCCTTATAAACATACTTATAAAGATATTTTACAGCAGTGATCATTGAGCAAATTTCAACATTAATGTGGGCTTTGTACCTCAATGATAAGAGAGGACTATAAGGAACAACACAACAGTTATCCAAATTGTAATCTTTTGATGGACCAAGCCTTCCATCATCTTGCCTTAGATACACTGCATATCCACTTTCATTTACAGTTGTAGATGTACTAAATGTACGTGGAAACTTGAATCTACATTTTCCATCAACCATGCGTGAAGAATTTGGGTTCAAAGGACCAGATGGTTCATGAACATTACAATGGCTCACTATATCAAATAATTTTGGAAACACATTCTTATCAGGGAGCTCATCACAAACCAATTTATCATAGTGACTTGTATTTTTGATGCAAGTATCAACAATATATGAGCGTGAGGGGGACCTCGCTTTTGAAACTCTATCATTGAGACATGCCCAATGACCTTGGACCTCCAACGAAAGAAGAAGGCAATACAATTCTCCGATCGACATTTTTGCCTTCAGCCCTCTCTAAACCATCTCTAGCTTCAACCATGTCAACCAATCCTTGGTGCACTTCAGCATGAAGCATTCTTTGATTATTTCTCATCCACAATAGTCGTGACTCCTCCATAGTACTAAAGGCATCAACAATATATATTGTTGTAGTAGCCTAACTCTTTGAAGAAAACATTTCTATATCATCTCTTATTTGTAAGCGAAAACAATAATATTGCTTTTGACTCACCTTTTGTTCATCGCTAGTCTCTAAATAAGGATGCCACCCATCTTCTCCACTTGGAAACAACAAAACATACAATAAAGACATATATGATCTGTGCATATTGAAGACTCTCTTCAAGTCTCCATGTTGAAAATTCAACACAATGTCACAATGACCAATATTCCTATGATCTCCTTCTCCCGGCAGAATGGCAGCAACTTCAGAACCCCTTGGAGCAAGATATTGCCAACCATTACGTCGGTGCTCTACGATAACCTTCCTAACATTGGGAGCAATAGCATCTCCACAAAGAGAAGCAGCACACCGTAGAGCATTGGCATAGGGATTTACTCTATGCATCATAGATTGTAAACACTTTAGAATACTACGATCTAAAGTTGGAACATGATGCAATCTGTTATTCAACTCATGCTTAGTATCAAAAAAATTTAATTGGGCAAAGCGTGGGACTTCATTACAACCTTCAACTGGTGCCAAAGAACCAATATTATGATAAATTGAGCCATGCACCTTAAAAGTGTATATACCTCTCCCACCATAATTAATAGTGTCATCAATATGGGTGCCAAGAGATGCAAATGCCAATACGTTAATATATCCTTGAATATTTTTTAAAAACTATCTACTTCTTGTTGAGGTTGAACTCATAAAATTTCTCAATTCAGTTGGTAGTTCATTCAATGGAAGTAGTCTAACTCTTCCATCAGAGCAACAATATTTGCCAACAAATGTTTGGATAGTCTTTCCTTCAGCCTTCCAAGCCTTTGCTCCACATTTAGAGCAAACAAAATCTAAGCTTCCCAAATTGTGTAGCACACACTTTTTGAAAAGAACAGATGCTAAAGAATTGTGATGTAGAAGAGAAGTAGGGTAATCAAAGCGGGTTGACAAACAATACTTTGTTACTTTAGAATAGTTTCCCTCTTCAAATATAACAATAGGATTTATGGTCTCCTCATTACATCGAACTGTTATGTTCCTTGTCATATCAATATCCATGGATTTAGAGTTTCTTCCATGTACATTAGGTAAGCATTGTCCTTCAGTGCACCTTAGTAAAGTACCAATAGTATTTTGAAGTGAATGTCTCGTTCTCTCTTGCCCTATTTGGCATCTTGCCCTTCGAGATTCATCACATACTCGACTGCGTCATGCATGACCAGCTAATAATATACGTGGTCCAGATACCATCTAAGAATTCACATGAAAATAGATACGTCATATAAACTACTTTTTCTTAATAATAATCTATATGTATTCTTATACATAAATCAACAAGTAACATGGAATACTAAACATTGGAATATCAAAGTCTCTCTTTTACATAGAATTGAATACAATAGACGCATTGCTAGCGTACAAATACTTGAAAACAAAGTTCCATGAGGATACAACTTAGCATTAAATATTTGTGGCATTACGTGGATTAAGACGTTGAGAAACTTGATGCATCTTATGTCAACACAATCTAGCTAAAGCACTTAATTGATTTGAAGTAGCTCGGATTTCTGAGAGTCTTGAACCTTGGACCTTTGTCAAGGCACCCAGCTTGTTGATAGTACTCCTAAATCCTGGCATAATGTGTCGCAAAGTATTATCTTGATTTTTACCTTTTGGTCCACATTGGCTTCTCGAAACCTCTTTGTGAAGATTCTCAATGATGCTATTATCATATTTTGAGTTTCTTCAACTTTAGAAAGTTTCTCTTGCATGTATGCCTCACTCTCCAATCTTTGCACATTCACTGCTTTTGCCTCTTCTCTCAATTTCCACAGAATTCCGCTTTCAATATCCAACATAGAGCTAAGCGTTTCAATCATGCCAGAGACAATGGTTTGCATTGTCTCAACTCTAGTGTAGGAGGCTTTGATCTCCTCAAGGGAGTCGATGATCTGCTTTTTCAAAATCCTTTTGATATTTCAAGCTACTCTTTTTGCCGCACGTACATTACAAATAGGAGGAGATGATAATATATCTTCTTCATTAGGTAATGTAGATACTGACACTATTTGAGGAGTTGGCACTCAATTGGTTGCAATAACAGAAGGTATAGCATGAGCAATCTCCATTTCAATGTCTACAAAAAGGTATAGTTGTTGGGTAGTTAAAATGTGACAATAAAATAGAAAAGGTTTAATGCTCTTTTGTTTGTACATCTCTAATATCTAGCTGTGTAGATTATAAGTACTCTTGATTGAGAAAAACAATAAAAAGAGATAATCTCTATCTACCTTACTATCTACAACCATACTGGCGAGACAATAAGCTATGAGGTATAGCGAGAAATTACATGGAAATTTGCCATCGACCCAAGTTACTCTTCACATAGCATTACATAAGCAACCCCATCTACATTTGAAAATTGGGAAAGAGCATTTTGCACTTGAACGCTTGAAAGCAGGCTCTTTGTGATTCTCTATCTTTCAATGCTCTTTAAAGCATATATATGACTATAAGCTTCACAAATAGAGCAACAACCTAACTCAGAATCAAGGTAGAGAGCATCCGACTACCCCAACTTCACTTGTAAGTGCAATAGGTGTAGGTTACAAAACCATTGACTAGGATCATTCTGAATTCTGACAAAAACCTGGTGAAAGGGTATGCCATCTCGAGTCATAGATGTACGATCATAGGTTCTCCAAGCTTCCTCTATAGTAATGCCTGGAAAGAAGCCTTGAGCAATGCTTTGATAAAAATCAGCGTTCTTCTCTGGAGAGTAATGGATCATTATATGATCAAATACTATCTCCATTGCTTCAGATCCATGACCAAAGCATTCAGCAGATACTTTAGCTGCCATGAGGTCTCTGCTTTACCAAAAAAGGAGACAGTATAAGTTAATTTTCTCTAGGATCCTTCCCACAAAGGTATTCTTTTCTAAAGAAAAACTTGACGTTAAAATTTGTCTCTTTACTAAATGCTCAAAGCATTAGAAAACTCTCTCTCTCTCTCTCTCTCTCTCTCTCTCTCTATCTATCTATCTATCTATCTATCTATCTATCTCTCTATGTATCTATCTGTCTCCCAGAGATTTGTGGGGTGTGAAAGTAAGCACATGTAACTCGCATACCCTCCCACTCGTATTAACCAAAGGATGGTAGCATAATTTTTCTATCACCCAAGAGAGCTGTTACAAATGAGTGTTAGAGAGAGAGTTTCAAGCATGTTGGAGCTTTCTAAGAATCATGCTTATAAAGTGTGTACATCTTTGTCTTCTACATCTTCTACATATCAAATACTTTAATTGCTTAGTAGTGCTCGAGGGGTAACAAAGAATTAGAAATTTCTCCTCTAAGACTCTCTCTCTCTCTCTCTCTCTCTCTCTCTCTCTCTCTCTCTCTCTCTCTCTCTCTCTCTCTCTCTCTCTCTCTCTCTCTCTCTCTATCTCTAACAGCAAACCGAGGGAAAACAAAGCATTGAAAAATTCTCCTCTAAGCCTCCTCATCTATATTGCACTTTCTAGATATTATTGGGATGTAACTTTTAGTTTCGTAAGTTATTTTGGAATAGATTCTTAGTTTGCTTCTTTCCCCCTCTCTTTTTTCCTATGCGGTTCATCATGGATGTATCCTTTTTGTCTCATAAATTATTTTGGCCTTTTGCATACTTTAATACAAAAGTTCATTTCAATTCCTCTCTCTCTCTCTCTCTCTCTCTCTCTCTCTCTCTCTCTCTCTCTCTCTCTCTCTCTCTCTCTCTCTCTCTCTCTCTCATGATGCATTGGGCACCCATATATCCCACTCACATCCAGACATGGTATCAAATTCACCAAATTGTAATAGTTTGGTCACGATTATATTGTAAAGGACACCCATTGTACCAGTGATGACACACACCCCACATATTTCCAATAAGCAGCAACCCTATATTAAATATAACATCTCTTTTGTTTAAGCGCAGATATGGTATCAGATTTACCAGTATGCAATAGGTGATCGCACATACCCCACATAGCTATACATGGTACCAGATTCATCATAGTGTACTCGGGCTGCTCTCTCATTGGTTTTTTATAATCTCTCTCTTTTGGACAACACATACCCCACATTATTCCTGTTAGTAGCAACCCTAGATTCATTTTAAGGTCTTTGTTTGCTATACGTAGACATGGTATTAGATTTACACTAGATTCATTTTAGGGTCTTTTTTTGTTATACACAGACATGGTATCAGATTTAGTGGATTCACCAAATTGTAATAGTCTGGTCTCGATTATATTATAGAGGACACCCGTTGTACCAGTGATGACACACACCCCACATAGTTCCAATAAGTAGCAACCCTATATTAAATATAGCATCTCTTTTGTTTAAGCACAGAGATGGTATCAGATTACCAGTATGCAATGGTAATGTTGCATTGGGCACCCATACAATAGGTGACTGCACATACCTTACACAGCTTTACATGGTATCAGATTCACCATAGTGTACTCAGACTGCTCTCTCTTTGGTTTTTTATAATCTCTCTCTTTTGGCACACACCCCACATAATTCCTGTTAGTAGCAACCATAGATTCATTTTAGGGTCTCTATTTGTTATACGCAGACGTGGTATCAGATTTACCCTAGATTCATTTTAGGGTCTTTTTTTGTTATACGCAGACATGGTATCAGATTTAGTGGTTCGCAACACGTTAACATATCATTTCATTTCTCTCTCTCATCGACTCCATAGTGTAACGGTTTGCATTCTCTTTGGTTTTGTGTATCAATGATGACACACACTCCACATAATTCCTGCTAGTAGCAACCCTAGATTCATTTTAGAGTCTCTTTTTGTTCTACGCAAACACGGTATTAGATTTACCACGTTAATTGTAACACGTTAATATCATTTTATTTCTCTCTCTCTCTCTTTATCTCTCTCTCTCTCTCTCTCATGACACTGGGCACACATTGTATCAGTGATCACACATACCCCACACAATACCATACATTGTTTATGATTCACCATTTCAAAATGGTTTGGTCACCTAGGCAACACCGAATTCTTCAAAATGTTAATATATCATTTCGTTGCTCTCTTTCTTAATACTTTTAATCTTTATTTTCAATTTTCTCTCTCTCTCTCTCTCTCTATCTCTCTCTCTCTCATACACAATCATTAATATGACATTTCATTTCATCTCTCTCTCTCTCTCTCTCTCTCTCTCTCTCTCTCTCTCTCTCTCTCTCTCTCTCTCTCTCTCTCTCTCTCGGGTGGAAAATCCACACTCGCCATGGAAAATGATGCAAAATCTCCAAGGAATTTGGATGCTAATCCAACCACATCGTCTACAACAACGGAAGCAATGATCATGGCTTACTTGGTCTCATTACAAGAAACCATCAACAAGCAAGGTGAAGAGTTGCGTGCACTTGCAATGGAGAATGGCACTTTAAGAGTTATTGTTGTGGAGAATGAGCACCTCAAGAAGGTTCTTGAAATGCAAACCACACGCTTGATACATCTTGAGAATGAAGTTTAAGAATGTAAGCACTCTCTTGTTGACATGAATGTATTGAAAGAGTGCTTGAGCAAAGTTGAGAGTAATCATGTATTGAAAGAGGAAATGATACATACAATACGATATGATGTATTTGAGATGAGAAATGTATCCAAATCATGGGCTGATATATGTAAGGATAATGTGGTTTCTACATCTCCTATCACGTAAGCCGTTGTCCAAGCAAAGAATGTAGAGAATGTGGACACTCAAGAATTGTAAGAACGGCAAAAATGCTCAAAGAACATCGTCATTTGTAGAATCAAGGAGGAATGGAAATACCTAAATCTCTTGCAATTGCTTGAAGAGTATTTTGCTACATACTTTGGCATGTCTGGAATCATGTCTTATGGTGCACATCGAGTTGGAAAACAAGAAGTCCCTCACTTGGGAGAAAGACCTATTGTATGTACCATGGCTGATGAGGTAAAGAGAAATATCATTCTTGACAATAGTTGGATCTACCTCAAAGGAACGGGTTGTAATGTATATGAGGATCGCACTCTTATGCAACAAAATGTACGTCACAAAGCATATGAGGAAAGAAGCAAGAAGGTTAAGGTGTCATGTCAAAAAGAAAAGTCACTTGAGGAGAATGCAAGTCCACCCAACAAATAGGGACACATGATCTATGAGACCAACTCACGCTTGCAAATAAGCTTTTGGAATTGTAACACGTATCCATGGAATGTGGGAATTGGCATTGATGACACCACTACAGAGCGGAAAGGTTTAGCTCTAATCAATGCAGTAAATAAATTTTGCTACTACCTTCTTGCCAACAAGTTTGTTTTCTATGTTGATCATCAAGCATTGTTGTATCTAGTAAATAAACCTTGTTCCAACGGGAAGAATTACACGATGGTTGTTAATTCTTCTTGAGTTTGATTTTGCCGTTGTGGTGAGACCCGATAAAAGACATGTCATGGTGAATCATTTGTCTTGCATACCCAATGGTGAAGACCCTACTAAAATTGATGATGAATTGCCCGATATTTTCCTATTCCTAGTCGAGACCATGCCTGAATGGAGTGAGAAGATTGTGAACTTTTTAGTTAACGGTTTTCAACCCAAAGAGATTCGTAAGGATATAGCTCAAAGATTGTTAAAGGAATGTAAAGCTTATTCTCTTATTGAAGGAAACTCTCTACAAGCTAGGGAAGGATGATATTCTTAGACATTGTGCTCGTGAGAATGAGTATTTATACATACTACAAGAATCCCACATGGGTATAGCCGGAGGACATTTCTCAGGGGAACTAACTACTAGAAAGGTGTTGCAATTAGGCTATTGGTGGCCTACCTTATTCAAAGATGCATCACTTTTTGCAAAAGGGTGTAATGAATGCCAACGTTACAAGATCACACAATGAAAGGATAAGATGCCCGTACATCCTATTAAAGTGACTGAACCATTTGAAAAGTGGGGTTTAGACTTTGTAGGCCCAATCAATCCGACAACTCGTAACACTCAATCTCGATATATTATTGTTGCCACTGACTATAAGACAAAGTGGGCGGAAGCCAAGGCAACATGCAAGGCTGATGCAAGGTCAACCGCCAAGTTTCTCTTTGAGAATATTATTACAAGATTTGGTCGTCCCTTTGAGATTGTGAGTGACAATGGTACTCATTTTATAAATGGAGTGATAAAGGAACTCACGATAAACTTCATGATAACAAGACCTAATTTCTATCTTGACCAAAATAGCGGAAGCTCATCGCACAGATTGGGATTTATAGTTGACATCAACTTTATGGGATTATCGTACTTCTTACAAAGTAGCTATTAATTGTACACCATTCAAAATGGTATATGGCCAAGAAGCAGTTATGCCATGGGAGTTTGTAATTCCTAGTCTATGGATAGCTTCACAAGAAGGTTGGGATAGTAACCCTTTAGTTGAGCATTTATATATCCTTGAGAGGCTAGATGAAGAAAGACAATTGGCTGTGCAAAATGCACTTGTGGAGAAAGAAATGGTTTGACCGTCATCTAAAGAACAAAGATATCAAGGTTGAGGATAAATTCCTTATGTATGGAGTGCAAAACAAGAAGAAAATTTTGAAATGTGCCAAAAAAAGCACCATATAGAGTATGCGAAATCACCCCACGATGTACCATTTGTGTGGAAACCCTTGATGGAGTTGATACCATTGGATTCCTTAGTGGGTGATCCTTTAAGCCAAGAGGAGCTACGTGCCATCCATCAGAAAAAGGCAGCCAAGGCACAGGCAGACCTGAAAGAATACAAACTCAAGCTCAAGATAAGGAGTGACAACAACGTATAAGAAGCCAATGAGAGGCCAACCTTGGAGTTACACATGCATTCCATGTTGAAACAGAGGTTATTGGACACAGGTGTTAAATATAACCTATTGTCATATGGAGTGTGGTGTTAGTTGGGAAAGCCATCTCTATTTGAGAGTACTATCCAAGTCAAGGGTATCGATAAGAAAAAATTTACAAAATTTGGAATCCAGCATACTTCTGTCAGTTATGACAACGGGGTTGTAGCTCAAGACTTTTTGGTCATGCTTGCTGGAACTATAGAAGGCAATATAAACCTAGGACACAGGTGGATGATAGCGACCAAATGCACTATTGATTGGGGGACTGGGAATGTCACAACGCAAACACCAACTCTTAGCCCTGCCACTGAAGCCATAGTCCCAGAGATATTACCTTATGAGGAAATAGAGCCCGAACTATTGCATGTCCAGGAGGTTGAACCATATGGCCCTATAACCCAACTCTCTAGAGCTTCAACTTCTATAGTTGAAACAAAAAATGAGACACACAAGACCCATCGCAATATAACTAAGAAAACATACAAATGGGTCCCTAAAGCTTCTTTAGTGACAATTTTTTATGCTAAAAAATAAAAGCCTTGTAAGAAACACCCCACTCGCTCCAAGAAATGTAATAAAATGTTGTATTGGATTCCTAAAAGACTATTGGAATCCCAAGGCTACTATGAAGAGAATGATCAAATCTAGGTGCCAAAATGTAAATTGTGTTCTTACGTATCACCTATAGACCCATATGAGTCAAATTGTGTAACGATAAAGCCAATTGAAGATCGTGGGAAGGGAAAGATCACATAACACTATACACCTCATCCGAAGCTAATTTGGGTACCCAAGCGAGAACGACTTGTTTTGCTCGGCTCAATTATAGAAAAAAACAAATGAGCTTCTTGCTCTTCATGTAGTTCATATAGGGAAATAGAAGCTTCATCAACACAACCTCCACCTACCATTGTATAGATCCATACAAATAAGAAAGAATTTTTACCTCCTGTTGTAAGTTCACCACCTAGAACAACGTTGCAAATAAAATCATGGGAGAGTACCTTACCACCTTTGCAACTAGATGAAAAAACTATTGGTCAAAGTCTTCACCCATAACAACTTGAAACAATTGGTTTCAAAAGGTGATGACATCGTTCCAAAAGGTATGATCTACCCAAGGAAGGGGGGAGTGTTTGCTGACATCCATCATTCAATTTCTCCCCTCTTAACCTTCCTCCCTGACCTCTCCCAATCTCGGGACACACACACACACACACACACACATATATATAGCCCTATACTCAAGAAAACAAAAATAAAAAAGTAAAAGAGCAAGAGCCACCAAACAAAAAGCTGGAAACTTACAAGTTCTAGTACATGACCCAAAATCATAAAAACACATTATGTATAAGGACACGACCTTTTGACATGACCCTTATAATATTTTCACACTAATCGTCATCTATCTGTGTGTACAGATATGGCTAGTATGCTAGAGTCATCCACTCCTACCTTGGGTGAGAGGTACCCTCTTTACTTTTCACAAGTGTTTCACATAGTCTACCCGATGCTTGCCTATGAATGGAATTTGGTAAATACGCTAGCATGTGAGAAGAATTTTGAGGAATTAGAATGGCTAATACATCTCTTGACCACGACCAATCCATACTTAGTAGAGGACGTTTCTTCGTCGATTGCACAAGCTTACCCTCTTGACCAAGATGACTATAGACATCTAGTGACATTCTTAGTGAACATTTGTGCCTCTAATGATGAGAAAGAGTTACATGATTACATGGATGGCACGTATGTCTCACGGATGATGACTTTCTTTTTCTCAACAATGATGACAAGGATAGGGGTTTAGACCTAGGTCTACCTGCCCATCTATTCAATATCATGTTCCCTTGACTCTCTAGGGGGTGCAAATAATTAGGTTAGGGTTCCTTATGTTGTTTGATTGTGTTCAATAAAGGTTGGTGCCTCTTCCCATTGATGTGTCTCCTAGAGGTATCCCTTGTGTTTTCTAGTGTGTACAGAAATGCATTACAGAATTGATATTTGACCTTCATAGAATCTTTGTCTTGTTCACTCTTCGAATCGAGTGCGATCATCAACACGAACAAGTATTTCTTGTACATTAGCATTGTCCCTTGTCTTTTTTTTAGCATCCATGTTTATCTGTTTTAAATGTGATTGGTAGCACAATATTCAGCACATTTGCTTAGATTAAACATTAGATTCTATAATTTTATGTCATATTTATGGATCAAGCAATCTGACTAAGCTAGTTTGACCAAGATAGATGCGCGTTAGAGGTCTTCTTTTAATACCATGGGAAATGCCTTCCTAATTATCAATGGCTGCTTTAGGTTCTTAATCCAATTTAGGCATCAATGTGTGCAATGTGCTAGGGCTTTCTAGTGGAATTAGTTCCTATTAACCTTTAGCTTAAGTATTATAAAGAGAGTTTACTAGTGTGATGAGCCTCGGGAGGGTAAAAATGTCATATGACCACCAAAAAATTGAAAGGCAATGAAAAACAAACAAACAAAAGTGCCAAGAATGTAAAATTTTAATTTGGTACTTCACTCACATGTATTGCCTATGGTACTAGAGTCCTAGAAGTTTCGAGTGTGGGCGCTTTTCCTTGAAAAGCAAAAAGCCCTAGGCATACAAAATAAGCACACATCAAAAATTGAATCAACGTGAAAAAATTTGGGGGGGTCAAAGAAAAGGGAATAATTCAGGCAATGATTTCAGGAGCAATTCCTTTTATCATAGCTTAACTACAAGGTCTTCTAGGTATAGCCTCTAGTCAGTCCTCAAACATGAAATACTTTGCTCTCACGATTAAACAGCTTAATTGACCAGAGAGAATTGAGAAGCTTGCACATGGTAACAATAGTTGACCTCTAGTGCCTCTCGACCATTAAATTAGCAACCCCATACTTGTTTATTTTTTTACCTTTACAATTGCTTATACGCTTGATTATATTACAGTTTAATGTTTTACTGCTAACAAATTCTTTAATATTCTATTACCAATCAATTTGTGTGCTTACAACTGCATATGCTTTTTAATTGTATATGAGAATGCAATTACTGTGCCAATTTTGGTTGATTTTTTAGTGATTAAAGAAGACTAAGGACATTCAATCTCATATGCTCTTCCACCTCGATGAATGGGCTTCATCTCAATAGCTTCCGAGGACGGAATCTACATTAGGAAGGGGGGCATGTTAACCCTCACGGACACCCTATCACCTTCGATCGACACCTTATTATTTATTTGATTGAGTCATGGAGCAGGTTTATCGGTCCAATAGGTGTGTAGGTGATTGCCAATGAGAGGTACACCACTTATCTTATTTTTACAATAGTTTTGCAACAACCGGCCACTGTGGGCCCTGGGGGATTCACTCTATATACAAAACTGAACGCCACCTGCGAGTGGACAACTTTAATAAAACCCTTATATGTGACTCATATTAGGGAATATGACCCCCCTTTCTACGCTTATACTACAATCCATGAAAAAAAACTATTATACCCCTATCTTACATATAAAATTTAGGTCTTACATGATCTAACTGAGTAAAACTAGCCAAAGAGTGTGTAGCATAGTGATTGGAAACGTACTAAGGAACCACTTCTATTGATAACTAGATGTACCTTCAATGTGTCTTAGTTTGACTTTCAAATTATGTGCCCGTTCAGCCTACACTCTAGCTACTCGTGCAATTTTGACCCATCTAAATTACTCAAAAAACATGGTTATACAGTTTTGTTAGGTTCTTCATGTAAATTTGCATCTATATAAACTCTTTATAGATTTCATCCCTCAACAAATAAACTATATACAAAGCAATGTTAGTTCTTGCATGTATCTTTGTAGCTATTGACTCACAAGTTCAAGGGAAGAATCTTTTGGGAAGCCATGATTTTGAAACACAAAAAATTCCTCTCATGTTTCCTTTTTCTCACTTCTCCCCCCCCCCCCCCCCCCCCCCCCCCCCCCTCATTTTTAAGCTTTAGAGATAAAAATTATTGGGGGCCGACCCCTAACTTATACGCTTATGTAACTTGTAAAAAAACCCCCCTCCCCTGCACTTACATGATGAAGTAATTTTTCCATGGTGAATCCCTTGGACGTAGGATACACATTTGCGTAGATTATCGTGGCCTAAATGCGATGACACTTAAGAACAAATATTTTTTGCCTAGAGTAGATGAGTTATTTGATAAACTCATCCATGTATGTATACTTACAAAGATAGATTTGCGGTCAGGGTATTATCAAGTACACATTAGGCTTGCTGATATACCCACACCTACTTTCCAAACAAGGTTTGGACAATACCAGTTTTTGGTTATTCCCTTTGGGTTGACCAATGTGCCAGCTACTTTCATGACGCTTATGGATAGTGTCTTGAAACCATGTTTGGGCAAGTTTGTTATCATTTTCCTCAATGACATCCTAGTGTATTGTGCATCTGAGAAAAATCACTTACAACATTTGAAGCAAGTGTATGAATTGCTACTGCAAAACAAGTTATATGCCAAGGAATCCAAGTGTGATTTTCTTAAGGAGGAGATTCACTATTTGGGGCATGTAATTTCAGCTACCAGACTTCATATGGATAAATCCAAAGTGGATGCCATTTGGTGAGGCCTTCTCCCAAAAATTTGGAAGAGCTACAAATTTTCTTGGGATTTTCAGGTTTTTATCGATGATTCACTAAAAACTATGCTAGTATTGTTGTTCCTATGCAAACCAACTGAAAGCCAAAGGAAAAACCTTTTAGTGGGTGAAGCTCAACATCAAAAAAATTATTCTCTTAAGGTCACACTAGATGCATGTCCTATTTTAGTTGTTGTGGACCCTATGAACCATTTGTGCTAGAAATGGATGCTAGTCATCATGCTATTGGAGAAATCCTGCTGCAAGAGAGAAGGATAATTGCATTTGAAAGCAAGAAACTTGATTTTGCACAAAATAATTATTTTTCTTACGAAAGAGAACCATATGCAATAGTGTCTGCTTTGAAAATGTGGCAACATTATTTGTATGGGGCTCAATTTGAAATTGTGTTTGACCATGATAGTATAAAATGGTTTACACAACAACCCGATTTGAAGGGTCAAAAGGCCATGTGGGTTGATAATATTTGGAGTATGATGCAAAATTTTGATATCATAAAGGATGATACAATGTGGTAGCTGATGCTCTTAATCTTATGCTTGAGATCAACTCTCATACTTTTATAGAGCTTCAAAGTGAGTTTTTGGAATCTTTAGAGGGCAAATATGAGCATGATGAAACATACTCCAAAGTTTCGTGAAAATGAGGGATCCTTCTCATTCTAATGCTAGCAGTGTATCTTTTTCCTCCATACCCGGCTCTCCTCTTTTGAGTGATGAGTTGCAGAGATGAAAGAAATTTTCCATAGATGATGGGTACCTACTTCACAAGGGGAGAGTTTGTGTACTGACGGACGTAGACATTTGGCACCAAATTCTTTGTGAATGTTAGAACAGTCCCAGTGCAAGTTACCTTGGCATAAAGAAAACTTATGCACCCATATGAAGACAGTTTTATTGGCCATGTTTCTACAGGTATGTTCAAAACTATGTTTTGCATTGCCAAAAATGTCAATAAAGCGGAGCACCTAAAAGCAGGAGGTCTCTTGTATCCTTTGGAGATTCCCAATGGTAAATGCTAAACTATCTCTATGGATTTTATTGTGGGGTTACCTTCCACTATCCAAGGTCATGACTTGGTATGGGTGGTAGTAGATTGGTTGGCTAAACTTTGCAAATTTATTCCAGCCAAGTCCATAATTAAAACTCCAAAATTAGCCAAGTTATTTGTTGACAATCTGCTTAGACTGTACAGATTGCCCAACAATATTGTGAGTGATTGTGATCCTAAGTTTTACATACATTTTTGGAGGGTTGTGTTTAAATGATCGGATACACAACTCAAGGTCATTATTGTGAATCATTCAAAAATGGATGATCAGACTAAATGTTCAAATCAAGTGCTAGAGGATATGCTAAGAGAAAATTATCTCCCTGTTTTCTTATAATGTCCAAAGCATGTGACAATTGGTTTTAGTCCTTTCATACTTATGTGTGGTTTTCAACCTAGATCATCAATTGTGGTGGAGTTGGCAACGGAGAAACTTCAGTAGGTCAAGGATTTCCTCCAAGTCCACATGCATATGTTGAAGCTTGCTCCTTAAAATGTTTGACAAGCACAGGATAGATACAAAAAGTATGGTGATGAGAAACGTCGTCAAGTAACCTTCATGGAAGGGGAAGAGGTATTTTTCCATGTGCTGGAACATTTAGAAAGCCTAAAAATTGGGCCAACACCTAAATCACATACTCAAACGAGTTGTGGATATGGCTTACAATCTCTCGTTACATGTGCACTCTCATATTCATCCAAGTTTTCATGTAACTCATTTACGTAAATGCTTGCATAGGGACGACAATGTCGTTGAGACCAACAAATTTTGGTTGATTTTATTGAACCTCCAACACAGCCGCATGAACTTGAGAGCATTATCGACTATCATGATTTATGCGTGCGTCATCATGTGTGTCACCAAGCATTAGTCAAGTGGAAAGAAAAGTTTGAGGAAGGTGCCACTTGGAAAAACATTAATGTTCTTAAGAAGAAATTTCCCACTTTTGTTTTCAAGGACAAAAACAATTTTCCTATTATGAGGGCGTTTAGAGCTAGAAGAGAGAAAGAGGGGGTGCTCACAATGTACAAGAACTTGGGATTTGATTATAAGCTTAATCTTGATTACAAGACTTAATACTTTATTAAGAGAACTTGATATAAGACTTGGTTTACATGACTCGAGTACAAGACAAGGCTTGATTGCAAGGACAAGAGTTGAACATAAGACAAGAACTAGAAGAGGGCTTTCCTCATAGGAGCCTCACTACTGGTGTTGGCAAGATTGAGGGGCTTGTAGCCAAAGACCCCTATTTATACTAGTGCTTGAGGAGGTTAGAACTTTCTAGTTTCTTCTTGAGGAGGTTAGAATCTTCTAGAACCCTCTTGATCATTCTAGCTACTTCTAGAATCTTCTTGATACTTTTAGAACCTTCTAGAATCTTTTTTATCCTTTCAGATACTTCTAGAGCCTTCTAGTGATGATGCAGACGATGAAATAGGCAATGCCATAAGTGATGATGTGGGCAATGACATAAGCAATGATGTATGCAATGACATAAGTGATGATGCAAGCCATATTTTAGAATTTTCTAGCACTTTTCTCAATCTTTTAGAATCTTCCACACCATTCTTCTAGAAACTTTTGGAAGCTTCTATTGCTTTCTTGTAGGAGACTTGAGAAGACTGACTCTCAAGCATCCATGACATTACCCCCCCCCTAAGGAGCAATGGTGTTCCTTGACTTGGGCTTTCATGGATGTTGTTTGTTGGGAAACGAGGCTACGGTGGGTGCCATTGAGGAGTCATGGCGAGGAGGGAGCGCAGCAGAACGAGCAAGAGAGGAGAGAGAAAGAGAAGACTCGACACTGCAAGGAAAAATAATGCTGTTTCTTACGTTTTTTCTGTTAAAAAACAACTTACAATATATAAAAGGTGTTCATGCCATGCAAACTATGTGTGTTAATTGCATGCTATAGGAGATGTTCCCACAAACACAATTTTACTAGACTAGACTTGGGCTTGGAACCCAACAATCCCCCCCTCAAGCCCGAACTAGACAGAGCACTCTCATGATACCTCGATTTTTTTTTGTACTCGTCAACCGTGAGCTTTATATTCTCTCACAACCAAGGATTTCTGGTGTATCCATAACCTGGTGCTAGGTGAGTAACCCCCCCTTGAACAGATAGGGTGTAGGTCAATAAAGTTAGCTACCAAAAAAAAGGAGTTTTTGGTTCACTTCCAAACCTTGGGTTTAAGGTGTACCCAGTAACCTCATGAGAAGTGGTAACAAAATAGGACTTGAGAACAAAAAACTGATAATTTGGGAGGTCTTACCACTCATGTGTGGAAGTGTCTAGAGCCCATACAACTAGGACATGACAATTACTTGCAATTGACAAAATAAAACTATGACATGGAAATAATACTCTAGACTTGATAGTAGTATGCCTCACCGTAAAACCAGGGGTCCACATAAATATCCCTTGCTTGTGAGGGTTCATGTCTACCATGTTCATCCTTATCATGGTCAATATCCTCCATAAACACATCATTGAAGGAGAAGCCATTACCGTTAGAGAAAATCTCTGCACGTGGCTCAAATGTCGATGCAAGCTTGTAAAAATTCCATGCAGCCTTAGCAAGTTGCAAGAAATTGCAATGAAGCCTTTGTCATTATTGTTGAGCAGATCGAATCCAATGAGTAACTGCAACTTGATTGTCGGGCATATATCATATATCTTTGCATAGACAAAATGCCTAAAATCATTTTTTTCATCTAGCAACTATCCAACCTCCACATTGGGAACTGAAATAGCTCGGAGAGATTTTTGGGACAGCGTGTAAGGGTGGTACAAGAAGTGAGCCTCTTTGTCACCAAGAGGGACATCTGGCAGACCTCTTTTGAGTCTAAGTTGCTTTTGATATCTTGCCGCATAGCAAGGTATGCAGGTGAACCAGTAGCCCAAAGAGTCACATACATAGCACGCTAAGGTTCCCCAACAGCTGCCTCTGAGTAGCACATACGTCATGCAGGTTCTGAAGAATGACGCATCCCCATCTGTGATGTTCTTTGCATTTCGGGAGAAGACTACGTCGCAAGGGTAGAGTGCAACACGGGCTAGGGCTTCCATATCCTCACACAACTCATTTATCATCCCCGACGACCAATGGTGCGGTGGGTTCGTCCCCACTCTCTGGAGAATCACTGAATTGCACAGCTCGCTCTGTGTGTGTGTGTGTGTGTGTGTGTGTGTGTGTGTGTGTGTGTGTGTGTGTGTGTGTGTGTGTGTGTGTGTGTGTACTCACACTCAGTGCTTTCCAAGCCAAGGCCTCAGAGGATAAACCCCAAAGCTCTGATACTAGGTGTTGGGAAACGAGGCTATGGTGGGTGCCACCGAGGAGCCACGGCGAGGAGGGAGCGCAGTAGAATGAGCGAGAGAGGAGAGAGAAAGAGAAGACTCGACACTGCAAGGAAAAATAACGCTGTTTCTTACATTTTTTTTGTTAAAAAACAACTTACAATATATAAAAGGTGTTCATGCCATGCAAACTATGTGTGTTAATTGCATGCTATAGGAGATGTTCCCACAGACACAATTTTACTAGACTAGACTTGGGCTTGGAATCCAACATTGTTGATGGAACTCTTGGACTTTGAGAGGTGCACGTTGAAGATTGTGTGTTGGTTCCTAGGTTTGTTCACTGACATCATTTCCTTTCCAATGCACCAAGTACTATAACCTACCACATAAAACTCAAGAATCTAGGACTTTTTCAACCTCATATTTGTCATGTCCTTGACTCTCAACCAAAGAGGTGGTTGTAGGGCTCTTCCTAGGATGTTGGATGTGTGACAAGGTTCTAGGATTGAGACATGAAAGATTGGATGGATTTTCATGGATGAGGGAAACTAGAGACATATCCTTTCCAATGCACCAAGTACTATAACTTGCGACACAAAACTCAAGAATCTAGGAATTTCTTAACTTCATATTTGTCATGTCCTTGACTCTCAACAACCAAAGGAGGTGGTTGTAGGGATCTTCCTGGGATGCTGGATGTGTGACAAGGTTCTAGGACTAAGATATGAAACATCGGATGGATTTCATGGATGAGGGCAATTGGAGTCAATAGGTGACTCATTTGACTTGACGAATAATCTTAAATGAGCCAAGACTTTGATAATCTATCTTTTGATAGGGACGAGATGAATGCAGATCACGCTTAAGGAGCAACATTTTATCCCCCTCTTTGTATTTTGGATGTTGCATGTGATGTAGATTTGCACTTTTTTTATACTTGGATTGGGCTTCTTTGATATGAATTGTAAGTTCTTTGTGAATTGCAAACAACTGTTGTGCAAGATGAACAACAACTAGATTCTTGACCTCATGATGTGTGTGGATATCTTTTTTGGGATGTTGACCATAATTAGCAAAGAATGGAGTGTGATGGGTGGATGCATGAAAATTGTTCTTGTAGGAGAATTTTGCTAGTGGTAGGAGCTTGACCCAATTATCCTGGTGATAATTGATTGTACAATGGAGATATTGTTCCAAAACTTGATTCACTCTCTCTGTTTGTCCATCACTTTGTGGGTGATTGACTGAGGAGAGGTTGATTTGTACTCGAAGTAGCTTGAATAAGCTTTTCCAGAAGCTAGAGATGAATTCTGGACCTCAATTGGAAACTATGTCATCCGATAATCCGTGCTAATGATAGATATGCTGCTAAAAGAGTTTAGTTGTACCTTCTTCAGTGATGGTTTTGGTGGTTGGAATGAAGTGTGCAAGCTTTGTAAATCAATCCACGACCTAAGTTGCACCGTACGTTATACGGTGTACGTATAATACGCCTTAAACGGGTGTATTATACGACACCCATTTCTATTCGGCCGTCTTATACGGTGCCACATTAGCAAAAACATAGTATCGTATAATTTCTCAGCAATTCGATCGAAATATTATTACGATCAAAATATTAGATCGATCGAAATATTAATTGGATGGAAATAAATTTGTTTATATCCGCTGAAACGGACTGTTTTGCTCATTCCATTGATCTCTCTTGTCTTATCTCACCTATAGATGAGCATTACAAAACGAAGAAAAATCTAAAAATGCTAGTTTAAATATGCATATTTTTTCTAGTGAAAATTTAGAGCTTGTATATATTTTATTTTATAGGCTTTGGAGTTTTGAGTTACCTGCTCTGTGTGAAGTAGATCTTACACTGAGAGATAAGTTAAGTAAGATAGTTAATGATTACTTGCCTTGTGTAGAGGAAACTCACACTTGGAGATGATTCAAGGTAGTTAAAGTTAGCGATTATTTGCTTTGTGTTGAACTATGTTCACACCTAGAAGTAACTTTAGTTAAATAGTTAAATTAAGAGTTACTTGTTGTGTGTTGAACTATGTTCACACCTGGAAGTAACTTACGTTAGATTTATCTAATGATTGACTGTTATATGTAAAACTCACACTACAGGGAATTTAGGTGGAGATTATTATTATTTTAGTTAAATAGTTAAATTAAGAGTTACTTGTTGTGTGTTGAACTATGTTCACACTTGGAAGTAACTTACGTTAGATTTATCTAATGATTGATTGTTATGTGTAAAACTCACACTGCAGACAATATAGGTAGATTAAATAATAATCTCTCTGTTTGTGTAGAGGTATTCTCACACCTAGAAGAGATTTACAGAGTAGTGAATTTTGATTGCTTGCCACGTGTAGAGTTACACTCACACTTGGAGGCAATTTAGATAGGTCTTTTAAAGATATCTTGCTTTGTGTAGAGTTTACTCACACTTGGAAGTTATTGAGATAGATTAAGCGATTTATTTATCATGATTCATGTGTAAAGTGAAGCTCACACTTAAAAAATTATTTTTGGTATTTATAATTTAAAGAAGTTGAAAACATTGATGAATAGAGTAATGTAAATGGTATTAGAGTTTGATTTTAGATGTGCGTTTAGTAACTAGTTCTGTTTGAGTTTGCATATCTAAAGAAGATGGTGAAAGGATACGAGTGGAACTACGTAGATGAATTGGTCAGTGGAAAGAATACATCAAAGCTAAGGTGTAAGACCTGTGGCCATAATTTTAGTGGAAATGCTCATAGGATAAAAGAACATGTTTTCAAAATCCCTGGAAACGTGTCAGCTTGCAAATACCCCCCAAAAGGTATTGTTGAAAAATTTCCCGAGTGGGCGCTGAAGGCAAAGAGAATTCTTGAGGGCAAAAAAAAGGGAGGTCCCAAAATGATGGCTCCATCTATGGCTAGGGACATCGAGATGTCGCTCGAGAATGATCAAAACCCTCACTCGACCCCTACTACAGGTCAAGGAACAAGTTAAGGAGGGTGCCATTCATCCTTTGCTGGGAATTGTAGCTCTAATCCTACCGGAAGCTCAACTGCTAACATAAGCCGAAGTGAAGCATGGACTGGAGGAGAATTTGCACCAAGTGATCCTACTTTGCAACAGGCATTTGGGAAACAATGGCTGCTTGAACTCCATCTTAAGTGGACTCAAGCATTTGTTGCATGTGGAATTCCTTTTAATGTCATTCAAAATCCTATCTTCAAAGATGCTTTAATGAGCACGGCGAAGAAGGGTTTTGTGGTTCTTGATTATAATAAGATGCGTACAAAATATTTAGATAAAGTAAAAACAACATCAGAGAATATTTTACAGCGCACAACTCTTGATTTTGTGCCAGCGTATGGATGCACAATTGCTCTAGATGGTTGGACAAATTGCCAAAAAAAACCATTGATTAATGTGATGTTAATGTGTCCAAGAGGTGCCATCTTTCTTGAAGTGATTGATACATCCCTGAAAGAAAAAACTAGTGGATATCTTGCTGGTGTTTATGAGCGTTCGATTAGAAGAGCAGGGGGACCTAAATATGTGACAGCCATTGTCACAGATAATGCATATAACTACAAAGCAGCTGGAAAAGCAATTGAAGCAAAGTATCCAGAGATTACATGGGTTCCATGTGCTGCTCACACTTTGAATTTGCTCTTAAAGGACTTGGAAAAGTTCCTTCTATTAAGCAAACTCTTCTAGATGCAAACCACTTGGTGAAGTTTATAAGAGAGCATTCATTTTCTTACGCTTTGTTTAGAACAAAGTCGCCAACAAAAACTTTACAGATTTTTTGTGTGACCCGCTTTGCGACAGCATTTTACATTCTCTCCACACTGCAAGCAGGTAAAAGCAGCCCTTGTTGAAACAGTGGCAGATAGAAGATGGGACATTTGTCTTGATAAATATCCCAAGTATGAACTTGCTGCTTCCAAATGCTATCAACTTGTAAACTCTCCTGTTTTTTGGAGAAATGTAGACAAAATAGTTACTGTCACAGAACCTTTCACTCATCTGATACGATTAGTGGACAAAGAAGCCTCTATCTTTGGACGGGTTTACTGGTACATGCATGAAGCCACTCGCAAGTTAAAAGATAGTACATCTTATGCAGGAAAAGAGAAAGCCATGATGATGACATTTATCAAAAGACGATGGGAGCAATTGCATACTCCTTTACATGGAGCAGGTTTTGTCTTGGATCCCAAGTTTTAGATGCATGAGCAATCTTCAAGCAATGAAGCTATTAGTGATTTCAAGAAAGTGTGAGCTCAACTATTGGGCAATGTGGATGGACAGGTGGCATACACACAAAGGACGACATACACTAGTAGAGAGGGAACGTTTGGGGATCCTTGGCATATAGATGCTATCAAGACGATGAGCGCACCAGTTTGGTGGAAAGAGTACGGTGGAGAAAAAGTGGAACTTCAACATGTGGCTGTGAGAGTATTGTCTGTTGCCGCCTCAAGTGGTAGCTATGAAAGAAATTGGTCTTCATTCGCTTTCGTGCATACTAAAATACGAAATCGATTAAGTCCTAAACGAGCTGCGGACTTGGTGTATGTCTTTTGTAACATGCGACTTATGCATAAGCCTGCGAAGTTAGCCACACGTGCCACAGAAGAAAGTTTTGGGCGCTTCCAAACACACGAAGCAGTTGCAAATGAGCTCAACTCTGATGATGAAATGGAATGGAACCCGGAAGATATTGATCCGGAATGTTCAGATGTCGAAGAAATTGATGACATGGTGCCTGTGATTGAAGAGACGGATGAGCTGTAAAGTTTGTACTATATTCTCAATTAATTTTGCAATGCGGACCGGCACATTTCCCGGGCCATGCCCGTCTAGTCCTACCCTTGGTATGACATTACTCCCCCCTTGGAGAAGCGTTTTCGTCCTCGAAAACACAAGTGGTGGTATCTTCATAAGAACACCAATGTTTTCCACCGTGGTATCCCTCATGGATCCAACGATTCGTTGAATCGGAACCCGGTTCATTGGGAGGTTCAATGAAATCAAGAGTAACATCTTGATTTTCTACATTGTTGTCCCTGTGCAACCGTCTTGGTTAACCGACTCATAATCAAAAGAGCTTGAAGGCTCCATTTAGAACTCACTTGAGAATGCTAAACGAGGTATCACAACTAAGAGGTGTTTAAATGCATACCCAGGTTTCAGACTTTCTGAAGGTACTGGAATGTGCAATATAACCTCGGCTCATCTTTCCATGAAAGTACTATGCTGACATACTCATAAGCAGCAACCAAGTCCTTGACTTGCGGTGGTTTCTTGCCAATAGTCAACCTCATCCAAACTGATGATTAAGGTTGATAACTTGAGAATAACAGGCAAAGACTAGAACTAGCCGTAACATGCCTTTCATCACATGAAGCAAACTCCAAACCAGAAAGGTAACCGATCTAGTTGTTTCACTTCTTGCTAACGGATGCACTTAGCATATCCTTTAGCGTGGTTTACTAACGTATGCACTTTGCATATCCTTTAGTACTAGGCTTGTAAGCTGCCCATCCTACACGGGATGAATAGCAACAGTAAGATTGAGGTGTTGTCCCCCAACCACCTGCAGACAATCGTCCACGACTGACGACAAACAATGACTCAATCTTTGAGTATCCAACCATAAACTCGATATGGAATGGAAACAACCAACTAGGTTGAAAGCAGATTGGAGTTTCAAGCAGCCAATCACGAACACCCATACGCAGCCATCACCGTGTATGGCAGGGTGTAAACTCATACTAAATCTGCAAGAGAGATTGGAGTTTCAAGCAGCCAATCACGAACACCCATACGCAGCCATCACCGTGTATGGCAGGGTGTAAACTCATACTAAATCTGCAAGAGAGATTGCACTGGTAGTGCAAAAAATTGCAGAAACAATAATGTCCATGAATTTGCATGCCGCTCCGAATAAATTTGTGTTAAACACTAGGGCCCATAACACCTAGTGTGCATGCATTTAACACAAACATATCCGAACCGCAATTCCATGACGAGACTTTCCACGGTACGTATGTGAAAGTCTTGCAACAAATTTGGACCATAATAGAATGTGACAACCCGATCACACCTAGGTACCAACCATGAGACATTCTCATGAATATAGCATATTTTGCAACAAAAGTTGGACCATAACAGAATGTGACAACCCAGTCACACCTAGGTAACAACCATGAGACATTCTCATGTACATAGCATACTTAGCTATATGTAGAAACGACCCTCCATTAAGGTGGTTTCACAGCACTTGTAATCGTAACAAGTTTGTACTTAGTACCCGACAATTTCTGGCCACTGAAATTTCTCTTGATACTGTGTGCTTAAAATGGTCGAACCAATGGATGCGACCAACACCTAGGGACTTCGTCGCGACACATTGGTAAAAATTTGGCGCCAGTGTCAGTCCAAGAGACTCATATTCTCCACATGTGGAACATGTCTCAAACAAGGATATCAAGAAAAGTGACATCCATCAAGTACGAGCTGGTACTTGTGTGTGGAGGTAACTACAAACACACTACAACAAGAGTGAGAGGGACCCTCATTATCATGCTCCACACTGGCTAAATTGAACTCCTTGAGTTCCTAGACCATGTTGTATCCCATGTGACAACATGTGCCAAATCGAACCCTACACTAGGTTCGTAACAGCATAATGTATAGTGGACGCTACGGTCCAAAATACTCTGTTCCAAAATGCCCTTGGCATGGCTTTGAAACATTCAAGCATATTTATACGACTTGCACTCGAAACCGTGGGTGTTGCCTACGCAATCCAACCCCTTTGGTTAACATCTACGTAGTCAAACCCCTTGGTAAGACCCTCTGTAGAAACTGCTCAACTAGCAGGCAACGGTAATCAACATAGTTAACCGTGTACATAATGATTGGAATCAACTCAAAAAGTTGAATTTGTCCGCTACCGTGTGGTATATTGCGGAATTCTTTCCTTGAATGTTTAACTAGGAGAGATCAAACTATGATCCTCAATGCCTATGGGGTGATTGAGCAGTCACCCTCCGTGCCTTACCCCAAACAATATGTCCATAGATACTCCGTAGTGCTATATATAGAGCAAGAAATCCACACAAGTGAACTGCCTAGCTCTTGTGGACAGCCATGCTGTCTCAACTGATTGCTGCATCTATACTTCCTTGTAGAGATCAGCTGTTGCTGTGAGTTGAAGATTTATCAAAAACTCAACTTGAGTGTCGCACTGAAAACATGTAGTGCAAAAATGACACTATAAACATCCTGAATGACAAGACCCTTGCTTGTCCATTAACGTCGATGTATACTTCCCTGGGTAGATCTGTTCACTCTTGAAAACAATCACCCAAAGAATGCCAATAGTTGGGTCTTACCCTTGGCCTGAAAATGGTTCTTAGCCTGTGTGGCTCATAGCCCGTGTGCAAATTAGTGTTCAATGGACAAACCGATGAAGACTAATTTGAGTAGCATCTTAGCCATGTGCTAGTGAGAGTTAGGGCACCTTGGCTCAGGCTGACTCACGAGCAAAACACGTATCAAAAGCTTCTTAGAAGATTTTCATTATTCCCTTAAAGAGAGAGAACGAGAGAGAAGAAGAGCATGCTGGGCTGAGGAACCTTCCTGAAGTTTTTAGAGTGTGTGCCCAAGTTGTGTGCTCCGACGCATCTTATGCCTAACGTGCAGCTTATCCTATAAGCATGCAACAAGTTTCTGCTATGAGTCTCTCATCGAGAGAGGTAACAGAAAAACACAAACAAATCACAGACTGGCCCACCTACCGTATATGTGGTTGTGACGACACCAGTGTGACTTAATGATAGCACTTTGCCTGTGAATTAAGTCCAAGTTTTAGGTTCTTTTAAGGGTTGTTGGGTTTGACAGCAACCCAAAAACAATCCAGAACGTATCTTGTCCTTGACAAAGGATCGGGTGTTATAGCGGAAGCATGTTTCCTAAGGTGATAGAATTGATTCTACCTAGCTAGCATGCCATGCATACATAAGCTGAGGCCCTTGGCAAAAGTGATGGCCTCAAACGTAAGAGCCAAAACCAGAAGTGCCTTGCACAACCTGCATTGGTAGTGGGACATCATACCGCGATATCACCATACCTAAAATGGGAGCAAACTGCTGGTCATACCAGTACCCCAAACTTGCGTGCCAGTACCCTGGATGCCAAAGCAATGGGTAGTAGCATGTCATGCAGGAGAAGCCTTGCTTCATGTCGAATTATCGAAGCACTGTGCTTTACGCGACAAACAACATGTTCCAAAGTAAACATGAAAACATGCAAAACAAACAAAGTTAAAATTTGGCTAACTTGGTTATCCTGTTGTAACCGGTTTTCTTGAACGCGTGATGGAGAAACGCATTCCCATCAAGCTCGTAGCCGATTTTGCTGTGCAAGAGAGAGTTGGCGTGTGTATCATATACACCTTTTGTGCATAGAATGAAATAACAATGCAAGGAAATTGGTAAATCCTTCCCTAGTTTGTATGCTTTTAGCATATGCCAAAGGTGGGGAGTCTCAATGCATAAATTGAAGCCGTGCTTCACATATTTACTTATGAAAATCTTGAGAGCTCATAGCTACTGGATATTCATGCTGACAGATGTATGTCATATCAGAAGAAAGTCGACCTTGTCGATCATTCACAAACCATAGACCTTGTCTACTTGTAAATCTCATAGCATATGCAAAACGTGGGAGTCTCAATGCAAGATGCCGAACTTGAAGCCTTTCTGATATTCAACTGAGGCGGTTGTTGACTGAAATGAGCTAAGAGTGTGTGACAAGCATCCTTTGGCAACGGCGAGAAATAATGACAAGGAGTCGGCCATGCCGAACAACAGGCCTCCTGCATCAAGTCAAGCAGTAGGATGTGCTAATCTCCTTGAGATTACAAAACATGGCAGATTGGCTATACTTTTGCATCAAAAGGGAACCACTTGTGAACCCGTGCTGCAGAGCAAGGCGGTTGGTTGTCAAGCCTTGCTTGATGCCAATATTTAAACCAATCAAATTTTGGCGCTTACGGTAATTGTCACAAGCCGTGCTTGTGCTTTGCCGTCGTAAAGGGTACGCACGGCTGCTGCATGACATAGCGATGCGATATGTTCCCAAAAACTGTACCAAAACAAAAGCAAAAGAGTCTGCATACCGTATTACGAACTGATACCGACCTGACTTGCCGGCTTCTTGAACTGGCATGAGTAAATACTCACGCCGATGCGCCTTCTCGGCGTCTTGCTTGAAATTTCTGCAACTTGTGACAATTTACACAAATAAAAGCAGAAATGCGAAAGAGACTTTGCGTACCTGCTGGGAAAGTGACTTTGGACTATGTCATGCAACCATGGCCGGTGCCTTGCATGAGCATGCAGTCATGCATGACTGCATCGAGGCAAACCATGGAAGGCCACATACCATAGACCTCAAACTGTTTTGTGTCCGTCGGAACCTCAACGGCTTCGTATCCCGAGCTAACCGAGATCCGAGAATCGTGAAGGGTGTGTACCCACAACCGGTTGCTCTCGGCACTTCGCATGGATCTTTCCGCTTAACAAGGAGTGGGTGCCCTTTATTAAAAAAAAAACGAAAAAATTTGCTTTATAAAGTCGCTTATTGTGAGCGATGGCGAAACTGATGCATCGACTGCATGGAGCAGTGCATTGCATCCCCTGCAGAGCTCGCCCAGCCCCGGCCCTGTGTCAGGAGTTCCTCCTAATGGCCTTGCGACCCTACTGAGCCCGCCCTGGACTGATTTGGTGGAAGCCGAATTCGGCTCTCTTCTCGGCCCAAGCCTCTGTGCACGCGGGTCTTCGACCTCTTCCTCGACTAGTCAAGCACCTCTGCACACGCTGTGAATTCCGACCCCGGTTTGCATGTAGCATGCAAGTCCAAGCCAAGAACTCCACGGCCTTCCTTCTTCTTCCCAAGGCCCTTGGCCATGTCTGTCCTTTCTCCTCCGCATGGAAGACATGCAAAAAGCTCCCCAAACGTGAGAGCCACGCCCTCCATAACTCGCAAGAGAGAGATTGCCTTCTGCTTCGATCGAGAGAGAGAGAGAGAGAGAGAGAGAGAGAGAGAGAGAGAGAGAGAGAGAGAGAGAGAGAGAGAGAGAGAGAGAGATGGAGAGAGAGATGCACAAGCCATGCAAGTCCCCCTTCCTCCATAGCTCTCCTTCCCTGAGCTCTGATACCAGTGTGAGGCCAGCGGGTAGACAGACATGCGAATAACCTCCCAACCATCCTATATATAGGCCCCTGGCCCTCTTCCATATATAGACCCCTTTACTGCATGTGTGTCCGGCACATTGCCCGGGCCATGCCCGTCTAGTCCTACCCTTGGCATGACATGAGCGATCTAACTTGAAATACTTTAAAACTTCAACTTGAAGAACTTTAACAACATTGCGCACGTGACACCACACATTGCACATGTGACACCATTAATGCCAAAAAAGTCGATTACTGGTTTAATCATCAATAGGTCTCAAGCCAGATTCGGTTACAATATGACAGCCAACATTATGGCTTCCATTCAAACAAAGGCTTAAATCCCATATCTTAGGTCTATCTGATGGTTTGGGAGATTTTCCACTAGCAAGATGTTTATTTACATTGCGCAAAGATTCGCGCTTAAGAACTTCGGCGGGCTCTGGAATACATGCAAGCAAGCGTCTAAGAATATAGGAGAGACTATATATATTAGATGCCTTGGTGAATGGAGGAGGTTGGTGCTGATATTTTCAGGGGCAGTCCATGGAAAATTGAGCTCGACACTGAGGGGTGAGATTTGGCATCTTGGAAAATGTTGCCAAAGTGTTTGATGGTGTACTTTGTCCCCAGTCCGCAATGCCAGCATACACTCCTCGCTCGCCAAAATGGAGTAGAATATTTCTAGTGTGTAGATCATTGTGAATAAATTCATGACTATGCACGAATTTAATCATCTGTAGAAGTGCATTGCATATTGGCAAAATGTTGTCTGTAAATTGCTATACAGTTCCAGATGTGTGTTGGAACTCTCTGATTGCAAGCTTGCTTCCATCATGATGACATGCCTGAATCCACTGCTCAAGATGACCTCCATTCCAAAGCTTGAAGATCAACATAGGTCTTTTGCTATACCGAACAAGAGCACGGGGCAATATCATGCCGCAATGCTGAACAATTGTAGCAGTTGCCTCCTCTAGCACGATCTGCAATGTCGGCTTGCTTCCTATTTGGTCTTTGTATATCTTCGCCGCATAGACGGGATCTTTGAAGAGAGGATGAGCCACTGATACTTGTTTCACATTTGCAAAACGTCCTTCACCTAATTGGGGTGCTTGCAAGTGAAAGATGGAATGCTCCCCAAGTAAGTGTAGGACAGGAGGACACATCGTATCATCCAGGTTTATAGCGGATGACTGATCACCTGATGAAGAAGGTACATCCTCTTCTGTCCTAGGACGTTTTGAAGAGCCTTCGATCTTATCTTTGCTCTTCAATTCTGAATGTAGCTGTGCTACAAGCTGCATTCGCTCTTTGATTCCAGGTTTGGTTTGATTTCTGGATGAACCATACTTTCAAAACTTCTAGTGATCTGGCCTAATAATTGCTTTGCTGTGTTATGCATCACTCCATTAGTGCGCAGAGGTGGGTCAAATGAAACTGGGAATGCACTGCACAGCTTCAGCCAACAATGTTCCACAAGTTCAATCACAAAATCATCAAACTTTGCCTGCAGTGGATCAAATGCTCATCGCAAATGATCTTCCGAAGCTCCAAAAAGAGACAAAATAAGAGCATCACTAATAATTTTGCGATGCTGACGCGTTAACTTTGTCTCTACCATGACTGAAGCCTGAAAATACATGAAGGAAATATAAGTAAGGTAAATCCAGAATAGATAAAAATTTGACATTTATGATTGTTAATAAACCTAAACAAAAACATTTCATGGCCAATAATAACCTCTAATAATGAAAGATCTAAACATTTCATGCATCATAATAACAACAGTAATGAAAGACGCGATGGTTAAAGCATTCAGGATTGAAGAATGTATAATATATATCTTCTCCTTGCAGTGCAACACATGGTCAGCAACAACCAAAGACGAAGAATTCATTAAATCCAATCTTCTTGCAGTGCGACGCGATGGTCAGCAACAACCAAGAACGATGGATTTAAAAATCCTAAACCTCTCCCTGCAGTGTGACACGATGGTCAGCAGCAACCAGAGACGAGGAATCTATTGAATCCAATCTCCTTGGAGTGTGACACGATGGTCAGCAGCAACCAAGGATGATGGATTTAAAAACTCAAAACCTCTCCCTACAGTGCAACACGGTGGTCAGCAACAACCAGAGACGAGGAAGTTATTGAATCCAATCTCCTTGTAGTGCAACGCGATGGTCAGCAACAACCAAGAACGATGGATATAAAAATCCTAAACCTCTCCCTGCGGTGCGACACGATGGTCAGCAGCAACCAGAGACGAGGAATCTATTGAGTCCAATTTCCTTGGAGTGCGCTACGATGGTCAGTAGCAACCAAGGACAATGGATATAAAAATCCTAAACCTCTCCATGCAGTGCGACACGATGGTCAGCAGCAACCAGAGACGAGGAATCTATTGAGTCCAATTTCCTTGGAGTGCGACACGATGGTCAGCAGCAACCAAGGACAATGGATATAAAAATCCTAAACCTCTCCCTGCAGTGCGACACAATGGTCAGCAGCAACCAGAGACGAGAAATCTTTTTTTTTTTAATCCAATCTTCCAATAGTGTGACGCAATGGTCAGGAATAACTAGGAAGAAAAGATGCATAATAGCTAACTCCTCCCTGTAGTGCGACTCGGTGGTCAGCAACAACCAGGGACGGAAAGTCTAATTGTACAACCTAAGCCACTCCCTAAAGTGCGACACGTAGGTCAGCAACAGTCAAGGACAAAGCGTCTAAAGTCTAACCCCCCCTTGCAGTGTGTCACGAGGATCAACACAGCCAAGGACGGGTGTTTAAACCTACAAACTAACACTGAGGTGTGAGCAAAGCTCCACAGCAATAGTGTTAGCAAAAAACAAAATACAAATTAACACTGAGGTGTGAGCAAAGCTCCACAACAACAGTGTTAACTAATTAACTTCAAAAAAAAACATAAAAAACACTTAAAGAAAATTTACCTGTCTTGTGGCTCGCTTTGGATGTGCTAGGCTCGCTCTCTACTGCTCTCTAAAGCGCTACCAACTGTCTCTATCTCTAGCAGTCGTTGTCGCTATCGCAGCAGTTTGTTCGAACTGCCGCGGTGCCTCTTTTTTTATAAGTATAACTATGTTTCGATCGAAATATACTTCGATCAAAATATACTTTGATCGAACTCTTTTTTATTCGGATATGCGCGTATAATACAAATTTACAGCATATAAATCCGTATTATACGTACAATTTATAATATACGGACGTATAAATGCAACTTAGTCCACGACCACTAAAATAAAGTCAAATCCTTGTGACAAGGGTATCTCTCGAATGAAATTCATGGAGATGGATGGCCATGGCTTACTTGGAATGGGCAAGGGATGGAGTAACCAAGGAGGACGATGATGAGGGGCCTTTGATCTATTGCAAGTGTCACAAGTGCCTACATACTCCTCCACATTTGAGGCCACCAAAAGTCACGCACTTTCCTTATACTTGCATTGGGCTTCTTTGATATGAATTGTAAGTTCTTTGTGAGTTGCAAACAACTCTTGTACAAGATAAACAACAGCTGGATTTTTGACGTGATGATGCATGTGGATATCCTTTTTGGGATGTTGACCATATTAGCAAACAATGGAGTGTGATGGATGGAGGTATGAAAATTGTTATTGTAGGAGAATTTTGCTAGCGATAGGAGCTCAACCAAATATCCTAGTGATAATTGATTGTACAATAGAGATATTGCTCCAAAACTTGATTCACTCTCTCTGTTTGTCCATCACCTTGTGGGTGATTGGCTGAGGAGAGGTTGATTTGTACTCCAAGTAGCTTGAATAAGATTTCCAGAAGCTAGAGATGAATTGTGGGCCTCGATTGAAAACTATATCATCCCAGTAATATGTGATAATGATAGATATGTTGCAGAAAGAGTTTGGCCGTACCTTCTCTGGTGATGGTTTTAGCGGTTGGAATGAACTGTGCCATCTTTGTAAACCGATCCACACCACTAAGATGGAGTCAAATCCTTGTGACAAGGGTAGTTCTACAATGAAATCCATGGAGATGGATGACCATGGCTTGCTTGGAGTAACCCATGAGGATGATAACAAGGGGCCTTTGATCTATTGCAAGTGTCACTAGTGCCTACATACACCTTGACAAGCTTCCACATTTAAGGCCACCAAAAGTCACGTGATAGAAGCTCAATTGTCTTATTAACCCCAAAACATGCCCTCTGATGGAAGGTCATGCCTCTGTTGAAGTACGTCCGAGCATGTTGGTCCTGGTGGAATATAGAGAAGACCCTTATAGTAAATTAATCCATCAATTTCTTGAAAGTCCTCATTAACACCTTATCCTTGTAGTTATAGTCTAATATTTTGGGCAAGTGGGTCCTTGGCAATTTGCTTCTTCACCTTAGAAAGAAAAGTAGAATCTTAAGGAGCTTGGCTTATGGTGGCGTTTAGCTTAAGCTGCTCAGGTTTCAAAATCATTGACTCTTGTTGATCAAATGTTGCATTGCCTTCTTTAGGTGCAAGGTAGGATCTTCTTGATAAGGCATCTGGCTTACCTTGTTGACGGCCATGCCTATAAGAAATAATAAAATTAAACCTTGATAAAATACCACTCCACCTTGCTTGGCAATGATTCAAGACACGGTGTAATGGAAATGGCCTATGAACTTTGAGAATAGCGCAATTAAGAGAATTAGAGTGAGAATTTTTGTGAGATTACTTTGAGAACATGGTGGGTGAACTTAATTGATGGTAGCAACATAAACATAGTACTTAATTAACTTGGCATGAATAATACTTTTGCAAGAGAGAGAGTATTAGAGAATATGACAATAGTTGAGGACCAGATTTACTTGGAGCCGGCGGTTCTCCCTCCAAAAGACGTTTGTATTATAGATTCTCCCATCAAGAGAGACTTGTTACAATACAATCTTTGTGTTCCTTGTGACCTTGGTGATGCTATGAAGATGGAAAGCTTCATACATCACGAGCTTAACATAAACTTTGCAAAAATCAATATTAACTATCCCAAGCCTCAGTCCCAAGGTCTCAAACACCTTTGAAGGTGGAGAGAGCTAGCGGGGAATGAGGGTAGGAAAGAGGAAGAAGAATCATCCATAGGAGAAATAAATAATTCCTCACTTATCATCGCTCTTTTTGCTTAGCATAACATAATAGCATAGTAATGAAGATGAAGAAGATAGCAAGCTTAAGCATTGAAGCATAGCTCTTGCACTTTGCACTCCACAATGAGAGACTGTGTGTGTGTGTGTGTGTGTGTGTGTGTGTGTGTGTGTGTGTGTGCGCGCGCGCGCGCGCACTTGTGTGTGTGTGTGTGGGAGAGTAAACCCCCCTCTCATGCTTGGTCCACACCTCTCTCTCTCTCTCTCTCTCTCTCTCATATTATTTAATTATTTCATTTGGACATATGTCCTCTTTTTCCTCTTTGAGAGAAAGAACTTAATTAATTATTTTTATGTATATAAATTTTTATTGGACTCCTTTAAAACCTATCCAATAGCATTCAAGCACATTATGAGGGCCACATGTGGAGGATCATTTGAACATGTGTCTTTTATGCTTATCAAGTCATTTGGTTGAATTGAATACTTCAAGGACTTAGTCAATCAAGCATGGAAATGTTGATGCCGCTTGAGAGTTATCTTTGAATTGAATACTTCAAGAAGTTTAGTCATTTAAGCATGTGAGAAACACCTCAAGCTTTTGGGTAAGGTTTTCACTAACACTTAGCAAGCTAACAAGCACCTCATGCTTGGGTAGGATTCCCACCTCAAGGTCAGTCCTAGCTTGTTGCCTAAGGTCAAAGAACTTTTAAACACTAACTTTTGAAGGTCTTTAATGAAGCTAACCCTACGGTCTTTAAGCTACATTAGGTAGCATTTTTCTTTAACATACTCTCTCATTTGGACCCCTTTTAACCTTGACCCCGTGTTGAGACAGATCCATAAGCACATGTCTATATTTTAACCCTTGTTCTCGTTTATTCTCCCACATTAAATGATCCATTTAATATGAGAAAATCATTTGGGTTGGTTAGATAGTAGATTTTATAACATTATCTCTCTCTTAAAATCAAAGTCGTCCTTGACTATGAGGTAGAAGAGATAAAGTTTTAGTCATTATTCTACGTTTCTTAGCAGGTAGAGGATCCCTTTTCACCCTGCGACATTATTTCAAAATGCATGAGTAGTCCATTTGGTGCTTGGAAGACGTAGCTGCCGCAAGCATGTCTGCTCTTTAGTCCATATCATACTCCCAAAGTAAGAGTGACAAATTCTACTTGGTGTTTGAGTGACATCGTCATCACAAATATGATCTTAAGCATGCATACTATTTAAATTTGTGCATAAAAGAGGATTAGTCTTATAAGACAAAAACATTGTTCATTTATAAAGCATTTACATTTGCTTACTCTAGTGCAGCATTGTAAGCATTGACAAGGTTCATACTATCCTTAAGTTGTATTCCTTGCATCCATCTAGCATCTTCAAATGGATAATTTTTTAACTTAATAAGATACTGTCAGATAATCTTACCATGTCGTAGTACCTTGTCTTCATGCCGAAGGATAGCTTTGGGTTGTAGCACCTCTTCTTGGTCTTTGATTTCTTGAGGGTCTATTGGTGGCTCTCCTTTGTAGGACTTAAGTAGGCTCACATGAAAATCATTGTGTATGAGCCAATGGTTGGGCAACTTGAGTTGATAAGCAATGTCATTGATTGGCTTCAAGATTTGAAAAGAACCATAGTATCTTTTTGCTAATTTAGCATAATACTTTTGATGGCCCGTAGGATTTTTGCACGTCATTTGCCTCAATCGACCCTTGGGAAACTTAAGACCCAATCATTTTCTTTGAACGTTAAGGCCCTTCTATGCTTGTCAGCAGCAGCTTTTTGCCTTTGTTATTTGAGACATAGAAATAGCCTCCTTAACCTTTTGAAAAGATTCTTGTAGGTCACGGTGAAAAGGGGGAAACGAGAAAACCACCAGCACACTCAGTGAATGCCTCTCTATAGCCCACTGATTTCACAACACCCCTATCCCCTATTTGACACACACACAAAGACCTAATCTGCTAACAATTGTTGCCCAGACCCATACCCAACCAACCCCGACTACACCAATTCCCTTGCAAAGCATGTCATGATAGCCTCCATCTATAACCCTGTAGAGCACCATGTAACATATAGGCAATCCAACAACAATCGACACTAAAAACCCCTACCCAATCTTTGACATACACCTGTTTGCCTTCAAGTTTGCAGACTTGTACACATCGACATCTGTATAGAAAGCACATATACAACCCTCACCCTCGGAGATACACATATACTAGACCACATTAGATAAGACAATGAGAGAAAAAGATTGAAAAATTCAAGGATAGAAGAAACCAATATAAGGTAGAAAAAACTTCCAAAGAGGGTTTATAATGATGGGTCTCCCATGGAGACCGCCATCCTAGTTTGGTTGCCCAGCTCACTTTCTGCTGGCTCCCAACGATACACCTTGAGGCATCATTTTCATGCATACAGATCGCCAACTCTTCTAGAGCCTTGGTTGTTTGTGGCAGAAGGGCTCGTCTCCAATAAACTCCCAAGGGAGCTCGCCCTCCTCATGCTACCTCTCAGCGTTGCCTTATTTTCATCCTCGATCCCCAAGCAATGGGGCTCCCTTTGCCAAACTCATGCAGTAAGGCTCCTCCCGCTCACAACTCTCATCAACTCTCCGGCCCCTTCTGCAGGCAGCTGCTCCAACTCCTCCTCTCCTTAGTCTGCTCACTGTAGCTCCCGAGCTCATGTAGAAGTTGCTTTTAGAACTCGCGGCTCTCCTCTTCTCTAGCAACCTCCATCCAGCAACGCCATGCTCTCTAGTGGAGTAGCACCTCCAAATACTTCATCATATCCTCCCACATCATGAAATTCTCCCCATGCCCCTTGCTCCCCTTATAGCCTTCATCACTCTTTGCAGATGGCGGCTTCCCTCGACTTGCTCAGTTCCTCTGGCCATCTCCAATCTTCGTGTATCTTTTTGCCACCTTCTGTTGGTGAGCCTCATCATGCCCTGAACGAGCTGTTGCATGTCGTCCTCCCCTCCACCTTGGCGGCTTCCCACTTGTAGAGCCCTCCTCCTGCATGCCTCCGCCTACTCTGTACTACTAGCTTTTCTCCACGATTGACCGCCCTTAGCCCATGTGGGAGTTCCCTCTATAGATGGCGGCCTCCCCTTACCTTCTGAGCACAATCATGTACTCCCCTTTTCCTCCTCCCTAGCCAGGCGTCCTTTTTCCTGCATAAAGCGCCCTCCCTCCAAATGGCACCACCACCTTCATGCTGTGTTTCACTTGGCCGACCTGCCCTTTCAAGAAGCTCCCCTACTCCGCATGTCTCCACTCGCTCTAGAACTCCTCGCCTTCTATCTGCAGCGGTGCCATCCTGCATGCAAATGCTCGTTTTTGTATTCTGTTAATTTTAAGCTTTACTTAAAAAAACTTCCTCAGTTCCACTTCACACGCCTCCCATTGCCGATGGTCGAAAAGACTTATAATTGTTGTTCTCGTCTGCACACCGTTCAATTTCCGAGCTCCACCAAAACTTCATGCCTAGCTCCCTTTCATGCGGCTGGAAAAGGACCATCGTTGTTTTAAGTCAAGCCGATGATCATAGGTAGGACCGACCATGAGCTTCGAGCTCTATATGCCATAAAACTCCACAAAAAGAACCACTTTTTGTGCCGATGACCTCAAGATCTCTAGTAACTTCAAGGTGCAATCGCTTGTCACAAGTGTCAATTGAAAAATTGATATCCACTGATCTCGAAGTATCCTCAAATCTCAAAACTCACCCAAATAGTGCAAGTACTCAACATACATATCATGGCCTTTGGTCTGCTAAAATCCACATTTGGCATACACATCCCAACCGCATTTGCTACAATCTTCATCTAACACCTGTTCAAGCATTTCCCCATCAGGCTACTGATTTCCACACCACTGCTATTGGCACTTCCATGGGTCGACCATCTTCAATTGTACCAACACCTTTACTCATCAGCACAGCGAAGATCTTCTTGTGTACTTTAAGTAGCAAGGGAATTTTAGTTCTTCCCTCTATGATCTCAAAAGGTGCTTTTCCTGTAGTAGTATAGACAGTATTATTGTACCCATACTCTACAAGGGGTAAGTACTTCTCCCATTGTGATCGTTTATCTACTTCTGTAACATAGGTCTTTAGTAGATAGAATATCGTAAGATTGGCTATCTCACTTTGGCCATCCGTTTGTGGGTGGTAGGCCGAATGGAAAATCAATCTTGTACCTAGATTTTCAAAGAGACCTTTCCAAAAATTACTAATCATTCTAGGATCTCTATCTGACACGATGAATGTTGGTAATCCATGGTGTTTGAAAATCTGAGATATGAAGATGGTTGCCATTTGGTGTGTCTTAATAGTCTTTTTGACAGGAATAAAGTGTGCTTGCTTGCTAAACTTGTCGACTATTGTCCATATTCCCGTATTCCCATGGATAGACTTGGGTAATCCAAAGATAAAATCCATGGATATACTCTCCCATGGTGAACTAGGGATTGGCAATGGCTGGAGTAATCTAGGTTTCTTCCCTCTATCATACTTAGTCTTTTGGCATACCACACATTTTGAAACATACTCTTGTATGTCCACTTTCATGGTATGCCAATAGAAGTATGTCCCTACTCCTCAAAGAGTAGGTTGAATGCATCTATGCCCCATATAGGGAGGAGCATGGGATTCATACATGACTTTCTCACGAAGGGAGTGGGTAACACATAGCCTATTTCCATGGAGAAGATAACCATATTGCAAGGTGAATGGTTTCTCTTTCTTCCCCAAAGCAAGGGCTGACATTACATCTTTGAAGTCAGGGTCAATAGCATACTCATCTATCATGGAAGACAGATCATTGTGAGTTGCTATAGACACCACTTTGACTTTTGGTTGTTGAAAGTGCATTGGCCACTTGATTGTGCTTACTAGCAATGTGAGCAATATGAAAATAAAATTGCAAAAGAAAATTTGCCCACCTCATTTGTTTGTCAGAAAGCTTGGTTTGCGTCATGAAGTACTTGAGACTTTGGTGGTCTGTTCGTAAAATGAATGAAGTCCCCAATAAATAGTGCTTCCATGTGTCTAGGGCATGTAGAACAGCTAAAAGCTCTTTCTCATAAATGCCCAAGACCTATTCATCCATATTGAGCCTTCCGCTCTCATATGCTATGACATGCCCTTCTTGAAGCAAGACTACTCCAAGGCATTGGACCTCAAATAGCTTTGAGACATCCGGAAGCATGAGGACTGGTTGAGGGGTAGGACCTCAAATAGCTTTGAGACATCCGAAAGCATGAGGATTGGTTGAGGGGTAAGCTTCTCTATGAGCGTGTCAAAAGCTTTTTGCTCCTTAGCAGTCCATGAATACTTAACGTTCTTTTATTACCGCTAACTAACTTTGATGGATCCATACGGATACCATATTGAGAGATGATATACCTAACTATTGAATCTCTTGAAGGAAAAATTTGCTTTTCTTTTGGTTAGGAAAAAAATTTTCTCCCTCAATGCTTGAAAAATCACTTGGAGATGTTGCTTGTGTTCCTCCAAGGACTTGGAGTAGATGATGATGTCATCAAAGAACACTCTAGGGAACTTGCGGTAGGGTCTAAATATTTTCTCCATCAAAAAATTGAATGTGGCTGGTGCATTGATCAAGCCAAAAGGCATGACTAGATATTCATAAAGACCAAACGTTGTACAAAATGTGGTCTTTAGGATATCTTCATCCACTATCCTTATTCGATGATAGCCACTTTTAAGGTCAATCCTACTAAAGTAGGTAGATCCTTGTAACTTATCAAACAGACCTTCTATCCGAGGCATAGGAAAACAAAATTTGATAGTGATATGGTTTAGTGCTTGATAGTCTATACACATACGATATGTACCATCTTTCTTTTGCACTAAAAGGACTGGAGAACAAAAGGGAGAGGAGCTAGGCCTCACCATCCCTTTATCTACCAATTCTTGTACTTGCCTCATGATCTCCTCTTATTGAGCTTGGAAAAATCAATAAGGAGGCTTGTTAGGTGGTGAGCTTCCTAGTAGGAGCTCAATTTTGATGGTCATCATCCCCTCGTTTTGGAGGTAAGTCCATAGGGATATGATTGATGAAAACATCTTGGAATCCGTTTAGAAAAGTAGACAAGCCTAACTCTTCTTGATTCCTACCATTTTCATTTGATAAACCATTAGCATCATTAGTGGATTATTTGACAAAAATCATGTACGCAGAAATCGAGCTTTTCATTGACTTATCAAAAGCTGGTGAATATACAAGCGGTATAGTACAACCATACTCATTAGCATCTATATACATATTCTTTCCCCTATAGGTGAATTAGATTCTCCTTTCAGGGAACTTCATGTTGGCAGCCATGCGATCAAACCATGGCAACCCTAGGATAGCATCCTCATGTTGGAGAGGAGAGATGTAAAAGTCTTCTTTGTCGACATAGCTTTGGACATGAAGCCTCAACTTCCCAATCAAGGGAGTAACGGAGGGTTGCTATCGCTTGAAAGTTGTGTCAGCCATTACAATATCTCCCATCTCAAAAGCTTGAATGCCCAACTTGGTGGCCAACTCCATTGATATGAAGTTGTGAGTAGAGCTAGGGTCAAACAAGATGAAGTCATCATGCTCCCTTACCTTTCCCCAAGCATAGAAGAGAGATGATCCATTGCAATGAGAATCCTCTTTTGGAGCTTTGATGGTGGAAGCCCTAGGAGTCTCATTGCGAGCATTTTTCTTTGGGACAAGAACGATAGCCATGTCCTTGCTCCCCACACTTAAAACAATTATGGTCCTTGCGAAAAGCTTCAGCTCTTCATGAAAGAGTTTTTTTTTACGTTTGTAAACTCCCTTCTCCTTGGACCTATTGTTGTTGTTGTAGGAAGTGCCTTGGGAAGAATTTTGGGCATTGGTTTTTCCCTTTGTATCATTTTTGTCTTTGTTTTCCATGGGTTTGACATTCCGTCTAGTCCCTTGGTGGAAATTGATGCGGGAAGCAACCATGGTGTGGTGGACTACTTCGGTGATAGAACCAGGTTGTTGGGAGTTGACATACTTGGCCATTTCTTCAGGTTATCCCGCACAAAATTGTTGCTTTTGCTCGGCAAAGTCTATCTTTTGGAAGACAGGTGCCTTGAGATGTAAATCCCAAAAATTGTCCACATATTTGTGAATAGACTCATGTGAGAGAAGCTTCAAACTGCGCCATTCGGTAAGTACTTTATCCTTTGCATCGCTTGCAAGAAATTGCTTCATGATGGAAACTCGTAGATTTTTCCATGTCTTTGGGGCTTCACCATTGCCACTACGAAGGCTAGCCCACCATTGACAAGCCAATTTCTGAAAGTGCATAGCTACATGGTGTAGCTTGGAGGACTCTGTGAAGCCCTCGTCTCCAAAGGCTGCATCAAATTTTTGAATGAATGCCAATACTTTGTTGGTGGCACCAAAGGTGCTATCATAGGTGAGAAAAAAAGATACTCTTCCCTCCCTCTTTGAGCTTCTTGAGCTTTTGTGATCTTGGCCATGCAGGGTGTGATTTGCGATGTCCTCCCCTCTTGTATTCTCTGGTAGAATAGCCAAAGCTTTCTTCGAGAGAGGAGGAAGGTTAAGAATAAGGAGAAGAGGGTGACCTCTCTCTTGACCTTTTCTTCCTTTGTTTCCAATCTTCCCTTTTGGAATGATGTGGAGAAGGACTATGTGTTGATTGTTTCCTCATGGGGGGAGTTGGCGATCGTCTAGACCGCCATCTTTGTGGAGCCACATCTTCAGAGGAACTTAGGGATTCATTAGTTTCTTGTTCTTTGGATTCCTCCTGTCGTATGGGAGAGAGTCTTCTTTTGGGGGTCTCATCAAGAGGTCTCCTAAGCTCTCTCTCCTCTTGGAGAGGAAGGGAAATCCCATAAGCACGAAGTTGTTGAGTAACTTTGGCTTGCAAAGTAGGGTTGCCCATAGCTTGATGCAACCTAGTAACAAGATAATTGATAAACATGGGAGCATCATCATTAGCACCTTTATGTGCAAAATCAAAGTTATCAATGTTCATTTTACTCTTGTGGTTATTGTTAGCCATGCTAATTATACTTATGTGTTTACTTAGTGTATTCTTTGGCAACTCAAAACCTTAGTTGCTACTCCTCTTAGCCTTTGAAAATAAGCACTTAAGTATCTACACCCACTGCTCGAATTGGTTACTTATAGAGAGTAGTGGGGTGGGTCTAACATAGCAGAATTGCTGAGGGATAGCTCCTTTTGGACTTCTTATGGCTCAATAATGGTAAAACCGTAGGCAAGTCTGAAAAGATCCCATTATTAAGACCAAAGCTCCCGAGATGTGCACCATATCCCCCACATAGTGGGCTCAACAAAACCAATAATAGATCCCAGTCCCATTTACCTTAATATAATTAACGAAATCAACCATCAATAGGCTACTTAAGGACCTCTCTTCTTAAACAAGAAAAGAGAAACCAAATGCTCTAATACCAATGTAATGGAAATGGCCTATGAACTTTGAGAATAGCGGAATTAAGAGAATTAGAGTGAGTATTTTTGTGAGATTACTTTGAGAACATGGAGGGTGAACTTAATTGATGGTAGTAACATAAACATAGTACTTAATTAACTTGGCATAAATAATACTTTTGCAAGAGAGAGAGTATTGAAGAACATGACAATAGTTGAGGACCAGATTTACTTGGAGCCGGTCCCCCCTCCGAAAAGCATTTGTATTATAGATTATCCCATAAAGAGAGACTTGTTACAATTACAATCTTTGTGTTCCTTGTGACCTTGATGATGCTATGAAGATGGAAAGCTTCATGCATCACGAGCTTAACATAAACTTTGCAAAAAGCATTAACTATCCCATGCCTCAGTCCCAAGGCCTCAAACACCTTCGAAGGTGGAGGGAGCTAACGTGAATGAGGGTAGGGAAGAGGAAGGAGAATCATCCATAGGAGAAAGAAATAGTTCCTCACTTATTATCACTCTTCCTGCTTAGCATAGCATAATAGCATAGTAATGAAGATGAAGAAGATGGCAAGCTTAAGCATTGAAGCATGGCTCTTGGTTGGATTTGCATTCCATAGCCAAGAGTGTTGGTGTAGGCTCTCCACTTCTCAACAAGCTTGGAGAAGGAGATGGAGCTCTTGCACTTTGCACTCCACACAATGAGAGAATGTGTGTGTGTGTGTGGGAGAGTACACCTCCCCTCTCATGCTTGGTCCACACCTCTCTCTCTCTCTCTCTCTCTCTCTCTCTCTCTCTCTCTCTCTCTCTCGTATTATTTTATTGTTTCATTTGGACATGTGTCCTCTTTTTCCTCTTCGAAAGAAAGAACTTAATTATTTATTTTTATGTATCTAAATTCTCATTGGACCCCTTTAAAACCTATCCAATAGCATTCAACCACATCATGAGGGCCACATGTGGAGGATCATTTGAACATGTGTCTTTTATGTTTATTAAGTCATTTGGTTGAATTGAATACTTCAAGGACTTAATCAATCAAACATGAAAATGTTGTTGCCTCTAGAGAGTTATCTTTGAATTGAATACTTTAAGAACTGTGGTCATTTAAGCATGTGAGAAACACCTCAAGCTTTTGGGTAAGGTTTCCACTAACACTTAGTAAGCTATCAAGCACCTCATGCTTAGGTAGGATTCCCACCTCAAGGTCAACCCTAGATTGCCTAAGGTCAAAGGACTTTTGAACACTAACTTTTGGATGTCTTTAATGAAGCTAAACCTATGGTCTTGAAGCTCCATTAGGTAGCATTTCTCTTTAACATGCCATCTTTCATTTGGACCCCTTTTAACCTTGGCCCCGTGTTGAGACAAATCCATAAGCACATGTCTATATTCTAACCCTTGTTTGCGTTTATTCTCCCACATTAAATGATTAGTTTAATATGAGAAAATCATTTGGGTTGGTTAGATATTAGATTTTATGACACACGAGATGCATGAAGTATTCCAAATTCTTGTGATCGATATAGAGAGTGATCTTATGAGGAGCTCCTTCAAGTAGGTGACGCTAGGTTTCAAAAGAGTCGACGATTGCCAAGAGGTCTTTGTCATGGACTTCAAATTCGATTTTTTTAGCTAATATTTTGCGGAAATAAAAAGCCATTGGATGTACTCAACCATCCTCACCTACTTGGGATACAATAGCGCCAAGGGAAAAATCTAAAGCGTCTGTTCTAGGATGAAAGGCTTTGTAGGATCTACATGAATTAGAACGGGTGTAGTCGTGAAAGTTGCCTGAGAGTCTAAAAAGCTTACGTGGCCTCTGAGTCCCAAACAAACTTATTATGGCCAATCAACCTTGTGAGTGATGTAGCCACCTTGGAATACCCCAGGATAAAGATATGATAGAAATTTGCAAATCCTAGGAAACATTGAACATCTCTTATAGAGGTGGGTGTCTCCCAATCAAGGATGGTTTGAACCTTCTTTGGATCCATGGAGATTCCCTTTTTAGAGTTAACATAATCGAGACATTCCACCATAGACTGATGAAAAGAACACTTCTCCAACTTTGCATATTACCCTGATGCATAAAGCTTTTCAAGCACTACCCATACATGGTGCTCATGCTCTTCTTGATCCTTGGACAATATCCAGATATCATCCAAGTATATTACCACAAAATAATCCAAATACTCTTGAAAGATGTCATTCATTAAATGTTGAAAAATTGTTGGGGCATTTGTGAGACCAAACGGTGATGGAGCAAAAGATGCCATGCACACAGTCCCACACCCAGACAACTCAACATTGTTAACCCTCACGGACACCCTATCACGTTCGACGGACACCTTATTATTTATTTGATTGAGTTGTGGACCGGGCTTGTCGGTCCAATAGGTGTGTAGGTGATCTCCGATGAGAGGCGCACCACTTATCTGATTTTTATAGTAGTTTTGCAACAATCGGCCACTGTGGGCGCCCATGTGTGAATGGGTCAAACTCTTATAAAAGGTCCATTTGACCTAAAAATCATCATTCTTTGAGGTGCAAGCTAAGAAGTGTGCTTGCTCTACCTGTGTCTTCTCCTCCTTTGTGTGTTGTGTGTGTGTGTGTGTGCAAGCAGTCTGCCAAATTAGCTAACCTATGTTATTTGATTTCAAGTAGCACCATTCGCAGTCTCTTCCAATAAATGCCCATTTCTAGGCACTAGGTGTATGAGTCAGCATGTGTTTTGGATGAATGTTGGCTGACATGTAAGCTTAACCTTCACCTTCATGGATGGCAATGAAACTGTTTTTTTGCCTTCATTTATGAGGAACATAGGAAGTCTTAAAATTGCGTTTTGAGAACGAGTTAGGGCTTCTTTTAACGTTTTTTTCATGGTTCTTGTTAACAGGTCCTTTTGACATTTCCAAATCCTGAAAAAGAAACTTGTCTTGCTATCAATTGCAACATAGTACCTATGCTTACTGTCTCGGAACATCAACAATAATTCACATTTTTTGTTGGATTTCATTTCAGAAGGCAAAAGAAGAGAGAAATTTTTTTTGTGACAGATTGATTCTTCAATCATTCGTACTTCATTTCAGCACATGCATTCGTTGTAAAGATGTCATTGATTCTACATATCATGAGTAGAACAGTTCTTTTGGCCACTTATGTGGCAGTCAAATTACTTCGTTTTGTTTTTTGTGGGTGTGGTGGTAGAGAGAGAGAAGAAGAGAAAAGAGATTTTAATGTTGTGGGGATATCCGACGAGAGAGAGAGAGAGAGAGAGAGAGAGAGAGAGAGAGAGAGAGAGAGAGAGAGAGAGAGAGAGAGAGAGAGAGATGAAATGACAAAAATTGTTCTTTTACCATCTATAAAAGACTAGAATGACTTTTGAGATCAATAGTGACAATCATGACATGAAAGATACAATTGTCTGAGAGCAAAAAAGAGACTAATGATAGTGGGAGGAGAGTGAACTAAAAGGGCCTTGGGGGAGGTCATCCAATGAATTTTTGGACAGGTCTCTTTAGTATTACAACAACCTTGTCCACAGTGAAGGATGGAGTGGGTGTATAGTATACCATCAATCTCCTCCATTGTAAAGAATGAAGCATCCCACATTTTCCCTGGCAATATATCTCGGTCACATTGTCATACGTAGGGCATGTACAATGATCTTGTCATAATTTAGAGCCTGGATGAAGCCCATGTTGATTGCCAATGAAACCGGTCACATGACGGGTGTTATAGCTTTGTGTGATGGTCCCTTGCCCCTAAGAAGGCCCTTAAGGAAATGAATTTCCATTAAATACACACGAAGGCACAGCCTCTCTAATAGACCCACAACATGCCCTTTTGTCAATATGGACAGCAACAACTCCTCCCAATGAGAAGGATGGACTTGAGAAGGAAAATGAAACATTTAAGGCGGGAATATCTATCCAAATATTAAATTTATAACATTATTGGGTAAAACTTGAGAGATTTAATAATTTCTCATCCAAATTTGAGAAAATAATTTCTTCATGTAAGGTTGGTAGTCTCTCCTTTTCGCATATATATGAGCTCATCTATTTCAGCACACTTCTTCGATGTGTGGTCAACATAGTCTACTTCGTCCTTCTCCTTAGGGGCTACTCAAGGTTCGGGATCTTTGGTGTCTTCTCTACGTGCATCTTGTTCTTGTCTATTAGAAATTGTCCCTCCTTGGCAGTGAAAGAGATGCACATTCTATTGTTGTCTACTCTAGATTTGCTTGTGGAGGTTGTGTTGTCATCCAAGGTTGTTCTTGCTGCCCATCTTGTAGAGGCTATATATAGATGTTGCTCTTTTTGGTTTTTGGGTCCCAATGTACATTTTGCTCTCTTTAAGAGAGTTCATTTTTTCATTGTTTTGCTATTATTTTCCTTTTTGGCATTGCCATTCACTTGTATCCACCTTTCTTGTGTGTGTGTGTGTGTGTGTGTGTGTGTGTGTGTGTGTGTGTGTGTGTGTGTGTGTGTGTGTGTGTGTGTGTGTGTGTGTGTGTGTGTGTGTGTGTGCGCTTGTGCTTGAGAGAGAGAGATAGTGTGTGTGTGTGTGTTGTGCAATTGAGCATTGCAGCAGCATTGGCGACGGCGATGACGGCGGCGGCGGCTCCTTCTTCTTCGTGGCACAAGATCCTTTACGACGGAAGCATTGAGACATGCCTTTGAGATTGCTAGGATCTTCTAGTTGTGTGCTTGCAGCCATTCGCTCACACCCGATGTTTTGGCAAGTTCCCAGCCTCAGACACGTGCGGCAAAGCGCACATTTTTGGTGTCATTGCCGGGGATTACCTTGCACTAAGCTTGAGGAGCACTCAATGCTACCTCTGGAAGCCTTTCTTTCATCTGTTTTTTGGTTTTTGATGAGTTATGTTAGTTCTATTAAGTGGTTGTAATGTGCACGTTTTAACAGGATTTGTTAGTTATGTTAAGTGTTGCAATGTGCAGATGTTGTTAGATTTGCTAAGATCTGTAATGTACAGGTGTTAGCAGATTTGTTAGTTAGTGTAAATATGTAATGTGCAATAGACAGTGAGTAGATTGAGTACTCTGTGAGTGAGCAGTTTTACTATGTTAGGAAGTGTAGACAGTGTGCAGTAGTTAGTGTAGACAGTGTGCATTTTTGTGTTAGATAGTGTGTGAGCAGAGGTAATTAGTGTTAATTAGCTTTGTTAGTTGTAGACAGGTTAAACAGAGCTACTAGGAGCTATTGTGTGCGCGCGTGAGCTCGACGCCTACGTGCAGCATTATCCACAAAAACTTTTTCAAAAAGTAAAAATAAAATTTAAAAACCACTCGAAATATCTAGGACCAAAAAGAAAACTCAAAACCAGAAAGAAAATTAAAAATTCTTATTCTAAAAGGAAGGATTGGGATAGTTCCCCCGAGCCCGAGCTCAGGCGCCCAGGCCCAGGCCTCAGTCTTATGATATAGTATACACACTACTATATATATAAAGATTAGGATCTCAAGTGAAGGGAGGGCATGTGGGACAAGTTCCTCAAGTCCTCCGCCATCATCTTCACACTCACCCTTTGGACTTACTAATTCTAGCCTTTTCCCGATTAGGAAAAGACTATTTGTAGGATTCCGAGGGCTTTATGTAACCGAACCGAGGGTTGTAAAGCACAGCACGTCCCTCTAGCCAAAATGCTCGTTTTGAGCTATCACACGCCATATTTTGTGGCTTGGTTAGAAAAAAAGATCAAAAATAACCCAAAAAATTGGATTGTAAACACCTAAAAACTAGGTGAGCGGCCTTCAAAGGCACTCACCAGCACTTTTATAGTGTTGTGGTCACATGCACCTACACTCTGGTCATGTGTTAAAGGACGATCACATAGAGAGGGTCTCTGTTTACGTGAGCACTCATTATTCCTTCACCTTAGGCTCTTGGCCCTCAGCGGGAATCCAAGGTAGTACCATTTAGGACCCACATATTGCGTCTAGTGACTCTTCCTCTGACTACGACATCATGGAAGGTTACCTGATGCCTAATCCCGATAGTTCACACCAAGACATGCATGCCATGGACCCACGGCCCAGGTCGAGCATGCTTAGCCGCTTGAAAGAGACTTTGAGTAGAGCCACTCGCTCCGAATATGGAACTAACAATATGAATGAAGGGGGTGGGAAAGTAAATTTACCATTCATGACCAACATAGACCCCATACTCCTGGAGAGTGTGCATGTGAATAGTCCATTCACTACACCCTGTGTGCTTTTTCGAACGTGTCGGAGGCTGGGAACTTGCATGTGCACTGTGTGCGAGCTCTCAAAAGGCTACAAGCACACAACTAGACAGTCCTAGCAAGCTCAAAGAAACAATGGTGTGTCACTCACCGCTCAATGCTTCCGTCATGAAGGATCCTGTGCTGCGAAGAAGAAGGAGCCATTGTCGATGCCGCGCTCAACCGCCTCGCTGCCACCGATGCCGCCGCAATGCTCTCTCTCTCTCTCTCTCTCTCTCTCTCTCTCTCTCTCTCTCTCTCTCTCTCTCTCTCAAGCATACACACACACACACATACACACATGAGCACACAAAGGAGAAGGAGACAGAAATGGAGTAAGAGATCTTCTTAGCTTGCATCTCAAAGAATGAGGATTTTTAGGTCAAATGGACCTTTTATAAGAGTTTGACCCATTCACATATGGACACCCACAGTGATGATCGTTGCAAAACTACTGTAAAAATAAGATAAGTGGTGCATCTCTCATCAGCGATCACCTACACACCTATTGGACCGACAAGCCCGGTCCATGACTCAATCAAATAAATAATAACACGTCCGTCAAAGGTGATAGGGTGTCCGTGAGGGTTAACATGTCCCCCTCCCTGATGTAGATTCTATCCTCGGAAGCTATTGAGATGAGGCCCGTTCGCCGAGATGGAAGAGCATCCAAGATTGAATGTCCTTAGCCTTCTTCAATCACTACAAAATCAACAAAAAATGGCACAGTAATTGGATTCTTATATACAATTATAAAGCATATGCAATGGTAGGCACACAAATTGATCTGGTAACAAAATATTAAACAATTTGTCAGTAGTAAACATTAAACTGTAATATAATCAAACGTGTAAGCAGTTGTAAAGGTAAAAAAAGGGTTAGGTCCCTCCGTCGAGCGAGCTCAACAAAGTGAGCTTTTTTTTCTTTTTTGGAGGGCCGCCCTCCCTACCTCCCCTTCCTCCTCGCGCCGCCCATATGCTTCCTCCTCTTCCCTTCCTCCTTCTCCTCCTCAGCCTCCTCCTCCTACATCCTTCCTCTCCTCCACCTCCTCTCTCCATCTACTCCTCTAACCACCTTCCCTTCCTCTAGCTGCTCCTCTAGAAACCACCATCCCTTCCCTAAAGTCCTCCTCTCTCCTATTCCCTTCTTCCTCTCTCTTTTCTTGTCACTCTATAACCTCTCTCTCTCTCTCTCTCTCTTCTCTCTCTCTCTCTCTCTCCATCCATCCCTTGCCTTCCCTCCCTTCCTGGAGTGAGCTCCACCTCCCTCCACCCCTCTCTTCCCTCTCTCTCTCTCTCTCTCTCTCTCTCCCACCCTTCCCTTTCCTCCCTTCCTAGAGTGATCTCCACCCCTCTCTCTCCCTATCTTCCCTCCCCCCTGCTCTCTCTCTCTCTCTCTCTCTCTCTCTCTCTCTCTCTCTCTCTCTCTCTCTCCACCCCACCCTTCCCTTTCCCTCCCATCCCAGAAGTGAGGTCCGCCTCTCTCTCTCTCTCTCTCTCTCTCTCTCTCTCTCTCTCTCTCTCTCTCTCTCTCTCTCTCTCTCTCTCCACCCCACCCTTCCCTTTCCCTCCCATCCCAGAAGTGAGGTCCGCCTCTCTCTCTCTCTCTCTCTCTCTCTCTCTCTCTCTCTCTCTCTCTCTCTCTCTCTCTGCCCTTGCCATCATGCCCTTCCCTCTCATCATGGTGTGTGTGTGTGTGTGTGTGTGTGTGTGTGTGTGTGTGTGTGTGTGTGTGTGTGTGTGTGTGTGTGTGTGTGTGAGAGATATTGAATAGATGGGCGGGTACTCCCTATGCCTAAACCCCTATCCTTGTCACCATTGAGAAAACAAAGTCATCATCCGTGAGACATATGTACCATCCATGTAATCATGTAACTCTTCCTCATCATTAGAGGCACAAATGTTCACTAAGAACGTCACTAGACGTTGGTGCAGCCAAAGTGTGTCGACTCTAGAAGGTGGCATGGGCAGATATATGCAGGCTAGCAGAAGCATAGCAAAGGGCTGGAGCAGCTAGGAAAATCATGGGATGACAGGTAGCAGCGGAATTGTATGCGTGAAGCGGCTTATAGGCCAAGGAAGACTCCATGAGGAGCTAATTTAGGTAGCAGATAAAGGAGATGTAAAGTGCAGCTTTTGGGTCCAGGAATGAAGAGCTTGAAGTGCTAAGGGAGCAGGTCCAGATGGCTCATCAAACCGAGTTACAGAGCCCAAGTTATTGAAGGTTGAAGTTTCAATGAGTTGCAGATTCTTGCCGGACAGGGCAACTGGAGACAGATGGTCCAAGTGGAAGTTGAGGTACAGGTGTGTAGAGCTCAATTCATGGAGCCTACCCATCTTTTCGGATTGCAGATCAGAGCTATGGTTTGCATTTTATGGTTAGTTGAATTTTTTTAGGGGCCGGGTCTGAGCCCATTTGGTCGCATTGGAGGATGTGCCATTTGGCATCATTTTGGTCTTGCCAAGGTTCTCGATGATAGTGTACATCATGTGGAGTTAGCATAAAGTCACGGCACGTGATTCCGATCCTCGAGCACCGAGTTATGGCTTGGGAAAACCTAGGGCAGTTGAAGATGAAGTGTTTGCAGATGTTTTTTCACAATATTGGTTGCCTCAGATCGCGGGCCTGGAAAAGTCGAGAAGCGATGAGAATTATGTTGAAGCAAACCGACAATACAAGCTTTCATCCGGGCTTTGCGGCTTGGTAGTATGACATTGGAGCAGTGAAAGAGAGCTAGGTAAAGGAAGGCCAAAAAAAGTTTTTTTTTTAAGAAAGATGGGGTTTTTTAGAGCCTTTGAGGCCTTTGTGCTCATGCTGCCATGTGGCACAGGCCTCGTCCCACATACGATGGCAGAAGCAACGGGATTTCACTATAAAGGCAGGGCCGTGAGCCCTCTAATGGACACAAGAGGGGAGAGAGAGGGGAGCTCTCCCTCTCGTTGGCTATGGCGCATGGCGGCGGCCCTGCTAGGCGGTGCGCGTGGCGCATTGGGGCGGTCGGTGGTGATTTTGGCTGAGCTGGGCGGCGCCAGGGGCGCTCGCGCCCATGTGGAGTGGTTGATGACGTGGCAGGTCCGCGCTAAAGGCTAGTCCCGCAGCTCATTGGGGCCCCCAAACTTTTGAAGGAAATGAGGGAGGGCAATAGCGACCTCGCTATTGCCTCCCCCCCCTCATGAAAGGAGTTGATCCCGCAGTGAAGGGAGAGCAAGGCCAAGGCCGTTCAAAGGTCTAGCAAGGGAGATCAAGCAAAGCCAAAGGGAGAACGCAAAGGCCCAAGAGGAGCAAATCGGGCTGCCAAATTGAGAGGCTAGAGCTAGAGGAGTCAAAATGTGTACACCATACAAGTGTTTCCAAAAATGAACTATGCCAAGTCGTGGCAATGCAAGGAAATTCCAAAAAGAGTTACAAGTGAAGGCAACGGGAGGAGAAGCACACCCATCATTTCTTTTTTGAATCTCCTAGACACACTCCTATAAAAGGAGATAAACGTTCATTTTTGGGGGTCTTTGACGAATGTTAGCTTTTTTGCCATGAGGTTTTTTTGCCAGGGCTTTGGAGCCATTGTTTTTGGTTGCCGAGGTTCATGCCGGCAATGTGTTGGTTGTATATGGTATTGCATATGCTAGAAGGCAATTCTCTACTGTTTCTGGGCGTCATTCCCCCTTCTCTTCTCTGCTTGTGTGCATGTGTTTCCGGGCATGTGTAGGCGTGTGTGCCCCCCCCGAGGTTTGTCGTGCAAAGAGAGATAGAGAGAGGTTGTGTGAGTGTGGAAGATTGTGGATTGAGTGGAGCGGAGTGATTGAGTCTGTCTGGTGCATTGCAAGGCGTATGTGTGTATGGTTGTGTGAAAGTGGTGGTTTGCTTGCGGGTAGTGCCGGGGGGATTCACTCTATATACAAACAGGATGCCACCTGCGAGCGGACAACTTCGATAAAACCCCTATATACAACTCATATTAGGGAATATGACCCCCCTTTCTATACTTATATGACAATTAATGAAGAAAACTATCATACCCTATCTTACATATAAAATTTAGGTCTCACATGATCTAACTGAGTAAAACTAGTCAAAGAGTCTGTAGCATACTGATTGAAAACATACTAAGGAACCACTTCTATTGATAACTAGATGTACCCTCAATGTGTCTTAGTTTGACTTTCAAACTATGTGCCTGGTCATCTTGCACTCTGGCTACTCGTCCAATTACAACCCATACAAAGCTGGTGTAAATCAACTGTTGACCTGCTCCAAAGCAGCCCTTATCTATGACCACTTGATGCATCATTTGATATGTGACCATATTTAAAAAAATCCCAAAATTCATCCCATTCTAGTGCACACCGGTGACTAATTGTTACAACTAATCAACCCAGGTCAGGTCCCCCGCCCCCCCATGGGAGATAAATTATTGGGGGCTTGTCCCTAGCTTATACGCTTATGTAAAAACAAACCCCTCCCCTGCACTTACGTGGTGCGGTAAGTTTTCGATGGTGAATTCCCCGGGGGGTAGTGTTGAGTTTTGAAGGTGAACTCTAGTGGATTGGGGCGCTGTGTATACCCTGGGCTATAGTGAGGCATTGTATTGTGTGTTGGGTGTGTAAATATGGGGCCAAAACCTGGCTCCTCCTCTCCATCATCTGGTGCCCCCACGGAGGAGCTGTCTGATGCTCCAATTTGAGGTTCGAAGTGGTGGGTTTTAGCCGACAAAGTGGTTGGCCGAGGGTCGAGATGTCTGATGGTCGAGTTTGAAGATGACAGAGATGGTGGAGCCAGGTTTTGGCCCCATATTTACGGGCGTCAAAGATCCCGAGGATTGGTTAGCATATTTCGAATGGCTGCTATCGATGCGTATGTCGACGGATGCAAAAAGGTTACAGACGGTGCCGCTGTTGATGTGAGGATGAGCCAAGGTGTGGTTCGATGGTTTAAAGAGCAGTGATCGAGAATCATGGGAAAGATTGCAAAGTCAGTTTCTGGAGCGGTTTCGAGAGGTGATTACGATGAAAAAAGCTGGTGCAAGGCTGAAGGCAGTACACCAAGATGTAAGTAAAGATTTCTCTATTTTCATTGAGCAATTTGAAGTCTATTGGAAGCAGTTAGAGATTTCTAATGGGGTCAAAAGCAATCAATCTTTGAAGCTGTCAAAGTTGTTAGAGTGCTTGCATCCGAGAATTAGAGAAAAGGTCGAAGATGGTGCAGATACCTTTGAAGACATGGTCTATCTGGCAACGATAAAGAGCAGAAAGGTGAAGCGAAAGTTGGAGCTGGGCGTGTTAAAGCTAGCAAATTATATGCCTGTTGTGGAGGTAGCGAAGTGCTCTTTGGTCCGATCCAAGGTGATTCCAATTGTTCAAAATGCAGAGCCTGTTGAGGTAAGACCTACTATTGGTTATGTTCCTTGGAGGTTTCTAGTATGTGAAGTGCATGTGCCGAGGGTGGAAGAGCTTGTCAACCAGGAGAAGCTCCATGTCGAGGTGAGCCAAGATACAAAAGCGGTCGTAGATGTGGAGGTTCCGGTACGAATTGAAGAGGTAAAGCATGTTCTTGTGGAGAGTTTGCATGAAAAGGTAGCAGAATGCAATTGAGATGCAGATACCGAGGGTTCAGAAGCTGATGGAGAAATTTTGCAAAGCGGTGAAGATGGTCAAGCTTTTGTGGAGCAGCAAGCGGAAGGAGATGCAGATAAGGAGTCGGTATATGATGCCGATGCCGATGATGATACAAGCTCGATTAGCTGGGAGACAAGCGAGGAGAATAGAACGGATGAGTCCACATCCTATGACAAAGAGACAGAATCTGATGAACCTGAACTGGTAAAGGTAAAGCTGCCCTCTTATATGTTTGATGATATGGTAGTAGCCCATGTGCAAGAAGAGCAGGGAACAAAGCAAGCCGAGATGCTTGATGAATGCCCAGTGGTGCGGTCTAGACCTATCAATGATGATATGCAAGTGAAGGTAGTGTGTGGTGGCATGCTAATGGCTCTGCTGATGAAACTAGCGGTGGAATGTGCCATGGTGGTGCAACATGTGCAGAATTTTGCCAAGAGAGATAAAGCGACCGTGTCTATGGAGAAAGACAAAGATGGTGCAAAGGAGACCGATTTTCTTTCTTCCCAAGAAGAGCCTGATGCAACGGTAGAACAGGTGCTTAAAGAACAGGTAATTGCAGCTGAAAAGCAAGAGGTGTTGATCGACCTTGAAGGGCCGGTTGACGAGGAAGGGCCTAATGATGCTGGAATTGCTTGTGTGGCCAAAGAGGAGGTTGTGATGCCAAAGACGGAGGAGATTCCGATGCAGCAGACATGTCCAATGGTGGAGAAAGAAGAATCCCAAGCAGTGACTTTGCTTCCATTAAAGGTCTGTAAGCTATGGTTGATGCATATGGTGGTAGATACAGCTCTATGGAGGTTGGTTCAGCAGGGGTATATGCTCAAGGCCTCCAATTTATTCGGTCAGGAGGGAGGGTCAGACATGTGTTGGAGCTTGGTGTCAGGTAGGCTAGGGCCAGCCTACACACATGGTGGTCTAGGTGCTGGGGTACGGCACTCTGATGAGCAGTTACAGATGAGTGGAAGATATCAACGACAGGTGTTCAAACCAGGTGGAAGCTATGTGATGAAGGGGGTGGGGCAACCCACTTGAAAGTTTGTCAATAGGATGCAATAAAACTATGTACATATAGTTTTAGTTTTCTCATAGTGTGTGTCAAGTTTTGCAGTTAGTAGTGGGATAAAATCTTTTATGTGGTTGAGCATTAATGTTCAACTGGGGGGTGGGCAATGATGGTGCAGCTAAACTGGGTCGACTCTAGAAGGTGGCATGGGCCGATATATGCAGGCTAGCAGAAGCATGGCAAAGGGTTGGAGCAGCTAGGAAAATCATAGGATGACAGGTAGCAGCGGAATTGTATGCCTGATGCGACTTATAGGCAAAGGAAGGCTCCAAGAGGGGCTAATTTGGGTAACAGATGAAGGAGATGTAAAGTGCATCTTTTGGGTCCAGGAATGAAGAGCTTGAAGTGCTGAGGGAGCAGGTCCAGACGACTTATCAAACCGAGTTACGGAGCCCAAGTTATTGAAGGTTGAAGTTTCAATGAGTTGCAGATTCTTGCCGGACAAGGCAGCTGGGGACAGGTGTTCCAACTGGAAGTTGAGGTACAGGTGTGTAGAGCTCAATTCATGGAGCCTACCCGTCTTTTCGGATTGCGGATCAGAGCTATGGTTTGCATTTTATGGCCAGTTGAATTTTTCCCGGGGGCCGGGTCTGAGCCCATTTGGCCGCATTGGAGGATGTGCCATTTAGCATCATTTTGGTCTTGCCAACGTCATGTGGAGTTAGCACGAAGTCACAGCACGTGATTCCGATCCTCGAGCACCGAGTTATGGCTTGGGAAAACCTAGGGCAGTTGAAGATGAAGTGTTTGCAGATGGTTTTTCAAAATTTTGGTTGCCTCGGATCGCAGGCCTGGAAAAGTCGAGAAGCGACGAGGATTATGTTGAAGCAAGCCGGCAATGCAAGCTTTCATCCGGGCTTTGCGGCTTGGCAGTCTGACATTGGAGCAGTGAAAGAGAGCCAGGTCAAGGAAGGCCAAAAAAAGCTCTTTTTTTTTAAAGAAAGATGGGGTTTTTTAGAGCCTTCGAGGCCTTTGTGCTGGTGCTGCCACGTGGCGCAGGCCTCGTCCCACATACGATGGCAGAAGCAACAGGGTCGCACTATAAAGGCACGGCCGTGAGCCCTCTAATGGACACAAGAGGGGAGAGAGAGGGCAGCTCTCCCTCCCGTTGGCTATGGCGCATGGCGACGGCCCTGCTGGGCGGTGCGCGTGGCGCATTGGGGCGGTCGGTGGTGATTTTGGCTGAGCTAGGCGGCGCCAGGGGCGCTCGCGCCCACGTGGAGTGGTTGATGATGTGGCAGGTCTGCACTAAAGGCTAGTCCCGCGGCTCGTTGGGGCCCCCAAACTTTTGAGGGAAACGAGGGAGGGCAATAGCGACCTTGCTATTGCCTCCCCCCCTCATGAAAGGAGTTGATCCCGCAGTGAAGGAAGAGCAAGGCCAAGGCCGTTCAAAGGTCTAGCAAGAGAGATCAAGCAAAGCCAAAGGGAGAACTCAAAGTCCCAAGAGGAGCAAATCGGGCAACCAAATTAAGAGGCTAGAGCTAGAGGAGTCAAAATGTGCACACCATACAAGTGTTTCCAAAAATGAACTATGCCAAGTGGTGGCAATGCAAGGAAATTCCAAAAAAAGCTACAAGTGAAGACAATGGGAGGAGAAGCACACCCATCATTTCTTTTTTGAATCTACTAGACACACTCCTATAAAAGGAGATAAACGTTCATTTTTTGGGGTCTTTGACCAATGTTAGCTTTTTTGCCATGAGGTTTGTTTGCCAAGGCTTTGGAGCCATTGTTTTTGGTTGCCGAGGTTCATGCCGGCAGTGTGTTGGTTGTATATGGTATTGCATATGCTAGAAGGCAATCCTCTACTATTTCTATGCATCATTCCCCCTTCCCCCTTCTCTGCTTGTGTGCGTGTGTTTCCGGGCATGTGTAGGCGTGTGTGTCCCCCCGAGGTTTGTCGTGCAAAGAGAGATAGAGAGAGGTTGTGTGAGTGTGGAAGGTTGTGAATTTGAGCGGAGCAGAGTGATTGAGTCTGCCTGGTGCATTGCAAGGCGTATGTGCGTATGGTTGTGTGAAAGCGGTGGTTTTCTTGCAGGTAGTGTTGAGTTTTGAAGGTGAACTCTAGTGGATTGGGGTGCTGTGTATACCCTGGGCTATAGTGATGCATTGTGTTGTGTTTTGGGTGTGTTCCCCTTTCCCCCTCTCCAACGTCTAAAGTCATCTTGGTCAAGAGGGTAAGCTTGTGCAATCGATCGAGAGATGTTGATAGACCGCTTTTGGCATGTACAAAGTAGCATTTATATGCATGGTTATATGTACAAAAATATGTAAATATATGTATTTGGGAGCTTTGCAAAGTGGTTTCAAGTTCGAAAAAGATGCAATGTGTACGCATTGTGAACAGGCAGGTTCGCGTGCTAGTAGTCGCACACATGTACATGCCCGGATAGGGTATTGGGGCCTTGGATACAGTTCTAGGTGGCTTATTTTGGCTCTAGAGAATGTGTTTGAGCTTTCTAGAATGTAAATAATGCAAGCAACAAGTATGGGTACTCTCACCCCGCTCGAGAAGTTTAGGGCATGCAGTAACTGTCTATTTACAATGCCTAATCTGCAGTGATGCGTGCACCACCCTAGAAGTGGTCAAAAATAGAATGTGGGGATGTGGCAAAGTGCTTTGGGTATCAAGGATCAAGCGTACAAAATTTGGTGAATTTTGGAGTTCATTTGGGGTTTTTCCAACAAAAATTGCCCCGCCAGGGGTCAAAACTGGCCAAAAGTGGATCAAAAAATGACCAAAAATGGTGTGAAAAGGCTTCAATTTTCCACATCAGTGATGCTGCCGTGAGTGCTTGAGCTGAAGGAGCATTTTGGAAGCCAAGTCTTGGCACTTTCACCTCTCTGTGTGGGGAAGGAAGCAGGGTTCCTACAGGTGGTCTAGTGCAGTCCCGTCGCGTTCGTGTCCTGTTTTCGAGTGTGTGGAGGAGTGAATGAGAGCGTTCTCTCTTCAATTTTGCACTTGGGAGAGTCTATGGAAGTTCTAAGGTTTCCATGGTGTGTGTGTGTGCGAGAATTTGAGGGAAGAAGGTGCGGCTTTCTGCAAGACTATGTGACCCTGTATCGGTGCCATTAGGGTTGGCGCTACTCCAAAGAGTCCAACATAGTGGAGTTTGGTGGAGATTTTGCAATGGTTTTGTTGGGGTATAGGCGTCTGTGCCTTGCTCGGCCGCCCAGAGTCTGGGCGCCCACTGACTTGTATACCTTATACATAGCATAAGTGTATAGGGGGCTGCTCACTCTTTGGAGTCTCCCCACCCATATCTGTGTGTCGTGTGTCTCCTTCTCTCTCTCACTCTCCGTCTATGGTGCTCCCCGATCCCCTTCAATTGGTATCAGAGCGTAGGTGCGGAGGGAGCGTGTGCGCTCCTTGCCGCACTGTCGAAGCAAGGGCCTTGCCTAACACTGTGTGCGAGCCATAGACGGCTCCAAGCACACAACTAGCTTAACTAGTAAGCTCAAAAGAGGGCAATGGTGTGTCACTCACCGCTCTATGCTCCTGCCGTGGAGGATTCCTTGCCGCGAAGAAGAAGGAGACGCCGCTACGTCGCGCTCAACCGCTTCACCGCCGTCGTGCCGCCGCAATGCTCGATCGCTCTCTCTCTCTCTCTCTCTCTCTCTCTCTCTCTCTCTCTCTCTCTCTCTCACACACACACACACACACACACACACACACACACACACTCACACACACACACACACACACACACACACAAGGAGGTGAAGAAGAAGCAGATAGAGATGGAGATGGAGCAAGAGCACTCTTCTATTGCACAAATGAGAGAATGAATGAATTTTAGGTTTAGTTGGCTTTTATATGAGCTCACCCCATTCACACTTGGGCGCCCATGCTTAGCCAACTAATCCCTTGAATGTCCCAGTTACAGTGCGCCTCTCATCGGCGATCACTCTTACCCTTTTCCTATTGGTCCGACAAGCCCGGTACCTGACTCTACCAAATACATAATACACGTCCGTCGTAGGTGATGGGGTGTCCGTGAGCCGTGAGGGTTAACATGCCCCCCTTCCTGATGTAGATTCCGTCCTCGGAAGCTATTGAGTTGAAGCTCGTTCGTCGAGGTGGAAGAGCATTTGAGATGAATGTCCTTAGCCTTCTTCAGTCACTGCAAAATTAACAACATTGGCACAGTAAATGCATTCTCATAAGTGAGTAAAAAGCATATGCAGTTTTAGGTAGACAAATTGATTGGTAAAAGAATTTCAAACAATTTGTCAGCAATGAACATTAAATTGCAATGTAATCAAATGCATAAACAGATGTAAAAGTAAAAAATTAAACAAGTCTGGGGTCGCTAATTTGACGGTCGAAAGGCACTAGAGATCGAATATTAATACCATGGGTAAGCTTCTTAATTTTCTGTGGTCAATTAAGTTGTTTAATCGCGAGAGCCAAGTATTCATGTTCGAGGGCTGACTAGAGGCTATATCTAGAAGACCTTGTAGTTAAGCTACCATAAAAGGAATTTCTCATGAAATCATCGCCTGACTGATTACTTTTTCCTTGACCCCCCAAAGTCTTTTCACAGTGATTCAATTTTGATGTGTGTGCTTATTTTGTATGCCTTGGGTTTTTTGCTTTTCAAGTAAAAGGGCCCATACTGGGAACCTCTAGGGCTCTAGTACCATAGGCAATACATGTGAGTGAAGTACCAAATCAAGCTAAGATTTCTCTTCCAGCTTAAGATTTTACATTGTGGCACTTTGATTTTTTGTTTGTTCATTTTCAGCATTTTAATTTTGTAACTTTGGGGGGTCATATAACACTGATACACCTCCCCAGGCTCATCACACTAGTAAACTCCCTTTATAATACTTAAGCTAAAGGTCAATAGGGTCAAGCCCACTAGAAAGCCCTAGTACATTTCACACAATGCTGCCTAAATCGGATTAAGAACCTAAGTAACCATTAATTATTAGGAAGGCATTCCCCATGGTATGAAGAGAAGATTTCTAACACCTAACTTGGTCAAACTAGTTTGTCGGACTGCTTGATTTTTAAACCTAGACAAGTGATTATGACAAAAAATTACATTGAATTAAATGTTTGATACTAAGCAAATGCGGTGAATATTAGGCTACCAATCACAATTAAAGCTGACAATCATAGATGCAAAAAAGATAAGGGGCAATGCTAATGGACAAGAAACACATGTTTGTGTCGATGGTCGCGCTTGATTTGAAGAGTGAGTCGAGATAAAGATTCCATGAAGGTCCAAATCCTACCAATAGCAACACGCTCCTGTACACACTAGGAAACAAAAGGAATACCTCCAGGAGGCACATTAGTGGAAAAAGGTACCAACACTTATTGAACACAACAAAAAACATAAGGAACCCTAACCTAATTATTTGCACTCCCCCTAGAGAGTCAAGGGAATAGGATATTGTAGAGGTTGGGGGGAAACCCTAAGGCTAAACCCCTATCCTCGTCGTGGAGATAAACAAAGTCATCATCCATGAGACCATATGTGCCATCCGTGTAGTCGTGTAAATTTTCTTCTTCATCATAGGTTCCCATGTTTACTAAGAAGGTCACTAGACGCCTATAGTCATCTTGGTCAAAAGGGTAGGCTTGTGCAATGGGAGAAACGCTCTCTACTAAGTATGGATCAGACGTGGTCAAGAGACGTATCAGCCATTCTAACTCCTCAAAATTCCTCTCACATGCTAGCGTACCTATCAAATCCCATTCACATGCAAGCACTGGAAAGACCATGTGAAATATTTGTGAAAAGTAACGAGGGTACCTCTCACCCAAGGCAGGAGTGGATGACTCTAGCGTACTAGCCATATATGTACACGCAAATAGATGATGGTTAGAGTGCAAATATTACAAGGGTCGTGTTCTTGTGCATAATTTGTTTTTATGATTTGTGTTATGGCTCTTGCTCTTTTACTTTTTTATCTTATTTTTGTGAGTATAAGGCTTTATATATACATTCCCTAAGATCGGAGATTAAGAGGTCAGGGAGAAAGGTTGAGAGGGAAGCAAGTGAATGATGGATGTCCACAAACACTCCCCCCTTCCTTGGGTAGATCATACCGTTTGAAATGATGTCGTCACCCTTTGAAACCAATTGTTCCAGTTGGTAATAGGTGAGGATTTTTGCCAGTAGTTTTCTATTACCCTAGGTGCCTCGTCAAGTTGCAAGGGTGGTAAGGTACTCTCCCAGGATCGAACTTGAAGTGGTTCATCGGGTGATTCTTGAACACTGGGAGGTGTGGATTCTTTGGTAGCTTCATGGAGGTCCACTAGTATAGATGGAGGCTGTGTAGAAGCTTTTACCTCTATGGATGAATTACATGAGGAGCTAGAGGCTTCAGGGAACTCCCCCCTTCCTGAGCTAGGTGGAATAAATTGGTTTTGCCTTGGAGCCCAAACTAGCTCTGGACTAGGTGTGTAGCATTCTGTGATCTTTCCCTTCCCACGGTCTGCCATTGGTAGTGTTACACTATTTGACTCATATGGGTTTGTTGTCGATAGGGAAGGACACATTTTACGTTTAGGTACCCAAATTTTCTCATTTCCATCATAGTAGCCTTGGGCTTCTAATAGTTGTTTTGGAATCCATCGTGATTTGGTCTTGACTCTCCTAGGGCGCACTCTTGGTTTTCCTGGGAATTTTTTTCTTGGAATGGATGGGAGGGTTGAGGTAGTTGGAAGTAAGGCTTTGGGGACCCATTGATATGTACTCTTAGGTCGTGCAGGTTGAGCACTTGCAATATTACTGCTTCCTGTAACTACAAGTGTTGAAGTGCTAGGTTCATGGGTAGCTGGCAAAGACGAGTTAACCACCTTGGCTTGTGAATGTTGGCTATCCTTCAACTTTGCTAGAGTTTGCAACGTAGGTGACTTTGCTTGAATGATAGGGGTAAGAGTCGGTGGTCGCGTCGTGACACTACCAGTATCCCAATCAATAGTGCATTTGGTTGCCAACATCCACGTGCGTCCCAGGTTTACGTTGCCTTCCATAGCTCCCGCGGGCATGACTAGAAACCTCTGCACTATGCTTCCATTGTCATAGACAATAGGGGTCTGAAGGACTCCAAGAATAGCAGTTTTCTTTTTATTAATGCCCTTGACTTGCATCGTACTCGGGGATAGGGTCGGTTTCCCTAATTGACACCAAACTCCATAGGATAACAAATTGTGTTTAGCTCCCGTATCTAATAAGGCATTGTATAGTACTTTCCCATAGGGGCTATTTAGCTCAATTGGGTATCGTAGGGGTGGCTCAAATTCTAATGAGTCGTCATCTGTGTCCTCAAAAAATGGTTGCGTGATTCCCAGATTAGCCTCTCGTTGGCGTCTAAGACGTTGTTGTCGTTCTCGAGCCTCAACTCTTCCTTGGATTTTTTTAAGCTCTGCTTGTTCCTTGGCAGCCTTCTTTTGATGGATGGCTTGCAACTCTTCCTGGCTTAGAGGATCATAATATCTTTTGAATTTACTCCCATTAAGGAATCCAATGGTTTCAACTCCATCTAGAGTCTCCACATGAATGGTACCTTGCGGAGTAATTTCACACACTCGATATGGTCCCTTACCAACGTATTTCAATTTCTTCTTTTCATTACGTACCCCGTACATAAGAACTTTATCACCAACCTTGATGTCTTTATCCTTTAAATGGCTATCAAACCACTTCTTTCTCCTATCCTTCTCCACTAGAGCATTTCGCACAACTAATTGCCTTTCTTCATCTAGCCTTTCCAAGATATACGCTTGTCAAGGTATTTTTCAATGACTCATAAGCATGGTCACACTCCGCAATCCAGTGGAACTCAATTAGAAGTTTGTACAATGGATGAGCTATCTCAGCAAAGTTTAAAATAAACCGTCGGTAATAACCAACATGGCCCATGAACCTTTGAATTACTTTGTAGTTTGTAGGCGGTGGCAAATCAGCAATGGCTTCAATTTTGCTCTCATCTGTGAATTCCATTTTTGGACACTAGATGCCCTAAAATGACTCCCTGTTTATCCAAAATTGGCATTTGAAAGGGTTTAAGGAGATGCAATACAATCTGCACTTTTCAAACACTTTTCGTAAACATGTTAGATATTCCTTCCAAGAGGAATAAACACAAAGGTCATCTAAGAAAGCTTCACAAAACTCCCTCAAATATTCTCTAAACTCAGTGTTTATTAACTCTTTGGAAGGTAGCAGGGGCATTGGTTAAGCCAAAAGCCATAACACAAAATGCGAACACTCCAAATCTGGTTATAAAAGCAGTTTTAGCTTGGTCCTTTAGTGCAATTGCAAATTGATTGTATCCAAAGTACCCATC